>NC_134266.1:276087911-276422911 GCF_031893055.1 Leptodactylus fuscus | reverse complement strand
CCCCATAATGGGATATGGAGATGTCTCTAAGCTCAGGTTGGAGCTAGGGTTGAGCCGATCTTGAGATTTCAGGATCGATTTTAAAATCCGATTTCCGATCATATTCCAGCCGATCCTGATCCCGATCGCAATTGTGAAATTTGCTTGATCGCTGATTGGAATCTGAACTTTTCCGATCCCGATCCCTAGTCAATGCTTCTCTAGGGGAAAAGTCACTTTTAGGGTTGAGCTGATCTTGAGATAACCTCCGACCTCGATCCCGTTGGAAAAGATCGGGATCAGAATTCCAATCGCGATGGTGAAATTTACTCAATCAGAATCCAATCCCGATCGTTCAACCCTAATTGGAACATAACATTTTTTGTTGGACTTAAACTTTAACTAAAAGTGATCACTTCAGCACCTCTGCCCGTACTGGACAGGCAAGCTGGCTACTACCAGACTAGTCAGCCTGGTCAACTCAAGTCCACTCGTCTTATGGTTTTATCCTCAGGTTTCTTTTTGTTACATTTGTTGCGCCCATGTTTGTCTTTATATATCTACTGGATATTGGAAGTTCTCCTCCTTTTTACCACTCTGAAGATGGTCACTGCTGGATGCCACCATCTACATGGGTCTACCAAATTTGTGGCTACCACCTTACTGCATGACCATTTCAGGTCACTTTGGACCTCACTGATGGTTCCTGCCATACTGGATGCTCTCATTTGTGTATTTTCTTTTTCTCTTTTCTCTTCTATTTTGTTGATTGATTCAGAAGAAGAAGGTCCACCACTTATTATTGAACAACGGATATAATATTGACAATTCGGAACTCAGAAACCAACCAAATAAGCCAAGAAATATGACCACCATCTGTAGACCAACGTCTAGAAAAGTTCAAAAAGACTGAAGGCCAGATAAAGAAGATTCCAAAAGGAGTTTAACTTGTTCGATAAAGTAACACCTTGGATGGGGAATGGGAACGTATCATAAAATCCATTTTGAGTCAAGTCACCTGACCATCTCAAGTCAATTCTGACTCTATAAATGGTAGCCATTTGGAACATCTTGTCTTCTTCTTCGTCATTGTCATGATTGTCTCCATCCCTCTACTGGTCAATGTTCACATTCTTCCTTTTACTGTTCCATGAATAGATTTTTTTTTTTCCAATCCATCTTTTCATTATCTGTCCATAATAAGAAAAATTTCCAGTCCAGTTACTCGAAATTGAAGATTAGGAAGATTTGGTCAAGGACACACATAATTGGGAGAATTTGGGAAGTCTCAAGGACACCAACAGTCAAAAACATCAACATTTTTCCTGCTTCCTTAGTGTTTGACCATATGACCCAGGAACGACCAAAAAAAAATGTCATTTGATTCCGTTTTACTTGTCTATGTCTTCAGTTGCCTGAAACTTCATTTCCTCCGAGTGGTGCAGAAGTAAAAAAAAAACGGAAGCAAACTTGAGACGTCGAGAGAAGTTTTCTGAGAACTTTACTAAATAAATTAAGATCAGTGAAGAAAATAGAAAACCAAATAATGCAACAGAGTATATTTTATATCCTCAAATCCACCGCGGAGCCAGTCCAGGAATCTGCAGAATGACTTTAAAGATTGATTCGTGTTATTAACTTTCTTCTCCCATCATCTGTTTCCCTGAAGATCTTCCTTCCAGTGTGATATATCGGAGGACGTTCCTCTGAGATTCCTTCCAATTCTGCTCCTCTATCGATTGTAATGTTCACCTCCATTGCCTTTTTGAATACCTGACCACAGAATGACATTGGGAGTCACATACATCTTCTATGCCATTTGGTTTTAGGTTCTTGGGCTTTTGGCGCTCGCCTTATAGAGTAATGGGGTTTTGGACTTCAGAGTCTTCGCTTTCAGCTGAAGGAAGGTTAATAAAGTATAACATAAAACATTAAGACATCATTCCTAAGATTGCTGCTTCTCCTGTCTGCTCCTTCCATCTTAGATCCGTTCTTGTCCCTTCCAGTACAGGGTGCCATATATTCTGTAGACTTGTGCTCAAGTTCAAAGGAGGAGAACATTCATAGTCCTGAATTTGAAAGCCAAGAATAGCTTGAAACAAGATTCCAGGATAAAAGGTAAACGTATCCCTCGCCTTGTACCTTATACATGGTCCTCTTCTATGGTAGATCAATGAGACAACTGAGCCAGTGCCTTCAAAGAGACGAGAACGTTGTGTGATGAAGTAGGAACACGAATAAACCATCAAAGATACTAGTGAAGGCTCCTAAGATGACTAAGGTGGTGGAGGCTCCATGGCACATGCACCGTATTGTCTCCCTATAATCTGTGTTTACAGTACTTTAATAACTTGAAACCAACTTGATTCCTTTCATCTTCACATGTCCTTTCTCAAGCACTTCTGCAGCAACATAAATTAATGGTCCCATTTCCCCCGGAGTTTTCTTGCAATATTGATATTATTCTCGATACTGCTAAAAAATGAAACAAGTAGATATCTGGGATAAACCAATCCAACAAATAGGATTCACACCCACTAAAATCAATGAAAACATAGTGTAGAACACTCTCAAGGTCAGTTCACAAGTTCACATGGAGTTTTTTTGGTAGAGGATTTTGACGTGGAATAGGCTTCAAAATCCACTGCCAAAGCAGCTCCCATCGACTTCAATGGGAGCTGCTCGGTTCTTTTTTCTGCTAGCTAGTAGTGGAAAAAAGAAGCGACATGCCCTATCTTGCCAGGGATTCTGTGGTGCGAGACTCCCTTAAAACATACCAATAGGGCTCCTAGGAACCTATCTATAATACATAGTGTATGACACTGTCAGGGCTCCTAGGAACCTATCTATAATACATAGTGTATGACACTGTCAGGGCTCCTAGGACTATATCTCTATAATACATAGTGTATGACACTGTCAGGGCTCCTAGGAACCTATTTATAATACATAGTGTATGACACTGTCAGGACTCCTAGGAACCTATCTATAATACATAGTGTATGACACTGTCAGGGCTCCTAGGAACCTATTTATAATACATAGTGTAAAACACTGTCAGGGCTCCTATGAACCTATCTATAATACATAGTGTATGACACTGTCAGGGCTCCTAGGAACCTATCTATAGTACATAGTGTATAACACTGTCAGGGCTCCTAGGAACCTATCTATAATACATAGTGTATGACACTGTCAGGGCTCCTAGGAACCTATCTATAATACATAGTGTATGACACTGTCAGGACTCCTAGGAATCTATCTATAATACATAGTGTATGACACTGTCAGGGCTCCTATGAACCTATCTATAATACATAGTGTATGACACTGTCAGGGCTCCTAGGAACCTATCTATAATACATAGTGTATGACACTGTCAGGGCTCCTAGGAACCTATCTATAATACATAGTGTATGACACTGTCAGGGCTCCTAGGAACCTATCTATAATACATAGTGTATGACACTGTCAGGGCTCCTATGAACCTATCTATAATACATAGTGTATGACACTGTCAGGGCTCCTATGAACCTATCTATAATACATAGTGTATGACACTGTCAGGGCTCCTAGGAACCTATCTATAATACATAGTGTATGACACTGTCAGGGCTCCTAGGAACCTATCTATAATACATAGTGTATGACACTGTCAGGGCTCCTAGGACTATATATCTATAATACATAGTGTATGACACTGTCAGGGCTTCTAGGAACCTATATATAATACATAGTGTATGACACTGTCAGGGCTCCTAGGAAAATTACTTTTAAAGAGATATTCCAATGAAAGCAAACTACCAAGATGGGAATAGCTGTTCCCCATTCTGATCATTGAGTGTGGGACATACAAGAACAGTTGAGCACTGCTGCCCTGTACTATTCCTGTAACCCCATAAAGAAGAAGGGCGTGAAGGAAACAGCCTAGCACATCTAGATATACTGTTTCTGTAACTTTGAATCTGTTACACTGTTTCCATATCTCCCATAAAGGTCTGTGACCGAAAGTGCATCTGAGTTGGAAACAGAGTTTATCATGGAATCCTTGTGTATTTTGTGATACATTCATGTCTATGGAGCTTCGGATTCAGTCCGTTCTGATAATATGGAGTACAATAGGACCTGCTCTTTAATCATCTGTGTTACTGGAATGGAGCGGATCCAAACCCCATAGATGTGAATCTATCACACAATACCATACCATGACAAACTCGGTCTCTAACCCAGATGCACACTCGGTCATGTGCATGGACCCTTACAGGAATAGCATAGAGTAACACTACTTGGTCATTCCCATAAGTCCCAGCTGTAGGGTCAGGTTGGGGAGGGCCCTTTATCTTTTAGGTGTTGTGAAATATTTTACTATATCACCTTTAGTATGGTTATCATTCTGGTTACAGAACTAGACTAATGGGCTACAGATGTCATCTATACTATGGTTTACTGCGCAATGTCTATGACGAACACTTTACATCTGATAGGTCACAAGACTGGATCACGTCAGCCATTTGCCCTGGATCACCTATGTTTCGCAATACCAGTCTCGGTACATCGATTTAGAAATGATGGAGGATGCGACGTCTGATGTAGGAAGACTCCGCATGTCCTGAGTAATCCAGAACCACCAAAAAGGAAGTGAAACCGGCGGAGACGCATCACATCCTTCTGTCTGCTGAGTGAATCATTTTCTATAGATTCGTTTGTTTTACTTTTTAGACTGTTTCTTCTGCTTTTTGACCCTTCATGAATGTTCCTTCATGTCTAAAGGAGAACTTGTCTTGTATACTATATCGTGTTTACACTTTATGTTTTTTGGATGAGGGTACATGGACTACATTGGTCTCTGTTCATTACAAACCAAAGACTTTGGAATATTTTGGTGGAATGCGGTTTGTTACGAACCGAATCGGCCATTTCTATCTAGGACTGTTCCTAGAGATGAAGGCCTTTGACCTCACTATAGTTATATCCTGGATTGATAGGCTATTCGAGATCTGGAAGCATCGGGATGTGTAGCCCTTTAGTAGCCTATCGGTACATACACACCACTTGGGTTGATGGAGAGCTATAACAATACGGCCATATACATTGTTGGTTTCTGCTTTTCTCTTGCTGTTATTTTCCTTTTATGCTAATTTGTAACCATTAAGGATTAAGAACGAGTCTAAGATGGGAAATCAGGAGATGACCCTGCTTTCTACCACCCAACTCCAATAGGTTTGTCAAACACTTCCCTTTCTGATGGGATGGTTCCCTCGCTGTGTCTTTGCGTATCTGGTAATTTCCCTGTATCTTTGCTTTTTTGCTCAACTTTTATCGTTGAATAAAGATTATTGAAACAGAAACATAAGAGAGACGCGTTCACTCCGTAAGACATAGAGATTTTATTAAGACGTTCCCCGCGATAAGGCTCAGTGATGCATCTGCAGGTTATTGCTTTCCTCCTCCATCTTCCTTTACGGAACAGTCAGAAGCCGATGAGTCTTTTAGTAAAGTTCTTTGGATCATATCAGAAATTTCAAACCATCCAGTGATGGAACGTAAAATATTAAATTTGTAATGGAAGAAGGTCAAGGCGAAGATCAGTCTCTATGGACTCTAGAGTGGAAATTTCTTAACTCAGCCAGAACAGTCCACACACGAGGAACTGCGACAGTCCAGGATGGAAAGTCATTGATATTTCAAAGTGCATGAGGTTATAAAAGTCTTCTTTGGATATAAGATGATAGGTCAGGCCATGATAGTGCTCCGATGATAGCAAGGACCTGAGAACCAGAAGACGTCTCACCACCGATCCCACCTTGTATGGCTCGATGCAACAAGGTCAACATTCACTGTACGGAACGTCATTTATTCTTAAAATTCTTCATAAACATCTGTATAAAACCTATTCCCTGATTTTTAGGCAGAAATTGACTATTATACATTCATAAAGTGCTAGACACATTGCATAGAGCTTTGTAAGTACTGCTCAAGACCAGACTACGGTACCAACCTTAAAGATGGGAGAACCTCAGAAGATTTGTTTCATTATAGGGTTCGGACAAAGCAATTCCCTGTTTGCTACAAACTGGTTCAATTAGAACCAGAATGTTAATTATTATGCTCTGGGGTCTCGTCAGAAAATAAAGAACGAATCCCATATTGTTCGCTTTAGTTAGGAATCAAACAATGAGAAATAGTTGGGTCGAATCGGTTGGTTGGGAACTGATTCGCCTATCTCTGACCAAAATTGGGAAGTCTAAAGTATAAGACGTTGAGTATGGAACATTCTAAGTAGATATTACAAAGTATCAAGTGCAATGCTTACTTTCCTTCATCTTGCCTGGCTCCTGGGGGCGACTAAGGCCTATTAATGTGTCCCAGCGGTCATATGATGGCTTCACAATCATAAGACGTTGACACGCTCATGTGACGGCACAGGCTGACTTATACCATGGAAGACACCATTGAGAAATGGCAAAGGAGCCAGGAAAGACAAGGGAAGGTTAGTATGACTGCTGGCTATAGAAACCCCAGAGTATAACAACGATGGACGATGATGCTGAGTCCAAAAAATTTCAAGTTTAAAATTTAAAAATTGTAAAAAATTTAGCTCATTATAACCAGTTTGTTTATCTTTACATATCATCATATCTGAAAAAAGTGACATATTTGCAATAAAAAGACACGTCTGTTTTTTTGTAATGGTCCACAACATCCCAGCTCCTATACCAAGACTGGTGGATCATCTCTGTTTGCGCCCCAGTATCCATTTGAGGGAGTATTCACACTCATACAAACATTGGGATCTTATGCTTGATGGCTCATGAGTCCATTAGTCAAATGTAAAGACACCAGAATAGTAAAAATGGTATTTGATAGGTGAAGGACCAGGTACAGATTGTGCTCGAGAACCCAGAGGATGTTTATGATCAATGTAAGTTTATGGACACAGAAGATTTCCTTCTATAGAACCTTGTGGTTTCCTTGATCAAGTAAAGACCAACTGGAGCTAGAATATGGTCTGAAGATGAAGTTTCCATTATGGAATGTAGAGTAAGTGAAGACCAACTGGAGATAAGAAAGTAGCTGAGAGAAGTTTGCTTTATGGAACGTAGAGTAAGAGAAGAGCCAGTTGGAGATAAGATTGCAGCAGATGGTGATGTTTCCTTTGAATTGTAGAATAAGTGAAGTCCAATTGGAGCTAGGCAGATGAAGATGATGTTTCTATTATGGAATATAGAAGAATGAAAAGATAGGCTGATCTAGGATAAAAGCTAATGGTGAGGTTTCCTTTTGGAACGTAGAGTAACTAAAGTCCACCTGGAGCTAAGACTGAAGCTGAAGGAGATGTTTCCATTATGGAATAAAGAACAATGTAAAGCTCGGCAAAGCTAAGATAGAAGCTGATGGTGGATCTCTTTTGGAATGTAGAATAAGTAAAAGCCAACTGGAGCCGGGATTCAGCTGAAGTAAGAGTTTCCATTATGGAACGTTGAGTAATTGGAGATAGGATTGCAGAAGAATGTGATGTTTCCTTTATGAATTGTAGAGTTAATCAAGTCCAAATGGAGCCAGAATTGCAGCTAAAGGTGAAGTTTCCATGATGGAACATAGAACAACGTAAAGCTCGGCAGAGCTAGGACATCAGGTAATGGTTTGATTTTGGAATGTAGAATAAGTAAAGTTCAACTGGATCTCGGACTGTCAAGTGAAGGTGATGTCTCCATGATGGACAATAGAACAATGAAGAGTTAGGCAGAACTAGGATAGCAGCAAATGGTTTGATTTTGGAACGTAGAATAAGTAAAGCCCGACTGGAGTTAGGACTGAAGCTGAAGGTGAAGCTTCCTTTATAAGACGTAGAATATGTAAAGACCACCTGGAGCCGGGACGCCGCTGAAGGGTTTTGTATGGAATGTAGAGTAAATTATCTGAGGTTGAAAGCGAATGTTTTAGTTTACATTAAGGATATTTGTGATGTGACTGCTCATTGTTTGATTTGTTTTAAGGTCTTTTCTCCTGTAAATTGCTTTCCTGAGTTCTCAACTTCTCCAGGGTGAATCTGATTGAACTTTTCGGTACTTAGTAATTCCAGTTTATGATCAAACCTCACAGACTTGTTTTTCTCACCAAATGGAATTTTCAGCTCCGTTGGAAAAATTCTATTGTAACTGGGCAGTGATCAGAAATAAAAGAAAAAAAGTAGCTTTTTTTTTGTTTCTTTTGATTTCATTCTACCACCAATGTGACAGTGTTTGGTCATGGAAGAAGTCTCGTAACAAAAAGTTTCTGAAACTTTTGAACTCTTTCTAACTAAAAATGGACTGGTCCCCATTTTACGGAAGTGAACATGAAAGTACAAAAACACAAGAGAGTTTCCAAAAATTTTCCCAACTGGAAAAGAGACGTTCTTGTGAACCAGCCTTGTAAATGTTTCCAGTCATAGAGGCAGAATGTCATCGTAGTCAACACTCTGCCTGACACATCGTACAAAGTAAACATCTCCATGGAACATGACACGAGTGATCTAAGAAGACACCTCCTTCTCCTGGCTTGGGACGACATTAAGATTTTCCTGTTTTTCATTTAACTTATGAGTCTCTGGATTTTTTTCCTCTTCAGTCTTGACCTTGCATTTGTGACGTAACACAAAGTAAACTGCGATGAAGAAGATCAAAGCTCCGACTTCAAAGAGGATCTGTAGGCCAATGAACCTGCACAGAATAAAAGCCAGAAGGACAAGAGTGAAGATCGTACAGCATGCATCGGCATATTATAGCAGCATTATTATTAAACATGTACCGGCAGCAACAACATTGTAGATTGGATACATTTATATATGGAAGAGCTTAGTCCAGCATTTATAGCAACATACTGAGTAACCACCAGGTCTAAACACAGGAGGAAAAAGGAAAAAGATAATACATATCTACATATAACATAGGCGATAATTACAAGGTTACTGTACTGCAAGAAGAGGTATAATAAAGCCTCAATAAATATTAATATACCTATGTACAAGAATATAACTACTATAATACTACCTCCTATATACAAGAATATAACTACTATAATACTGCTCCTATGTACAAGAATATAACTACTATAATACTACTCCTATGTACAAGAATATAACTACTATAATACTACTCCTATGTACAAGAATATAACTACTATAATACTGCTCCTATATACAAGAATATAACTACTATAATACTACTCCTATGTACAAGAATATAACTACTATAATACTGCTCCTATATACAAGAATATAACTACTATAATACTACTCCTATGTACAAGAATATAACTACTATAATACTACTCCTATGTACAAGAATATAACTACTATAATACTACTCCTATGTACAAGAATATAACTACTATAATACTACCTCCTATATACAAGAATATAACTACTATAATACTACTCCTTTGTACAAGAATATAACTACTATAATACTACCTCCTATATACAAGAATAAAACTACTATAATACTAATCCTATGTACAAGAATATAACTACTATAATACTACTCCTATGTACAAGAATATAACTACTATAATACTACTCCTATGTACAAGAATATAACTACTATACTACTACCTCCTATGTACAAGAATATAACTAATATAATGCTACTCGTATATAGAAGAATATAACTACTATAATACTGCTCCTATGTACAAGAATATAACTACTATAATACTACTCCTATGTACAAGAATATAACTACTATACTACTACCTCCTATGTACAAGAATATAACTAATATAATGCTACTCGTATATAGAAGAATATAACTACTATAATACTGCTCCTATGTACAAGAATATAACTACTATAATACTACTCCTATGTACAAGAATATAACTACTATAATACTTCTCCTATGTACAAGAATATAACTACTATAATACTACTCCTATGTACAAGAATATAACTACTATAATACTACCTCCTATGTACAAGAATATAACTACTATAATACTACCTCCTATGTACAAGAATATAACTACTATAATACTGCCCTCTATGTACAAGAATATAACTACTATAATACTACTCCTATATACAAGAATATAACTACTATAATACTGCTCCCATGTACAAGAATATAACTACTATAATACTACTCCTATATACAAGAATATAACTACTATAATACTACCTTCTATGTACAAGAATATAACTACTATAATACTACCTCCTATATACAAGAATATAACTACTATAATACTGCTCCTATGTGCAAGAATATAACTACTATAATACTACTCCTATATACAAGAATATAACTACTATAACTACTATAATACTGCCCCCTATGTACAAGAATATAACTACTATAATACTACCTCCTATATACAAGAATATAACTACTATAATACTGCTCCTATGTACAAGAATATAACTACTATAATACTACTCCTATGTACAAGAATATAACTACTATAATACTACCCCTATGTACAAGAATATAACTACTATAATACTTATGAGGCTGCATGTTTTATTTTACTATAGTTGTTCCCTTGCTTGGCTGTAGATTGCATATATTAGCAGTTTTTGTACTGGTCATCCTTTCCTTCGGTTTCTCTCCCCCTCCCATATATCATCTGATTGCTTCGCCATCTTGTACATCATAAAAATATTTGTTGCTTTGTAGATTTTCATTTCTCTTTCTGACATTTATATTTTGGGAATTTGTTCCATGGTTTACATGATTCCTTCATTTGAAGTATAATTAAATTTTCGGCTTGCTTCAAAGCTTGACTATAAAACTGCAATACTGACAGTTATTGTACCGTCCCTCACACTGCTTATTACTAAGAGGAAGAAGCCCAGATGTGGAAAATAAACCTAGAGGAATAACAAATAACCAGTATCCAGCATTGACCGCTGCCGCATCTTAAAGATTACTTCCAGCACAGATCATAAAATATCCTACATTTTCTTTACAAGATCGGGCCTCAAATATCAGGAAATATATGTTTGTAATTTTACGAAGATCTGCACCATAAAAATATGCCGTATACTACACCATACACATAGGGGACCGAATTATAGTACTATTATAGTAGTTATATTCTTGTACATAGGGGCAGTATTATAGTAGGTATATTCTTGTACATAGGAGGTAGTATTATAGTAGTTATATTCTTGTACATAGGAGTAGTATTATAGTAGTTATATTCTTGTACATAGGAGGTAGTATTATAGTAGTTATATTCTTGTACATAGGAGCAGTATTATAGTAGTTATATTCTTGTACATAGGAGTAGTATTATAGTAGTTATATTCTTGTACATAGGAGTAGTATTATAGTAGTTATATTCTTGTACATAGGAGTAGTATTATAGTAGTTATATTCTTGTACATAGGAGTAGTATTATAGTAGTTATATTCTTGTACATAGGAGTAGTATTATAGTAGTTATATTCTTGTACATAGGAGGTAGTATTATACTAGTTATATTCTTGTACATAGGAGTAGTATTATAGTAGTTATATTCTTGTACATAGGAGTAGTATTATAGTAGTTATATTTTTGTACATAGGAGTAGTATTATAGTAGTTATATTCTTGTACATAGGAGTAGTATTATAGTAGTTATATTCTTGTACATAGGAGTAGTATTATAGTAGTTATATTCTTGTACATAGGAGTAGTATTATAGTAGTTATATTCTTGTACATAGGAGTAGTATTATAGTAGTTATATTCTTGTACATAGGAGTAGTATTATATAGTTATATTCTTGTACATAGGAGCAGTATTGTAGTAGTTATATTCTTGTACATAGTAGCAGTATTATAGTAGTTATATTCTTGTACATAGGGGGCAGTATTATAGTAGTTATATTCTTGTACATATGAGTAGTATTATAGTAGTTATATTCTTGTACATAGGAGTAGTATTATAGTAGTTATATTCTTGTACATAGGAGGTAGTATTATAGTAGTTATATTCTTGTACATAGGAGTTAGTATTATAGTAGTTATATTCTTGTACATAGGAGTAGTATTATAGTAGTTATATTCTTGTACATAGTAGCAGTATTATAGTAGTTATATTCTTGTACATAGGGGGCAGTATTATAGTAGTTATATTCTTGTACATAGGAGTAGTATTATAGTAGTTATATTCTTGTACATAGGAGTAGTATTATAGTAGTTATATTCTTGTACATAGGAGTAGTATTATAGTAGTTATATTCATGTACACAGGATTAGTATTATAGTAGTTATATTCTTGTACATAGGAGCAGTATTATAGTAGTTAAATTCATGTACATAGGAGTAGTATTATAGTAGTTATATTCTTGTACATAGGAGTAGTATTATAGTAGTTATATTCTTGTACATAGGAGCAGTATTATAGTAGTTATATTCTTGTACATAGGAGTAGTATTATAGTAGTTATATTCTTGTACATAGGAGTAGTATTATAGTAGTTATATTCTTGTACATAGGAGCAGTATTATAGTAGTTATATTCTTGTACATAGGGGGCAGTATTATAGTAGTTATATTCTTGTACATAGGAGTAGTATTATAGTAGTTATATTCTTGTACATAGGAGTAGTATTATAGTAGTTATATTCTTGTACATAGGAGTAGTATTATAGTAGTTATATTCATGTACACAGGATTAGTATTATAGTAGTTATATTCTTGTACATAGGAGCAGTATTATAGTAGTTAAATTCATGTACATAGGAGTAGTATTATAGTAGTTATATTCTTGTACATAGGAGTAGTATTATAGTAGTTATATTCTTGTATATAGGAGGTAGTATTATAGTAGTTATATTCTTGTACATAGGAGTAGTATTATAGTAGTTATATTCTTGTACATAGGAGTAGTATTATAGTAGTTATATTCATGTACACAGGATTAGTATTATAGTAGTTATATTCTTGTACATAGGAGCAGTATTATAGTAGTTAAATTCATGTACATAGGAGTAGTATTATAGTAGTTATATTCTTGTACATAGGAGTAGTATTATAGTAGTTATATTCTTGTACATAGGAGCAGTATTATAGTAGTTATATTCTTGTACATAGGGGTAGTATTATAGTAGTTATATTCTTGTACATAGGAGTAGTATTATAGTAGTTATATTCTTGTACATAGGAGCAGTATTATAGTAGTTATATTCTTGTACATAAGGGGTAGTATTATAGTAGCTATATTCTTGTACATAGGAGTAGTATTATAGTAGTTATATTCTTGTACATAGGAGTAGTATTATAGTGGTTATATTCTTGTACATAGGGGCAGTATTATAGTAGTTATACTCTTGTACATAGGAGTAGTATTATAGTAGTTATATTCATGTACATAGGATTAGTATTATAGTAGTTATATTCTTGTACATAGGAGCAGTATTATAGTAGTTAAATTCATGTACATAGGAGTAGTATTATAGTAGTTAAATTCATGTACATAGGAGTAGTATTATAGTAGTTATATTCTTGTACATAGGAGCAGTATTATAGTAGTTATATTCTTGTACATAGGAGCAGTATTATAGTAGTTATATTCTTGTACATAGGAGTGGTATTATAGTAGTTATATTCTTGTACATAGAAGCAGTATTAGAGTAGTTATATTCTTGTACATAGGAGCAGTATTATAGTAGTTATATTCTTGTACATAGGAGTAGTATTAGAGTAGTTATATTCTTGTACATAGGAGTAGTATTATAGTAGTTATATTCTTGTACATAGGAGTAGTATTATAGTACTTATATTCTTGTACATAGGAGGTAGTATTATAGTAGTTATATTCTTGTACATAGAAGTAGTATTATAGTAGTTATATTCTTGTACATAGAAGTAGTATTATAGTAGTTATATTCTTGTACATAGGAGTAGTATTATAGTAGTTATATTCATGTACATAGGATTAGTATTATAGTAGTTATATTCTTGTACATAGGAGCAGTATTATAGTAGTTAAATTCATGTACATAGGAGTAGTATTATAGTAGTTATATTCTTGTACATAGGAGCAGTATTATAGTAGTTATATTCTTGTACATAGGGGTAGTATTATAGTAGTTATATTCTTGTACATAGGAGTAGTATTATAGTAGTTATATTCTTGTACATAGGAGTAGTATTATAGTGGTTATATTCTTGTACATAGGGGCAGTATTATAGTAGTTATACTCTTGTACATAGGAGTAGTATTATAGTAGTTATATTCATGTACATAGGATTAGTATTATAGTAGTTATATTCTTGTACATAGGAGCAGTATTATAGTAGTTAAATTCATGTACATAGGAGTAGTATTATAGTAGTTATATTCTTGTACATAGGAGTAGTATTATAGTAGTTATATTCTTGTACATAGGAGCAGTATTATAGTAGTTATATTCTTGTACATAGGAGTAGTATTATAGTAGTTATATTCTTGTACATAGGAGTAGTATTATAGTAGTTATATTCTTGTACTTAGGAGCAGTATTATAGTAGTTATATTCTTGTACATAGGAGCAGTATTATAGTAGTTATATTCTTGTACATAGGAGCAGTATTATAGTAGTTATATTCTTGTACATAGGAGTAGTATTATAGTAGTTATATTCTTGTACATAGGAGCAGTATTATAGTAGTTATATTCTTGTACATAGGGGTAGTATTATAGTAGTTATATTCTTGTACATAGGAGTAGCATTATAGTAGTTATATTCTTGTACATAGGAGCAGTATTATAGTAGTTATATTCTTGTACATAAGGGGTAGTATTATAGTAGCTATATTCTTGTACATAGGAGTAGTATTATAGTAGTTATATTCATGTACATAGGATTAGTATTATAGTAGTTATATTCTTGTACATAGGAGCAGTATTATAGTAGTTAAATTCATGTACATAGGAGTAGTATTATAGTAGTTATATTCTTGTACATAGGAGCAGTATTATAGTAGTTATATTCTTGTACATAGGGGTAGTATTATAGTAGTTATATTCTTGTACATAGGAGTAGTATTATAGTAGTTATATTCTTGTACATAGGAGCAGTATTATAGTAGTTATATTCTTGTACATAAGGGGTAGTATTATAGTAGCTATATTCTTGTACATAGGAGTAGTATTATAGTAGTTATATTCTTGTACATAGGAGTAGTGTTAGAGTAGTTATATTCTTGTACATAGGAGTAGTATTATAGTAGTTATATTCTTGTACATAGGAGCAGTATTATAGTAGTTATATTCTTGTACATAGGGGTAGTATTATAGTAGTTATATTCTTGTACATAGGAGTAGTATTATAGTAGTTATATTCTTGTACATAGGGGCAGTATTATAGTAGTTATACTCTTGTACATAGGAGTAGTATTATAGTAGTTATATTCATGTACATAGGATTAGTATTATAGTAGTTATATTCTTGTACATAGGAGCAGTATTATAGTAGTTAAATTCATGTACATAGGAGTAGTATTATAGTAGTTATATTCTTGTACATAGGAGTAGTGTTATAGTAGTTATATTCTTGTACATAGGAGCAGTATTATAGTAGTTATATTCTTGTACTTAGGAGCAGTATTATAGTAGTTATATTCTTGTACATAGGAGCAGTATTATAGTAGTTATATTCTTGTACATAGGAGTAGTATTATAGTAGTTATATTCTTGTACATAGGAGTAGTATTATAGTAGTTATATTCTTGTACATAGGAGCAGTATTATAGTAGTTAAATTCATGTACATAGGAGTAGTATTATAGTAGTTATATTCTTGTACATAGGAGTAGTATTATAGTAGTTATATTCTTGTACATAGGAGCAGTATTATAGTAGTTATATTCTTGTACATAGGAGCAGTATTATAGTAGTTATATTCTTGTACATAGGGGTAATATTATAGTAGTTATATTCTTGTACATAGGAGTAGTATTATAGTAGTTATATTCTTGTACATAGGAGCAGTATTATAGTAGTTATATTCTTGTACATAGGGGTAGTATTATAGTAGTTATATTCTTGTACATAGGAGTAGTATTATAGTAGTTATATTCTTGTACATAGGAGCAGTATTATAGTAGTTATATTCTTGTACATAAGGGGTAGTATTATAGTAGCTATATTCTTGTACATAGGAGTAGTATTATAGTAGTTATATTCTTGTACATAGGAGTAGTATTATAGTGGTTATATTCTTGTACATAGGGGCAGTATTATAGTAGTTATACTCTTGTACATAGGAGTAGTATTATAGTAGTTATATTCATGTACATAGGATTAGTATTATAGTAGTTATATTCTTGTACATAGGAGCAGTATTATAGTAGTTAAATTCATGTACATAGGAGTAGTATTATAGTAGTTAAATTCATGTACATAGGAGTAGTATTATAGTAGTTATATTCTTGTACATAGGAGCAGTATTATAGTAGTTATATTCTTGTACATAGGAGCAGTATTATAGTAGTTATATTCTTGTACATAGGAGTGGTATTATAGTAGTTATATTCTTGTACATAGAAGCAGTATTAGAGTAGTTATATTCTTGTACATAGGAGCAGTATTATAGTAGTTATATTCTTGTACATAGGAGTAGTATTAGAGTAGTTATATTCTTGTACATAGGAGTAGTATTATAGTAGTTATATTCTTGTACATAGGAGTAGTATTATAGTACTTATATTCTTGTACATAGGAGGTAGTATTATAGTAGTTATATTCTTGTACATAGAAGTAGTATTATAGTAGTTATATTCTTGTACATAGAAGTAGTATTATAGTAGTTATATTCTTGTACATAGGAGTAGTATTATAGTAGTTATATTCATGTACATAGGATTAGTATTATAGTAGTTATATTCTTGTACATAGGAGCAGTATTATAGTAGTTAAATTCATGTACATAGGAGTAGTATTATAGTAGTTATATTCTTGTACATAGGAGCAGTATTATAGTAGTTATATTCTTGTACATAGGGGTAGTATTATAGTAGTTATATTCTTGTACATAGGAGTAGTATTATAGTAGTTATATTCTTGTACATAGGAGTAGTATTATAGTGGTTATATTCTTGTACATAGGGGCAGTATTATAGTAGTTATACTCTTGTACATAGGAGTAGTATTATAGTAGTTATATTCATGTACATAGGATTAGTATTATAGTAGTTATATTCTTGTACATAGGAGCAGTATTATAGTAGTTAAATTCATGTACATAGGAGTAGTATTATAGTAGTTATATTCTTGTACATAGGAGTAGTATTATAGTAGTTATATTCTTGTACATAGGAGCAGTATTATAGTAGTTATATTCTTGTACATAGGAGTAGTATTATAGTAGTTATATTCTTGTACATAGGAGTAGTATTATAGTAGTTATATTCTTGTACTTAGGAGCAGTATTATAGTAGTTATATTCTTGTACATAGGAGCAGTATTATAGTAGTTATATTCTTGTACATAGGAGCAGTATTATAGTAGTTATATTCTTGTACATAGGAGTAGTATTATAGTAGTTATATTCTTGTACATAGGAGCAGTATTATAGTAGTTATATTCTTGTACATAGGGGTAGTATTATAGTAGTTATATTCTTGTACATAGGAGTAGCATTATAGTAGTTATATTCTTGTACATAGGAGCAGTATTATAGTAGTTATATTCTTGTACATAAGGGGTAGTATTATAGTAGCTATATTCTTGTACATAGGAGTAGTATTATAGTAGTTATATTCATGTACATAGGATTAGTATTATAGTAGTTATATTCTTGTACATAGGAGCAGTATTATAGTAGTTAAATTCATGTACATAGGAGTAGTATTATAGTAGTTATATTCTTGTACATAGGAGCAGTATTATAGTAGTTATATTCTTGTACATAGGGGTAGTATTATAGTAGTTATATTCTTGTACATAGGAGTAGTATTATAGTAGTTATATTCTTGTACATAGGAGCAGTATTATAGTAGTTATATTCTTGTACATAAGGGGTAGTATTATAGTAGCTATATTCTTGTACATAGGAGTAGTATTATAGTAGTTATATTCTTGTACATAGGAGTAGTGTTAGAGTAGTTATATTCTTGTACATAGGAGTAGTATTATAGTAGTTATATTCTTGTACATAGGAGCAGTATTATAGTAGTTATATTCTTGTACATAGGAGCAGTATTATAGTAGTTATATTCTTGTACATAGGGGTAGTATTATAGTAGTTATATTCTTGTACATAGGAGTAGTATTATAGTAGTTATATTCTTGTACATAGGGGCAGTATTATAGTAGTTATACTCTTGTACATAGGAGTAGTATTATAGTAGTTATATTCATGTACATAGGATTAGTATTATAGTAGTTATATTCTTGTACATAGGAGCAGTATTATAGTAGTTAAATTCATGTACATAGGAGTAGTATTATAGTAGTTATATTCTTGTACATAGGAGTAGTGTTATAGTAGTTATATTCTTGTACATAGGAGCAGTATTATAGTAGTTATATTCTTGTACTTAGGAGCAGTATTATAGTAGTTATATTCTTGTACATAGGAGCAGTATTATAGTAGTTATATTCTTGTACATAGGAGTAGTATTATAGTAGTTATATTCTTGTACATAGGAGTAGTATTATAGTAGTTATATTCTTGTACATAGGAGCAGTATTATAGTAGTTAAATTCATGTACATAGGAGTAGTATTATAGTAGTTATATTCTTGTACATAGGAGTAGTATTATAGTAGTTATATTCTTGTACATAGGAGCAGTATTATAGTAGTTATATTCTTGTACTTAGGAGCAGTATTATAGTAGTTATATTCTTGTACATAGGAGCAGTATTATAGTAGTTATATTCTTGTACATAGGAGTAGTATTATAGTAGTTATATTCATGTACATAGGATTAGTATTATAGTAGTTATATTCTTGTACATAGGAGCAGTATTATAGTAGTTATATTCTTGTACATAGGAGTGGTATTATAGTAGTTATATTCTTGTACATAGGAGCAGTATTATAGTAGTTATATTCTTGTACTTAGGAGCAGTATTATAGTAGTTATATTCTTGTACATAGGAGCAGTATTATAGTAGTTATATTCTTGTACATAGGAGTAGTATTATAGTAGTTATATTCATGTACATAGGATTAGTATTATAGTAGTTATATTCTTGTACATAGGAGCAGTATTATAGTAGTTATATTCTTGTACATAGGAGTGGTATTATAGTAGTTATATTCTTGTACATAGAAGCAGTATTAGAGTAGTTATATTCTTGTACATAGGAGCAGTATTATAGTAGTTATATTCTTGTACATAGGAGTAGTATTAGAGTAGTTATATTCTTGTACATAGGAGTAGTATTATAGTAGTTATATTCTTGTACATAGGAGTAGTATTATAGTACTTATATTCTTGTACATAGGAGGTAGTATTATAGTAGTTATATTCTTGTACATAGAAGTAGTATTATAGTAGTTATATTCTTGTACATAGAAGTAGTATTATAGTAGTTATATTCTTGTACATAGGAGTAGTATTATAGTAGTTATATTCTTGTACATAGGAGCAGTATTATAGTAGTTATATTCATGTACATAGGAGTAGTATTATAGTAGTTATATTCTTGTACATAGGAGCAGTATTATAGTAGTTATATTCTTGTACATAGGGGTAGTATTATAGTAGTTATATTCTTGTACATAGGAGCAGTATTATAGTAGTTAAATTCATGTACATAGGAGTAGCATTATAGTAGTTATATTCTTGTACATAGGAGCAGTATTATAGTAGTTATATTCTTGTACATAGGGGTAGTATTATAGTAGTTATATTCTTGTACATAGGAGTAGTATTATAGTAGTTATATTCTTGTACATAGGAGTAGTATTATAGTGGTTATATTCTTGTACATAGGGGCAGTATTATAGTAGTTATACTCTTGTACATAGGAGTAGTATTATAGTAGTTATATTCATGTACATAGGATTAGTATTATAGTAGTTATATTCTTGTACATAGGAGCAGTATTATAGTAGTTAAATTCATGTACATAGGAGTAGTATTATAGTAGTTATATTCTTGTACATAGGAGTAGTATTATAGTAGTTATATTCTTGTACATAGGAGCAGTATTATAGTAGTTATATTCTTGTACATAGGAGTAGTATTATAGTAGTTATATTCTTGTACATAGGAGTAGTATTATAGTAGTTATATTCTTGTACTTAGGAGCAGTATTATAGTAGTTATATTCTTGTACATAGGAGCAGTATTATAGTAGTTATATTCTTGTACATAGGAGCAGTATTATAGTAGTTATATTCTTGTACATAGGAGTAGTATTATAGTAGTTATATTCTTGTACATAGGAGCAGTATTATAGTAGTTATATTCTTGTACATAGGGGTAGTATTATAGTAGTTATATTCTTGTACATAGGAGTAGCATTATAGTAGTTATATTCTTGTACATAGGAGCAGTATTATAGTAGTTATATTCTTGTACATAAGGGGTAGTATTATAGTAGCTATATTCTTGTACATAGGAGTAGTATTATAGTAGTTATATTCATGTACATAGGATTAGTATTATAGTAGTTATATTCTTGTACATAGGAGCAGTATTATAGTAGTTAAATTCATGTACATAGGAGTAGTATTATAGTAGTTATATTCTTGTACATAGGAGCAGTATTATAGTAGTTATATTCTTGTACATAGGGGTAGTATTATAGTAGTTATATTCTTGTACATAGGAGTAGTATTATAGTAGTTATATTCTTGTACATAGGAGCAGTATTATAGTAGTTATATTCTTGTACATAAGGGGTAGTATTATAGTAGCTATATTCTTGTACATAGGAGTAGTATTATAGTAGTTATATTCTTGTACATAGGAGTAGTGTTAGAGTAGTTATATTCTTGTACATAGGAGTAGTATTATAGTAGTTATATTCTTGTACATAGGAGCAGTATTATAGTAGTTATATTCTTGTACATAGGGGTAGTATTATAGTAGTTATATTCTTGTACATAGGAGTAGTATTATAGTAGTTATATTCTTGTACATAGGGGCAGTATTATAGTAGTTATACTCTTGTACATAGGAGTAGTATTATAGTAGTTATATTCATGTACATAGGATTAGTATTATAGTAGTTATATTCTTGTACATAGGAGCAGTATTATAGTAGTTAAATTCATGTACATAGGAGTAGTATTATAGTAGTTATATTCTTGTACATAGGAGTAGTGTTATAGTAGTTATATTCTTGTACATAGGAGCAGTATTATAGTAGTTATATTCTTGTACTTAGGAGCAGTATTATAGTAGTTATATTCTTGTACATAGGAGCAGTATTATAGTAGTTATATTCTTGTACATAGGAGTAGTATTATAGTAGTTATATTCTTGTACATAGGAGTAGTATTATAGTAGTTATATTCTTGTACATAGGAGCAGTATTATAGTAGTTAAATTCATGTACATAGGAGTAGTATTATAGTAGTTATATTCTTGTACATAGGAGTAGTATTATAGTAGTTATATTCTTGTACATAGGAGCAGTATTATAGTAGTTATATTCTTGTACATAGGAGCAGTATTATAGTAGTTATATTCTTGTACATAGGGGTAATATTATAGTAGTTATATTCTTGTACATAGGAGTAGTATTATAGTAGTTATATTCTTGTACATAGGAGTAGTATTATAGTAGTTATATTCTTGTACATAGGAGTAGTATTATAGTGGTTATATTCTTGTACATAGGGGCAGTATTATAGTAGTTATACTCTTGTACATAGGAGTAGTATTATAGTAGTTATATTCATGTACATAGGATTAGTATTATAGTAGTTATATTCTTGTACATAGGAGCAGTATTATAGTAGTTATATTCTTGTACTTAGGAGCAGTATTATAGTAGTTATATTCTTGTACATAGGAGCAGTATTATAGTAGTTATATTCTTGTACATAGGAGTAGTATTATAGTAGTTATATTCTTGTACATAAGGGCAGTATTATAGTAGTTATATTCTTGTACATAGGAGGTAGTATTATAGTAGTTATATTCTTGTACATAGGAGGTAGTATTATAGTAGTTATATTCTTGTACATAGGAGCAGTATTATAGTAGTTATATTCTTGTACAGAGGAGGTAGTATTATAGTAGTTATATTCTTGTACATAGGAGTAGTATTATAGTAGTTATATTCTTGTACATAAGGGCAGTATTATAGTAGTTATATTCTTGTACATAGGAGCAGTATTATAGTAGTTATATTTTTATAAATGGGGCAGTATTATACTAGCTCTAATGCTTTCATGATATTTATAACTTTTCTTCTCTCACTTATGTTCTTAGCTCACATACATTGTATATCAGGGGGTGACTGTCTTGGATTCCCTGCTATATAATAACACTTTTCACTTTTGTCTAATAATTTATACAATCCTTCCGTTCTCTCAGTTTTTCCTCATGTCTTGTAATCAGGTCACTTACCGTTGTCTCAGCAGGTCTTTATTATAGTACTGGCAGGCGGCTTTGGCTCCGCACTTCTTCCCCCATAGTATACAGGTGCTGTCAATCATACTGCCAAACATAACAGGTCCAGGTAGCCAGGCTGTAAAATGGGGTGAAATATCAGTAACCAGAGCAATAGACAATGACAATATGTTTTATGGGACCTTAGGACTTGTTAAAGAGGCAAAGATCGCAGTGTCGCTCCGCCATCATCATAAAAATCAGTTTGGTCAAGTTTTGACTCACAAGTATCAACGGCAGCAATACTTTTTTGGGGAAAAATCCAAACCTGATGGATTTCTTGTATCTTTCATGTCCAGTTCAGTAATTTACTAGATGAATGAGATCCTTATCTACTTCTTCTGGCAAAGTTGCTGGAACGGACACTAAACCACTAGACACCAGGGACCGGACACTAAACTACTAGACACCAGGGACCGGACACTAATCCACTAGACACCAGGGATCAGATACTAAAGTACTAGACACCAGGAATCGGACACTAAACCACTAGACACCAGGGACCGGACACTAATCCACTAGACACCAGGAATCGGACACTAAACCACTAGACACCAGGGACTGGACACTAATTCACTAGACACCAGGGACCGGACACTAAACCACTAGACACCAGGGACTGGACACTAAACCACTAGACACCAGGGACCGGACACTAAACCACTAGACACCAGGGACTGGACACTAAACCACTAGACACCAGGGACTGGACACTAATCTACTAGACACCAGGGACCGGACACTAAACCACTAGACACCAGGGACTGGACACTAAACCATTAGACACCAGGGACCGGACACTAAACCACTAGACACCAGGGACTGGACACTAAACCACTAGACACCAGGGACCGGACACTAAACCACTAGACACAAGGGACCGGACACTAAACCACTAGACACCAGGGACTGGACACTAAACCACTAGACACCAGGGACCGGACACTAAACCACTAGACACCAGGGACTGGACACTAAACCACTAGACACCAGGGACTGGACACTAATCCACTAGACACCAGGGACCGGACACCAAACCACTAGACACCAGGGACCGGACACTAAACCACTAGACACCAGGGATCGGACACTAAACCACTAGACACCAGGGATCGGACACTAAACCACTAGACACCAGGGACCGGACAATAAACCACTAGACACCAGGGACTGGACACTAAACCACTAGACACCAGGGACTGGACACTAAACCACTAGACACCAGGGACCGGACACTAAATCACTCAACACCAGGGACCGGATAATAAACCACTAGACACCAGGGATTGGACACTAAACCACTAGACACCAGGGACCTGACACTAAACCACTAGACACCAGGGACTGGACACTAAACCACTAGACACCAGGGACTGGACACTAAACCACTAGACACCAGGGACCGGACACTAAATCACTAAACACCAGGGACCGGATAATAAACCACTAGACACCAGGGATTGTACACTAAACCACTAGACACCAGGGACCGGATAATAAACCACTAGACACCAGGGACTGGACACTAAACCACTAGGCACCAGGGACCAGATAATAAACCACTAGACACCAGGGATCGGACACTAAACCACTAGACACCAGGGACCGGACACTAAACCACTAGACACCAGGGACCGGACACTAATCCATCAGATACCAGGGACCGGACACTAATTCACTAGACACCAGGGACCGGACACTAAACCACTAGACACCAGGGACTGGACACTAAACCACTAGACACCAGGGACCGGACACTAAACCACTAGACACCAGGGATCGGACACTAAACCACTAGACACCAGGGACCGGACACTAATCCACTAGACACCAGGGACCGGACACTAATTCACTAGACACCAGGGACCGGACACTAAACCACTAGACACCAGGGACCGGACACTAAACCACTAGACACCAGGGATCGGACACTAAACCACTAGACACCAGGGACTGGACACTAAACCACTAGACAGCAAAGACTGAGACACTAAATCACTGGCTATTATGGAAGGAGACATCAATAGTACCCCAAAAACATTCTATAGTCCATCTTTATAAGGTTTGGAGTATTTGCTGTTTTGGAGAGCAGAATATTATGTGACCCTTATAAGTTACTATGGACAAAGGGCGGCTCAGACAGACTCACAGTGCCAGGAGCGATGAGTGTTTAGTCTAATACATGGAGAGAACTGTCTAGTGTGATATCTATGGAGCCGAGAGTGGAGAGATCTCATCACGTACACCGGGCTGCTTACCAAGGATACGCAGAAGCATGAACTGTATCCCGATTGCCAGGGACTTTTCTGCTGGGTTTACACTCCTGGAATATATGACAGGAAATAAATTAGTTGTGGAAATAACTTAATCTCTTGTAGATTCGCAGATTATATACCGAGTAATTAAGGAATACGGAAGACACTGTAATGTATGTACACAGTGACTGTACCAGCAGAATAGTGAGCGCAGCTCTGGAGTATAATACAGGATAAGTAATGTAATGTATGTACACAGTGACTGTTCCAGCAGAATAGTGAGCGCAGCTCTGGAGTATAATACAGGATAAGTAATGTAATGTATGTACACAGTGACTGTACCAGCAGAATAGTGAGTGCAGCTCTGGAGTATAATACAGGATAATTAATGTAATGTATGTACACAGTGACTGTACCAGCAGAATAGTGAGCGCAGCTCTGGAGTATAATACAGGATAAGTAATGTAATGTATGTACACAGTGACTGTTCCAGCAGAATAGTGAGCGCAGCTCTGGAGTATAATACAGGATAAGTAATGTAATGTATGTACACAGTGACTGTACCAGCAGAATAGTGAGCGCAGCTATGGAGTATAATACAGGATAAGTAATGTAATGTATGTACACAGTGACTGCAGCAGCAGAATAGTGAGTGCAGCTCTGGAGTATTATACAGGATAAGTAATGTAATGTATGTACACAGTGACTGTACCAGCAGAATAGTGAGCGCAGCTCTGGAGTATAATACAGGATAAGTAATGTAATGTATGTACACAGTGACTGTACCAGCAGAATAGTGAGCGCAGCTCTGGAGTATAATACAGGATAAGAAATGTAATGTACGGTATGTACAAAGTGACTGTACCAGCAGAATAGTGAGCGCAGCTCTGGAGTATAATACAGGATAAGTAATGTAATGTATGTACACAGTGACTGTACCAGAATAGTGAGCGCAGCTCTGGAGTATAATACAGGATAAGTAATGTAATGTATGTGCACAGTGACTGTACCAGAAGAATAGTGAGCGCAGCTCTGGAGTATAATACAGGATAAGTAATGTAATGTATGTACACAGTGATTGTACCTGCAGAATAGTGAGGGCAGCTCTGGAGTATAATACAGGATAAGTAATGTAATGTATGTACACAGTGACTGTACCAGCAGAATAGTGAGCGCAGCTCTGGGGTATAATACAGGATAAGTAATGTAATGTATGTACACAGTGACTGTACCAGCAGAATAGTGAGCGCAGCTCTGGGGTATAATACAGGATAAGTAATGTAATGTATGTACACAGTGACTGTTCCAGCAGAATAGTGAGCGCAGCTCTGGAGTATAATACAGGATAAGTAATGTATGTACACAGTGACTGCACCAGCAGAATAGTGAGCGCAGCTCTGGAGTATAATACAGGATAAGTAATGTAATGTATGTACACAGTGACTGCACCATCAGAATAATGAGGGCAGCTCTGGAGTATAATACAGGATAAGTAATGTATGTACACAGTGACTGCACCAGCAGAATAGTGAGCGCAGCTCTGGAGTATAATACAGGATAAGTAATGTAATGTATGTACAAAGTGACTGCACCAGCAAAATAGTGAGCGCAGCTCTGGGGTATAATACAGGATAAGTAATGTAATGTATGTACACAGTGACTGTACCAGCAGAATAGTGAGCGCAGCTCTGGGGTATAATACAGGATAAGTAATGTAATGTATGTACACAGTGACTGTACCAGCAGAATAGTGAGCGCAGCTCTGGGGTATAATACAGGATAAGTAATGTAATGTATGTACACAGTGACTGTTCCAGCAGAATAGTGAGCGCAGCTCTGGAGTATAATACAGGATAAGTAATGTATGTACACAGTGACTGCACCAGCAGAATAGTGAGGGCAGCTCTGGAGTATAATACAGGATAAGTAATGTAATGTATGTACACAGTGACTGCACCATCAGAATAATGAGGGCAGCTCTGGAGTATAATACAGGATAAGTAATGTATGTACACAGTGACTGCACCAGCAGAATAGTGAGCGCAGCTCTGGAGTATAATACAGGATAAGTAATGTAATGTATGTACAAAGTGACTGCACCAGCAAAATAGTGAGCGCAGCTCTGGGGTATAATACAGGATAAGTAATGTAATGTATGTACACAGTGACTGTACCAGCAGAATAGTGAGCGCAGCTCTGGGGTATAATACAGGATAAGTAATGTAATGTATGTACACAGTGACTGTACCAGCAGAATAGTGAGCGCAGCTCTGGAATATAATACAGGATAAGTGATGTAATGTATGTACACAGTGACTGTACCAGCAGAATAGTGAGCGCAGCTCTGGAGTATAATACAGGATAAGTAATGTAATGTATGTACACAGTGACTGTACCAGCAGAATAGTGAGCGCAGCTCTGGAGTATAATACAGGATAAGTAATGTAATGTATGTGCACAGTGACTGCACCAGCAGAATAGTGAGCACAGCTCTGGAGTATAATACAGGATAAGTAATGTAATGTATGTACACAGTGACTGCACCAGCAGAATAGTGAGCGCAGCTCTGGAGTATAATACAGGATAAGTAATGTAATGTATGTACACAGTGACTGCACCAGCAGAATAGTGAGCGCAGCTCTGGAGTATAATACAGGATAAGTAATGTAATGTATGTACACACTGTCTGTACCAGCAGAATAGTGAGCGCAGCTCTGGAGTATTATACAGGATAAGTAATGTAATGTATGTACACAGTGACTGTACCAGCAGAATAGTGAGCGCAGCTCTGGAGTATAATACAGGATAAGTAATGTAATGTATGTACACAGTGACTGCACCAGCAGAATAGTGAGTGCAGCTCTGGAGTATAATACAGGATAAGTAATGTAATGTATGTACAAAGTGACTGTACTAGCAGAATAGTGAGCGCAGCTCTGGAGTATAATACAGGATAAGTAATGTAATGTATGTACACACTGTCTGTACCAGCAGAATAGTGAGCGCAGCTCTGGAGTATAATACAGGATAAGTAATGTAATGTATGTACACAGTGACTGTACAAGCAGAATAGTGAGCGCAGCTCTGGAGTATAATACAGGATAAGTAATGTAATGTATGTACACAGTGACTGCACCAGCAGAATAGTGAGTGCAGCTCTGGAGTATAATACAGGATAAGTAATGTAATGTATGTACACAGTGACTGTACCAGCAGAATAGTGAGGGCAGCTCTGGAGTATAATACAGGATAAGTAATGTAATGTATGTACACAGTGACTGTACCAGCAGAATAGTGAGGGCAGCTCTGGAGTATAATACAGGATAAGTAATGTAATGTATGTACACAGTGACTGTTCCAGCAGAATAGTGAGGGCAGCTCTGGAGTATAATACAGGATAAGTAATGTAATGTATGTACACAGTGACTGTACCAGCAGAATAGTGAGCGCAGCTCTGGAGTATAATACAGGATAAGAAATGTAATGTATGTACAAAGTGACTGTACCAGCAGAATAGTGAGCGCAGCTCTGGAGTATAATACAGGATAAGTAATGTAATGTATGTACACACTGACTGTACCAGCAGAATAGTGAGCGCAGCTCTGGAGTATAATACAGGATAAGTAATGTAATGTATGTACACAGTGACTGTACCAGAATAGTGAGCGCAGCTCTGGAGTATAATACAGGATAAGTAATGTAATGTATGTACACAGTGACTGTACCAGAAGAATAGTGAGCGCAGCTCTGGAGTATAATAC
The DNA here is from genome assembly GCF_031893055.1 of Leptodactylus fuscus. NCBI lineage: Eukaryota > Metazoa > Chordata > Amphibia > Anura > Leptodactylidae > Leptodactylus > Leptodactylus fuscus. Next base: position 276,394,389 of record NC_134266.1, on the reverse strand, counting down.
AGGATAAGTAATGTAATGTATGTACACAGTGACTGTTCCAGCAGAATAGTGAGCGCAGCTCTGGAGTATAATACAGGATAAGTAATGTAATGTATGTACACAGTGACTGTACCAGCAGAATAGTGAGTGCAGCTCTGGAGTATAATACAGGATAAGTAATGTAATGTATGTACAAAGTGACTGTACCAGCAGAATAGTGAGCGCTGCTCTGGAGTATAATACAGGATAAGTAATGTAATGTATGTACACACTGTCTGTACCAGCAGAATAGTGAGCGCAGCTCTGGAGTATAATACAGGATAAGTAATGTAATGTATGTACACACTGACTGTACCAGCAGAATAGTGAGCGCAGCTCTGGAGTATAATACAGGATAAGTAATGTAATGTATGTACACAGTGACTGTACCAGCAGAATAGTGAGCGCAGCTCTGGAGTATAATACAGGATAAGTAATGTAATGTATGTACACACTGACTGTACCAGCAGAATAGCGAGCGCAGCTCTGGAGTATAATACAGGATAAGTAATGTAATGTATGTACACAGTGACTGTACCAGAATAGTGAGCGCAGCTCTGGAGTATAATACAAGATAAGTAATGTAATGTATGTGCACAGTGACTGTACCAGAAGAATAGTGAGCGCAGCTCTGGAGTATAATACAGGATAAGTAATGTAATGTATGTACACAGTGACTGTTCCAGCAGAATAGTGAGGGCAGCTCTGGAGTATAATACAGGATAAGTAATGTAATGTATGTACACAGTGACTGCACCAGCAGAATAGTGAGCACAGCTCTGGGGTATAATACAGGATAAGTAATGTAATGTATGTACACAGTGAGTGCACCAGCAGAATAGTGAGCGCAGCTCTGGGGTATAATACAGGATAAGTAATGTAATGTATGTACACAGTGACTGTACCAGCAGAATAGTGAGCGCAGCTCTGGAGTATAATACAGGATAAGTAATGTAATGTATGTACACAGTGACTGTACCAGCAGTATAATGAGCGCAGCTCTGGGGTATAATACAGGATAAGTAATGTAATGTATGTACACAGTGACTGCACCAGCAGTATAATGAGCGCAGCTCTGGGGTATAATACAGGATAAGTAATGTAATGTATGTATACAGTGACTGTACCAGAATAGTGAGCGCAGCTCTGGAGTATAATACAGGATAAGTAATGTAATGTATGCACACAGTGACTGTACCAGCAGAATAGTGAGTGCAGCTCTGGAGTATAATACAGGATAAGTAATGTAATGTATGCACACAGTGACTGTACCAGCAGAATAGTGAGTGCAGATCTGGAGTATAATACAGGATAAGTAATGTAATGTATGTACACAGTGACTGTACCAGCAGAATAGTGAGCGCAGCTCTGGAGTATAATACAGGATAAGTAATGTAATGTATGTACACAGTGACTGTACCAGCAGAATAGTGAGCGCAGCTCTGGAGTATAATACAGGATAAGTAATGTAATGTATGTACACAGTGACTGCACCAGCAGAATAGTGAGCGCAGCTCTGGAGTATAATACAGGATGTATCTCAGGATCTATCTATCTATCTATCTATCTATCTATCTATCTATCTATCTATCTATCTATCTATCTACAGTCCTATGAAAAAGTTTGGGCACCCCTATTAATCTTAATCATTTTTAGTTCTAAATATTTTGTTGTTTATAACAGCCATTTCAGTTTGATATATCTAATAACTGATGGACACAGTAATATTTCAGGATTGAAATGAGGTTTATTGTACTAACAGAAAATGTGCAATATGCATTAAACCAAAATTTGACCGGTGCAAAAGTCTGGGCACCTCAACAGAAAAGTGACATTAATATTTAGTAGATCCTCCTTTTGCAAAGATAACAGCCTCTAGTCGCTTCCTGTAGCTTTTAATCAGTTCCTGGATCCTGGATAAAGGTATTTTGGACAAACAATTCAAGTTCCGTTAAGTTAGATGGTCGCCGAGCATGGACAGCCCGCTTCAAATCATCCCACAGATGTTCAATGATATTCAGGTCTGGGGACTGGGATGGCCATTCCAGAACATTGTAATTGTTCCTCTGCATGAATGCCTGAGGATTTGGAGCAGTGTTTTGGATCATTGTCTTGCTGAAATATCCATCCCCGGCGTAACTTCAACTTCGTCACTGATTCTTGAACATTATTCTCAAGAATCTGCTGATACTGAGTGGAATCCATGCGACTCTCAACTTTAACAAGATTCCCGGTGCCGGCATTGGCCAAACAGCCCCAAAGCATGATGGAACCTCCACCAAATTTTACAGTGGGTAGCATATGTTTTTCTTGGAATGCTGTTTCTTTTTGGACGCCATGCATAACGCCTTTTTTTATAACCAAACAACTCAATCTTTGTTTCCAAAATGAAGCTGGCTTGTCCAAATGTGCTTTTTCATACCTCAGGCAACTCTATTTGTGGCGTACGTGCAGAAACGGCTTCTTTCTCATCACTCTCCCATACAGCTTCTCCTTGTGCAAAGTGCGCTGTATAGTTGACCGATGCACAGTGACACCATCTGCAGCAAGATGATGCTGCAGCTCTTTGGAGGTGTCTGTGGATTGTCCTTGACTGTTCTCACCATTCTTCTTCTCTGCCTTTTTGATATTTTTCTTGGCCTGCCACTTCTGGGCTTAACAAGAACTGTCCCTGTGGTCTTCCATTTCCTTACTATGTTCCTCACAGTGGAAACTGACAGGTTAAATCTCTGAGACAACGTTTTGTATCCTTCCCCTGAACAACTATGTTGAACAATCTTTGTTTTCAGATCATTTGAGAGTTGTTTTGAGTAGCCCATGATGCCACTCTTCAGAGGAGATTCAAATAGTAGAACAACTTGCAATTGGCCACCTTAAATACCTTTTCTTATGATTGGATACATCTGGCTATGAAGTTCAAAGCTCACTGAGGTTACAAAACCAATTTTGTGCTTCAGTAAGTCAGTAAAAAGTAGTTAGGGGAATTCAAATCAATAAAATGATAAGGGTGCCCATACTTTTGCACCGGTCAAATTTTGGTTTAATGCATATTGCACATTTTCTGTTAGTACAATAAACCTCATTTCAATCCTGAAATATTACTGTGTCCATCAGTTATTAGATATATTAAACTGAAATGGCTGTTGCAAACACCAAAATATTTAGAACAAAAAATGATTAAGATTAATAGGGGTGCCCAAACTTTTTCATAGGACTGTATCTATCTACTTACCTAAGTATCAGTATGAAGGATGGGGTCTGGGATGTTGTGGCCAATGACACTGCCAAAAATGACAGAACCATGAAGGGCAGGAATAGATGGTAACAGTCACTTCCACACGAGCCTGGACTGGCCGAGCTGCCGGATCCCGGAGACATTATACATCGGCACCCAGTGTAATTCTGTAATAAAGGGAAGACCATTAGAAAGGATTGTAGTGTATATAGTATATACTCCATGTGCAGTTTGTTTCCCATCTGATTTTTGCACATATTTTTGTAGTGTTCTGTGACAAGCTCACTTTACAACCATCATGTGCCAGCTGGTCATATAGGACACAAGTATGGCTGCTCAGTATACGGTGAGCTATTTATGTACAGAAGACTGGCTGACGGCTTTAACATGGTCCAGGCCCCCAATACTGTTTAATGAGCGGGGTGGTTCCGGAATGGATTGTCTCTTTAAAAGACAATACAATAGCCCCTATCTCTATCATGAGGCTTTATTGGCTTATAATATGACCCTGGTTTCGAGCCCGGCTGCAACTTCTGTTTATATTGAAATTATATTTATTGATAAACAGCAAGAAGCCATTATTATAAGTAATGGGACTTGGGCCGCTCTGGGTAATTGCTTTTTTTGGTAATTTTAAATTCATTATTGTATCTATCTCGCCTACGCCGAAGACTGCGATACATTGTATATCATTGTAACATAGCTAATGCGTACCGGTGTAATAACTGGAGAGAAACTAGTGCGGACTCATACATATTAGGCGAAATTCTCATCTGCACTGGGGAGACAGAGAACCAGAACAATGGACCGCTAAGATAGCAGACACATACTGAGAAATATATAATGGGGTCCACTGTATTCAACTAAAAGTGCCAGATTAAAATACATGGCCTAAATGTCTCTGGAGTAGATATAGATTATACATGTCCTACAGTCGGCCTCACCTCTCCTGACATGGCTGATAACAGATAGTAATAGATTGTATTCCCCTGTCCTACAGTCGGCCTCTCCCCTCCTGACATGGCTGATAACAGATAGTAATAGATTGTATTCCCCTGTCCTACAGTCGGCCTCTCCCCTCTTGACATGGCTGATAACAGATAGTAATAGATTGTATTCCCCTGTCCTACAGTCGGCCTCTCCCCTCCTGACATGGCTGATAACAGATAGTAATAGATTGTATTCCCCTTTCCTACAGTCGGCCTCTCCTGACATGGCTGATAACAGATAGTAATAGATTGTATTCCCCTGTCCTACAGTCGGCCTCTCCTGACATGGCTGATAACAGATAGTAATAGATTGTATTCTCCTGTCCTACAGTCGGCCTCTCCTGACATGGCTGATAACAGATAGTAATAGATTGTATTCCCCTGTCCTACAGTCGGCCTCTCCTGACATGGCTGATAACAGATAGTAATAGATTGTATTCCCCTGTCCTACAGTCGGCCTCTCCTCTCCTGACATGGCTGATAACAGATAGTAATAGATTGTATTCTCCTGTCCTACAGTCGGCCTCTCCTCTCCTGACATGGCTGATAACAGATAGTAATAGATTGTATTCCCCTGTCCTACAGTCGGCCTCACCTCTCCTGACATGGCTGATAACAGATAGTAATAGATTGTATTCCCCTGTCCTACAGTCGGCCTCTCCCCTCCTGACATGGCTGATAACAGATAGTAATAGATTGTATTCCCCTGTCCTACAGTCGGCCTCTCCCCTCTTGACATGGCTGATAACAGATAGTAATAGATTGTATTCCCCTGTCCTACAGTCCGCCTCTCCCCTCCTGACATGGCTGATAACAGATAGTAATAGATTGTATTCTCCTGTCCTACAGTCGGCCTCTCCTGACATGGCTGATAACAGATAGTAATAGATTGTATTCCCCTGTCCTACAGTTGGCCTCTCCTCTCCTGACATGGCTGATAACAGATAGTAATAGATTGTATTCCCCTGTCCTACAGTCGGCCTCTCCTCTCCTGACATGGCTGATAACAGACCGTAATAGATTGTATTCTCCTGTCCTACAGTCGGCCTCTCCTGACATGGCTGATAACAGATAGTAATAGATTGTATTCTCCTGTCCTACAGTCGGCCTCTCCTCTCCTGACATGGCTGATAACAGATAGTAATAGATTGTATTCCCCTGTCCTACAGTCAGCCTCTCCTCTCCTGACATGGCTGATAACAGATAGTAATAGATTGTATTCTCCTGTCCTACAGTCGGCCTCTCCTCTCCTGACATGGCTGATAACAGATAGTAATAGATTGTATTCCCCTGTCCTACAGTCGGCCTCTCCTCTCCTGACATGGCTGATAACAGATAGTAATAGATTGTATTCCCCTGTCCTACAGTCGGCCTCTCCTCTCCTGACATGGCTGATAACAGATAGTAATAGATTGTATTCTCCTGTCCTACAGTCGGCCTCTCCTCTCCTGACATGGCTGATAACAGATAGTAATAGATTGTATTCTCCTGTCCTACAGTCGGCCTCTCCTCTCCTGACATGGCTGATAACAGATAGTAATAGATTGTATTCCCCTGTCCTACAGTCGGCCTCTCCCCTCCTGACATGGCTGATAACAGATAGTAATAGATTGTATTCTCCTTTCCTACAGTCGACCTCTCCTGACATGGCTGATAACAGATAGTAATAGATTGTATTCCCCTGTCCTACAGTCGGCCTCTCCTGACATGGCTGATAACAGATAGTAATAGATTGTATTCCCCTGTCCTACAGTCGGCCTCTCCTGACATGGCTGATAACAGATAGTAATAGATTGTATTCTCCTGTCCTACAGTCGGCCTCTCCTGACATGGCTGATAACAGATAGTAATAGATTGTATTCCCCTGTCCTACAGTCGGCCTCTCCTGACATGGCTGATAACAGATAGTAATAGATTGTATTCCCCTGTCCTACAGTCGGCCTCTCCTCTCCTGACATGGCTGATAACAGATAGTAATAGATTGTATTCCCCTGTCCTACAGTCGGCCTCTCCCCTCCTGACATGGCTGATAACAGATAGTAATAGATTGTATTCCCCTGTCCTACAGTTGGCCTCTCCTGACATGGCTGATAACAGACAGTAATAGATTGTATTCCCCTGTCCTACAGTCGGCCTCTCCTGACATGGCTGATAACAGATAGTAATATATTGTATTCCCCTGTCCTACAGTCGGCCTCTCCCCTCCTGACATGGCTGATAACAGATAGTAATAGATTGTATTCCCCTGTCCTACAGTCGGCCTCTCCTCTCCTGACATGGCTGATAACAGATAGTAATAGATTGTATTCTCCTGTCCTACAGTCAGCCTCTCCTCTCCTGACATGGCTGATAACAGACCGTAATAGATTGTATTCCCCTGTCCTACAGTCGGCCTCTCCTCTCCTGACATGGCTGATAACAGACCGTAATAGATTGTATTCTCTTGTCCTACAGTCGGCCTCTCCTCTCCTGACATGGCTGATAACAGATAGTAATAGATTGTATTCCCCTGTCCTACAGTCGGCCTCTCCTCTCCTGACATGGCTGATAACAGATAGTAATAGATTGTATTCCCCTGTCCTACAGTCGGCCTCTCCTGACATGGCTGATAACAGATAGTAATAGATTGTATTCCCCTGTACTACGTTCAGCCTGCATATATAATGTGTGTCCCTTTAAGACCTGGTGCCCACCCGATTACCCCCTGACATAAGTCCCGGTCCTTGCACTACACTCTGATATATGACCCTGGTTCTCACATCTTACATTCTTTATTTCGTGGATCACTGGGCGCCCATCAGTCATCACAAACATTGTGAGTCACGGATCAGGATGATTCATTTTCACCAGAGATTTACGTTCTTGTTTTGAAGTAAAGAAATCTGTAAATTTTGAGACGTTCTCCTTTCCTGCACTGCCGATGGGTTCTGCTGTTTCTCAGTTACTAAGATATCTGAATGTTAGTCTATTCGCAAGTCAAAGCTAACCTGGCATTATAATGTCATTTTCATAGCTCAACTCAAGCATGCTATGAGAGGGGAGGAGGGAGCTGCAGCTGAAACATCTAACCCTCAGTGTTTCTTTGACACTGCATGCTGTGAGAGAAGAAGAGAGAGCTGCAGCTGCAATATCTAACCCTCAGTGTGCTTGTGACATTGCATGCTGTGAGAGGTGGTGAGGGAGCTGCAGCTGCAATATCTAATCCTAAGTTAACTCAAGCTGTGAGAGGGGAGCTGCCCTATTTCACCTTCAGCATGTCTGATGGACTGTATTGTTTAAGAGGTTTGGAAGAAGACACCAGTTCTGTATGACTCCACTTCTGTAAGACTAAATGCTGTGAGATAGGAGGAGGGAGATGCAACTGCATGAATGTTCCTTTAGTTTGCTTGCTGCGAGAGAGGAGGTAGAGATGGAGCTGCATGATCTTTGACAGAGAGACTGCATGCTGTAAGAGGCGAGGAGGGAGTTGCAGCTTCAGTATCTCTCAGTATGTGTGCAGACTGCATGTTTAAAAGATGGGAGGAGGAAGCCGGCATTGCTGTAATATCTTAGTATATTTGTTGACTATATGTCGTGAAAGGGGAGCAAGGAGATGCAACTGCAATATCTCTATCTCAGTATGACTGTAGACTGCATGCTGTGTGAGGTGAAATATATCTCACTCGACGCCAGTAAACTATGTTCTGTTAAGGGGAGGAGGGAGATGTAGCTTCAGTATATCTCCCATAGCATGTATGTGACACTGAGTGCTGTGAGAGAGCAGATGGGGAATGCAGCTGCTGTACCTGTATCTCAGTATGTCTGTAACACTATATGCTGTGAAACATGAGGAGGGAGATGGAGCTGCAGCATCTGTAACTTAGTAACATCATATGTTGTGAGAGAGAAGGAGAGAGATGAACTTTCAGTACCTATTTCTCAGTATGTCTGTGAAACGGTATGCTGTGAGAGATGAGGAGGGAGATGAAGCTGCAGTACCTATATCTCAGTATGTCTGTGACACTGTATGTTGTGAGAGATGAAGCTGTAGTACTTATATCTCAGTATGTCTGTGACACTGTATGCTGTAACAGATGAGGAGGGAGATGAAGCTGCAGCACCTATATCTCAGTATTTCTGTGACACTGTATGCTGTAACAGATGAGGAGGGAGATGAAGCTGCAGTACTTATATCTTAGTATGTCTGTAACACTGTATACTGTGAGAGATGAGGAGGGATATGAATCTGCAGTACCTATATCTCAGTATGTCTGTAACACTGTATACTGTGAGAGATGAGGAGGGATATGAATCTGCAGTACCTATATCTCAGTATGTCTGTGACACTGTCTGCTGTGAGAAATGAGGAGGGAGATGAAGCTGCAGTACTTATATCTCAGTAAGTCTATGACACTATTTGCTGTGAGAGATGAGGAGGGAGATGAAAGTTTCCTCCAATGGTCCGCACTTACCAGCACTTTATTCACGTTGTAATCAAAGTTGACCTCCTGACACCCGGCGTAGCATGGTGAGATGTACTCAATGCCGTCTGCACCACAGATTGGGTTGAAGGCGGATTTGGAGCAGCCACATTCACTGCTGCATTCAGTTACATTGTGCCAAAGTCCAGCACTGAAAAAGAAAACATAAACCTTGAGTGATAGGGGGCGCTACAAATGCAGATTCTTATGACATTGGGGTGAAAGATGTTGATAGATCTGCATACCATTGCTTATTTTACGCTGATCCCACAATAGATAACGTTTTCTACTCTAGTCACATCCAGAGCTGCATTAACAGTTGCTGGTTGTGGCTTGAAATCACTCAGCCCCCTGTTGGCCATCACACCTCTATAACAAAGCAGTTGAGTTTTTTCTAATACTAAACCCCAAATCCCCTACATAGTCTGTACCACTAGGGGGAGCATATATCATGTGGCTTATATACAGCACAGTAGGCACTAAGCCCTGGAGCTCCCTCTAGTGGTGGCTGCAGGCAGACTGTATATTACTATATATTGCAGACTATGCTGGAGATTTTGGCTCTATGAGGATCACATGACCCCTACAAATCATCTTATATTATCAGTGGAGTCATCCAATATCTAATGTAAGTTCACTTCTAAGACACCTATATGTTACCTTAGTTGGGGGTCCGCTTGTGGACTTGCAAATTGTTGAGTTTGGCAACCCAAGAAGAGCAGAGGAAGAGCGAGAAGGACGCAGCAGAGTAACCCAATGACGCACATAGCGCTGCACTGCCTGGGGGAGAGCTGGAACCTCTTTATGATAAATCCTCCGATTATAATGCCGGCCATTGCCCCGGGGATGTTCACCGTTCCTGCGGGGGAAAATATCACATGGGTCCATTGTCAGAACATGCACAATACAATGGTAAGATGTGAGCCAATCATGGGGTCGCCTACCGATCATTAAATTCGCCAAGGACGCCGTGATCGAGAACTGTCTCTCCAAAAACTTGGCCATGAATGTCGCCAGCCCACACGCCATGACGGCCAGATTGGCTTGGGCGAAAACCACCAAAATGTAAATCGGATTTTTCATCGTCCTGAGTAAAACTTTTGGAAACACTGAAAGAAAAGAAAACAAATTAATGATACTGATGACTCTAAAGGCGACATGAACAACGTAGTGATACATTCTGCCATAGTGTAGTACTGGAGGTGACCACTGGGGGAGCTATTTGCTATGCCACAGATTCCTGTTATTATATAACAATGATGGTATCCATGCAGCACCGATTATGAGCAGGGTGCTGAGTATAAAACTCCTAAAATCGTTTCATACCTGGAACTTCCAGAACCTTTGACACGACACAGAACACAGATGACTAAAGCCGATATGTACAGTTTTTTTTTTTTTAATGGCTGATTTCTTTAACAAACACTGCCACATTTATCCACAGGTCATGCGAGGTATTGCAGCTCAGTCACTTTATTAACTGCAATACCCAACTTGACCAATAAACAGGTGTGGCGCTGTTTCTACAAATAAAAAAAGCAGCCATGTTTTTCTAATTCTTTACAACCTCTTTAGTCAGACTCTGATTCACCAATGAAATTATTTTTATGACTTCCCAATGGATGTAGGTGTAAATTGAATATGTCAGACTATTAACCCCATATGGAAATTATTTCATACATAAAATTGAATGGTCTGTATATGAGTAGTTGAGTGTGACCCTATAAATGCAAATGGATTCTTATGTAATAAATAGAATGCAAGGAATGCAGTGGAAACTGACACATTTATAGACTAGTAAAAGCCAGACAATCACTTTGCATGGTAATACAGATTTATATGACTCTCAGGGCTTGTATAAAGCTGAGTAACACGAACTGGATTGTAAATCCCCGCTACCCCTCATTATATCGGCCACGTGTTGGGCGCCGAGAGCTGCACCAAAGCATATTCATCTACTTCACTTTATATTTTCAGGTTTCGTCTCCGCCATATGCCATCCAGATGCAGATCCTGGAAATGTGTAAAGATTCCTGGGGCTTGCGCTCCAGACTTCTTAACACCTCGGTCTCTGGAGGATTGAGGAGGAGGAGGACGACATTTCTGTATTTAGAAGAAGGTTCCATTCAGGCACCTGACTTAGGATGAACCTTTAAAGTGTGCCGCCTCCTCGGGGACTCGCAAGACTCACAGCAGCCGCCTCTCAAGTGTCAAGATCAAAAACGCCTGACGTGTGAAACGGGAAGACGAAAAACTACAAGGACACCCGACATCACCAAGACGAGAATGTCACCGCTGAAACCGTCATAAAAACCGAGCCCATCGCAAAATATATGGAGACTAAAGAATGAAATTCATCGAAGAACAATGAAAATAGAAAAGTAGCAAAAAAAAAAGTATCAAAATAATCAAATAAATAGAAAAAAAAAGAGAATTCTACAACAATAAATCTAAAATAATCCTACTAATATTACAAATGGGAAAGTTTGGATGTTTGTTATTCAATCACGTAAAAACGGCTGAAATTGGATGAAATTAAGCACATAGATAGATTGTAACCTCGATAACACATCAGCTACTTTTTATCTCAGTAAATGACATGGCTTCATGACTGTTATGAATTTATGTTCACATACTATATTACACTGCTCTTATCTCCGCTTCTGAGAAAGCCAGGTCTGTTATCTCTCTGTGTAAACACACGCTGATTCTCAATGGTTTGTGTACACACGTTTGCATATTATCTGATCTGCTCCAGGCAGTGCTGACACACTGGATGGGAAAACAGCTTTAATGCAAATTGTCAGTTTGCTAATATTAAACACACTGGGAAAAAGAAAATCTAATTTGTTGCAAAATTCTAAAACAAAAGCTATTAAGGTAGCCAGAAGTCACAGAGTTCTCCTCAAGCGGAACTGACGGGGATCAATGGCGCCAACAACACGCTCATTATATGACGTCCCAGTGAGCTGCTGAGATGCCAAACAATCACAGGCATGGCGTGATGAACAAGTTCAGCAGCAGGAAAGCTTAAGAGCTGCCGAAACGCTGGAGCAGGCAAAACATCGACGTCAACAACACGCAGACGAGATAGATACAAAGACATACAAAAAGATACAAAATATAGCAGTAGTGGAGCTCTGGTCTGGGGTCTTCATTTATTGTAGGATTGGACAGGGGGTGTCCATTTAATTTGGGATCAATTTGGGGTCTCCGTTTATTTTAGGGTCTGTCTGCATTCTAAATGTATTTTAGGGTCTGGACAGGGTCTCAATTTACTTTTCTGATCTGGGGGTTTTAGTTTCATTTGGGGATTAATCTATGTCACAATTTATTTTAGGGTCTTGTTTGGGGTCTCATTTTAGTTTGTGGTCTGGTCTGGGGTCTCACTTTATTTTAGGGTCTTGTTTGGGGTTTGGTCTGGGGTCTCACTTTAGGGTCTTGTTTGGGGGTCTCATTTTAGTTTGGGGTCTCACTTTACTTTAGGGTCTTGTTTGGAGTCTGCTCTGGATTCATTTAGTGACCTGATACAAGGTGTAGATTAGTTTCTAGATCTGGGGGGCAACAAAGGGCAGATAAGCCTGTCACACTGGTAGATTTACCCCCCTCCCCCCAGCCCCGTCCCCCTGGCCCCGGTCTCTGTTATATTACATTGTATTACACAATATGGTCTGTGACGGGGCTGATAATAACTATGACTAACATTCCCAGTGAGATCGGCTGCCACGCTCCGGGGGCACTGACAAACATTGTTGTAGCAATTTGGGGTGAAATGGTGAAGAAAAGGGAAATGTAAATTTTTTTAAAAAAATTTAAATTATTTTCTTAATTTTTCCTGATTTATTTTTCATCCACAGCCTATAAAATTGCTTTGTAGATCAGCAGAGAGAGAGTTAATACAATAACCTTGCAGGGGACAACCTGCAGTATATAGCGGTGGAGGGGGGGGGATAGGTGGATTCTGTATCTAAATGTGAGTAAATGTATCAGGAAGGAGGAAGCGACCGAGTGACCCCATAACTCCGGAGCTGAGGTCTCACCCACTTCCCCGACCATCAATAATTCACATTGTAAATCTAATCTAACCAAATCCCATCATGGCCGGAGCAGCTGCGGGAAATGATTACTCAGGTTTATAGCTGGGGGAGGCGGGGGGTGGGGGGGTTACTCACCCCCAAAACACAAAAACCTCCATGATCTGATCATTGATGGGACAAACTGCTTCATCATTTTGCACTTTCCTTTTCCATTCAGGAGTGTAGAAAAGCTGAGTGACTATCCCTATTTGAGTCGTACCAACAACCACTTTGGTTTTCACCCAACTTTCCTAGACTCCAGATCTAGTTACCCTTTTCCTCAGGTGATTTATGCACTGACTGATATTACTGGAGTCACAAGAGTAAGAGGAAGGGAAGAAGATGGGAATACAGAGACAACGGAGAGAAGGGGAAAGTTGTAAGGAGGGGAGAAGACAATAAGATTGGGAAATAAGGAGGAAACGGTGAGAGGAAGTGACGGAGAGGGGAAGTGGAGGAGGGAGGAAAAGGAAATGAGAAGGAATAAGGAGGAGGAAGGGATAAAGAAAGGAAAGAGAAGAGAAGGAAAAACAGAAGGGACAAGACGAAGTGAAGGAGAAGAGGAAGAAAATCAAAGGAGACATGGGACGTGTAAAGAAAAAGGAAGGAGGTAGGAAGAGGAAAAGAAAAAACACCAGGAAGGAAAGAGGAGGAAGAAAGAGGAGGAGGAAAAAGGAGGAGGAAAGAGGAGGAAAGAGGAGGAGGAGGAGGAAAGAGGAGGAGGAGGAGGAAAGAGGAGGAGGAAAGAAGAGGAAAAAGGAGGAGGAAAGAGGAGGAGGAGGAGGAGGAGGAAAGAGGAGGAGGAAAGAAGAGGAAAAAGGAGGACGAAAGAGGAGGAGGAGGAGGAGGAAAGAGGAGGAGTAAACAGGAGGAAAGGGAGGAGGAGGAAAAGGAAGAGGAAAGAGGAGGAGGAGGAAACAGGAGGAAGAGGAAACAGGAGGAAAAGGAGGAGGAAAGAGGAGGAAACAGGAGGAAAAAGGAGGAGGAAAGAGGAGGAGGAGGAAACAGGAGGAAAAAGGAGGAGGAGGAGGAGGAATGAGGAGGAAAAAAAAAGGAGGAGGAGGAAAGAGAAGGAAAGAAAAGGAGGCATGGAACGTGTAAAGAAACAGGAAGGAGGCAGGAAGAGGAAAAGAAAAACCACCAGGAAGGAAAGAGGCGGAAGAAAGAGGAGGAAACAGGAGGAAAAAGGAGGAGGAGATGTGGCAGGGAGAGAATAACTCTAGTAAGTAAAGAGGAAACAATAAGAGGAAATGAAGAAAGAGTGAGAGTAAAGAAAGGGAAGAGGAAACAGAAGAAGAAAGGAAAAGGAAAAAGGGATAAGAAGGAGGAAGAGATAAGGGAAGGGAAGGAAACGTGAAAGGAACTGCGGGAGAATGGAAGACAAGAGGAAATGAGAAGTTAAAGCAACATAAAGAAGTAGAAAAAGAACAAGGAAAGAAATGGAAATGTGGAATGGAAAGAAAAAGAGAAAGACTGGGAAGGAAGAAAAGAGGAAGAGAATAAAATAGAAAAAATAAAGATGGGGAAGAGGAGGCAGAAAATAATGAACATGAAAAAGCGGAAGACAGAAGAAGGGATAAGGAGAGGCAAAGGGAAGGAGAAGGGGAAGAGACATGGAAAGGGCAGAGGAAGGTGATGTAAGAGAACACAAGGAGGGAAGAGGCAACAAAATGCGGATAGGAAAGGAGGAGAAAAGAAATGGCAAGAAAAAAGAAAAGGAGGAAAACACAAGAAGAAGGACAAGGAGAAGGTGTTACAGGGTGTACTAGTGTTCGGCGCCTCTCAGTTACTCTGGGGGATATTTCCACTTTCTCTTTACTAATGTCCTTGCATTCTATTCGTTTTCTCAGATGTTATAAACCTCCTTCATATCACCTGAGTGACCCGGCCCTCCAGGGGTTAATAGCGCCCCCCCCCCCCCCCCCTGGGTCATTGTGAGGTATAATGAGGCCCTGTACCTTTGATGAACTTTGCCAAGGACACGGGTTCACTGGTGTCAGGGTTGTATTTGACGGCCTCCATCAGGGCCGGTTCGCTCTCCTCGGCGCTCTCATTTGTGACCTGCTGGGAAAATAAATAGAGAAAAAAAAAAATCAACTCCAGAATCTCAAGAGAGCGAGGAAAAGCGTGTGGTGTCAGCCGCAACGCAGAGCGGTGTTAATAAGAGCTGGAGAAGGTCACAGTTATTCATCATCTGCTGCGGGAATGATCGCTGTGATTAACCTCTTTATGTCTGATGTAACCCACATCTCCTCCCGGGCCCATATATATACTGATGGGTTAATCTCAGAATTAGGCTGCGAGCTCCAATGTGCCCAGTGACTAATAACAGTCTCTGTACAGCGCTGCAGAATATGTTGGAGCTATATACATAATAAGGTGGATTGTAGAACTGATTTTCATTTCAGTCTTATTTAGATATCTTTTAAAGGGGACATTCCACCACCTCCAGAAACCCCAAATCTTTGCATACTTCAATAGGCGCCGCTTTACAGATTCTGGGTCAGTTGGATTTTTTTCTCTAACCCCCACCATTCCAGAGCAATCACTGTTGTTAGTTTCAGTCCCCAATATACTGATTTGGTTCTCTACTGTAAGGTGGGCGGTCCTTGACTGGAGCTGGTAGTCTGAGACCGCCCACCTAAAAGTAACACATATGGTACTGAAACTATTAGCACTGATAGCTCAGGAACGGTGGGGGCTAGAGAAA
This sequence comes from Leptodactylus fuscus, assembly GCF_031893055.1. NCBI lineage: Eukaryota > Metazoa > Chordata > Amphibia > Anura > Leptodactylidae > Leptodactylus > Leptodactylus fuscus. The sequence goes on along the minus strand of NC_134266.1, from coordinate 276,378,901 downwards.
AAATTCCAACTGTACTGGAATCAGTAAAGGGGCGGCTATCAAATAATACAAATAGCTGGAAATGGTGGACATGGCAAAAGGTTCTCTTTAAGTCCTTCATATACATAAACAAAAAGTCACCAAAGCTACTGATTTTGCATCTGTGGCTACAAACTAAGGAGTCACGTTTACAACTCAACTCTGCAGAAATCGGACACGTTACAGGCCTACAACTTACTGCATCAGACGCGCCCAGAGTCCGTCAATGCGGCACGCCGTCACGGCTTCTTGTTTATAGCATCAGCCTTGTAATGTAAGAAGATATCCCCTATATACCCTACAGTAGAGTCATCAGCAAAGTGCTATATTTAACCCTTTACACTCCCTGTGTGTCAGTCTTTACTGGCACTGGCATTCTATTCATTAACCGGGGGCTCAGGATGAACAGGATATAGGTCTGTTGTTATCGCCTCTTCTCATCTAGGTGAGTATTTTGTATCATTTGGCCATTTTATCAGTATAAGTCTGTCCTGTTCTCGGTGTGTCAGTATTCACTATAGTTCTGTTATTCCATTCATTTGTTTAGGAGGTTATAAAACTCTCCAATGCATTAACCCAATCCTACAGCTTTGACAGTGTGCAGAGACAGAGGAAATATCTACAGGACACACACATATATATATATATACTATACTAAAATAAAGAAGCCAGACGTGCAGACGTGTGCCCTCGCTGCCACTTCCTCTCCGACATTTGCCATCCACACCAAGCGTGTTTACTGGGTGTCGCTGTCTCCAGATGTAGCAGAGCCGAGTGTGTCACTCTATTAGAAGTAATGTAGTATGTGCCGGCCTGAAAAGATGTTTTTGGACCTGTGATGGTAAATTCACCACAAGTCCCAGCAGTGGATCCCACTGCTGCCCTGAATGTGATGCCACCACTAGGGGGCAGTTCTGGTTTTGCCTTACCAAGGTTTGCATCTCACTTGCCACCACTTAAATGGATTTTCCAGGATTATATAAGTTGCTGCGACCTCTTCACTACTTACCAAGAACAGCGCCCCCCTTTGTATAGTGGCTGTGCTTGGTATTACAGCTCAGACCCATTCACTTGAATTGCCATGAAACAGATGAATGGATAGTGGCCAAAGAAGTGGAGCTCAATATTATAATCCTGGATAACCCCTATAAGGGGGCACTGCTGGCCCTCATACTGCACCCCTGAACCTATGTAAAGGCTGTTGCTTGTAGCTGCGGCCCCAGGTCTAGTGACTGTCTGGTATAGGGATATATGCACTGCATCATGGGATTATTTAGCATCACTAGGAGGGGATTGGTAGCACCCAACCTAAGGCCAGCCTAATGTATACCATGTGTCTAAGGGTTTAGTATAGGGGAGAGCACAAGCAGCTGAGGGCCCCCTCCAAGAACAGTAATGGGCCCTCTATTTTACAATAGAAAGCTGCTATTAAGGTGAAAGGGCCCCCTGACCTACCGGGCCCCTATTCACCTGCACAGGTTGCACCCCTGGCTTACTGCTAGAAAGAGCAGAGATGTAGCAGAGCTGTCTGTGTTGCAGCTCCCTCCGTCTCCTTTCTTGCTTGGCTCTGCAGGATTATGTTGCATTGCACTCAGCAAAACAAACAAACCACAAATTCTTCGGACTCCTAGCGCTGCAGAAAGATTTCAGGAACTCCATTGTCCAAGGCCTGGTCATGTGACCATGTTATGCAAGAAGTTAGACGTAAACATTCAGGACATAGAAGGCGCCGGTTTGGGGGAAGAAGAACAAATTTAGGTCTTCAGTTTCTGGCCATTCCATCATCTAATAGCAAATTCAGCTCTGCTACATCTGTTTCTGACCAGAAAGTACAAGAGGCAAATGTGCAAATGAAGTGTTATAGGGGGTCGTGTCCTGAGGGAGTTCAGTTCTGGAGGCAACTGGTGTGTCATATGGAAACAATTGTATCAATCCCGTCCGTCTTATCATATCAATGGGAATGTACAATGTATCAGAGTGACATCCCAATAAAGGGCAGGCAATTCAAATACCACAATGTAGGGGGCGCTCACAATGCTTCACCCCTATCTGAATGATTTTATCTGCTACAGATCATGAGCAAGAAGAATCACAAGAAGAAGGAGAATCGCAAGAAGAAGTAAAATCACAAGAAGAAGGAGAATCACAAGAAGAAGGAAAATCACAAGAAGAGGGAGAATCACAAGAAGAAGGAGAATCACAAGAAGAAGGAGAATCACAAGAAGGAGAATCACAAGAAGAAGGAGAATCACAAGAAGAAGGAGAATCGCAAGAAGAAGTAAAATCACAAGAAGAAGGAGAATCACAAGAAGAAGGAAAATCACAAGAAGAGGGAGAATCACAAGAAGAAGGAGAATCACAAGAAGAAGGAGAATCACAAGAAGGAGAATCACAAGAAGAAGGAGAATCACAAGAAGAAGGAGAATCACAAGAAGAGGGAGAATCACAAGAAAAGGAGAATCACAAGAAGAAGGAGAATCACAAGAAGAAGGAGAATCACAAGAAGAAGGAGAATCACAAGAAAAGGAGAATCACAAGAAAAGGAGAATCACAAGAAGAAGGAGAATCACAAGAAGAGGGAGAATCACAAGAAGAAGGAGAATCACAAGAAGAAGGAGAATCACAAGAAGGAGAATCACAAGAAGAAGGAGAATCACAAGAAAAGGAGAATCACAAGAAAAGGAGAATCACAAGAAGAAGGAGAATCACAAGAATAGGGAGAATCACAAGAAAAGGAGAATCACAAGAAGAAGGAGAATCACAAGAAGAAGGAGAATCACAAGAAGAAGGAGAATCACAAGAAGAAGGAGAATCACAAGAAAAGGAGAATCACAAGAAAAGGAGAATCACAAGAAGAAGGAGAATCACAAGAAGAGGGAGAATCACAAGAAAAGGAGAATCACAAGAAGAAGGAGAATCACAAGAAGAAGGAGAATCACAAGAAGAAGGAGAATCACAAGAAGAAGGAGAATCACAAGAAGAAGGAGAATCACAAGAAAAGGAGAATCACAAAAAGAAGGAGAATCACAAGAAGAGGGAGAATCACAAGAAGAAGGAGAATCACAAGAAGAAGGAGAATCACAAGAAGAAGGAGAATCACAAGAAGGAGAATCACAAGAAGAAGGAGAATCACAAGAAGAAGGAAAATCACAAGAAGAGGGAGAATCACAAGAAGAAGGAGAATCACAAGAAGAAGGAGAATCACAAGAAGGAGAATCACAAGAAGAAGGAGAATCACAAGAAGAGGGAAAATCACAAGAAAAGGGAGAATCACAAGAAAAGGAGAATCACAAGAAGAAGGAGAATCACAAGAAGAAGGAGAATCACAAGAAAAGGAGAATCACAAGAAAATGAGAATCACAAGAAGAAGGAGAATCACAAGAAGAGGGAGAATCACAAGAAGAAGGAGAATCACAAGAAGAAGGAGAATCACAAGAAGAAGGAGAATCACAAGAAGGAGAATCACAAGAAGAAGGAGAATCACAAGAAGAAGGAAAATCACAAGAAGAGGGAGAATCACAAGAAGAAGGAGAATCACAAGAAGAAGGAGAATCACAAGAAGAAGGAGAATCACAAGAAGAAGGAGAATCACAAGAAAAGGAGAATCACAAGAAAAGGAGAATCACAAGAAGAAGGAGAATCACAAGAAGAAGGAGAATCACAAGAAGAAGGAGAATCACAAGAAAAGGAGAATCACAAGAAAAGGAGAATCACAAGAAGAAGGAGAATCACAAGAAGAGGGAGAATCACAAGAAAAGGAGAATCACAAGAAGAAGGAGAATCACAAGAAGAGGGAGAATCACAAGAAGAAGGAGAATCACAAGAAGAAGGAGAATCACAAGAAGAAGGAGAATCACAAGAAGGAGAATCACAAGAAGAAGGAGAATCACAAGAAGAAGGAAAATCACAAGAAGAGGGAGAATCACAAGAAGAGGGAGAATCACAAGAAGAAGGAGAATCACAAGAAGAAGGAGAATCACAAGAAGAAGGAGAATCACAAGAAGAAGGAGAATCACAAGAAAAGGAGAATCACAAGAAAAGGAGAATCACAAGAAGAAGGAGAATCACAAGAAGAGGGAGAATCACAAGAAGAAGGAGAATCACAAGAAGAAGGAGAATCACAAGAAGAAGGAGAATCACAAGAAGGAGAATCACAAGAAGAAGGAGAATCACAAGAAAAAGGAAAATCACAAGAAGAGGGAGAATCACAAGAAGAAGGAGAATCACAAGAAGAAGGAGAATCACAAGAAGGAGAATCACAAGAAGAAGGAGAATCACAAGAAGAAGGAGAATCACAAGAAGAGGGAAAATCACAAGAAAAGGGAGAATCACAAGAAGAAGGAGAATCACAAGAAGAAGGAGAATCACAAGAAGAAGGAGAATCACAAGAAAAGGAGAATCACAAGAAAAGGAGAATCACAAGAAGAAGGAGAATCACAAGAAGAGGGAGAATCACAAGAAGAAGGAGAATCACAAGAAGAAGGAGAATCACAAGAAGAAGGAGAATCACAAGAAGGAGAGTCACAAGAAGAAGGAGAATCACAAGAAGAAGGAAAATCACAAGAAGAGGGAGAATCACAAGAAGAAGGAGAATCACAAGAAGAAGGAGAATCACAAGAAGGAGAATCACAAGAAGAAGGAGAATCACAAGAAGAAGGAGAATCACAAGAAGAGGGAGAATCACAAGAAAAGGAGAATCACAAGAAGAAGGAGAATCACAAGAAGAAGGAGAATCACAAGAAGAAGGAGAATCACAAGAAAAGGAGAATCACAAGAAAAGGAGAATCACAAGAAGAAGGAGAATCACAAGAAGAGGGAGAATCACAAGAAGAAGGAGAATCACAAGAAGAAGGAGAATCACAAGAAGAAGGAGAATCACAAGAAGAAGGAGAATCACAAGAAGAAGGAGAATCACAAGAAGAAGGAGAATCACAAGAAGAAGGAGAATCACAAGAAAAGGAGAATCACAAGAAAAGGAGAATCACAAGAAGAAGGAGAATCACAAGAAGAAGGAGAATCACAAGAAGAAGGAGAATCACAAGAAAAGGAGAATCACAAGAAGAAGGAGAATCACAAGAAGAAGGAGAATCACAAGAAGGAGAATCACAAGAAGAAGGAGAATCACAAGAAGAGGGAGAATCACAAGAAAAGGAGAATCACAAGAAGAAGGAGAATCACAAGAAGAGGGAGAATCACAAGAAGAAGGAGAATCACAAGAAGAAGGAGAATCACAAGAAGAAGGAGAATCACAAGAAGGAGAATCACAAGAAGAAGGAGAATCACAAGAAGAAGGAAAATCACAAGAAGAGGGAGAATCACAAGAAGAGGGAGAATCACAAGAAGAAGGAGAATCACAAGAAGAAGGAGAATCACAAGAAGAAGGAGAATCACAAGAAGAAGGAGAATCACAAGAAAAGGAGAATCACAAGAAAAGGAGAATCACAAGAAGAAGGAGAATCACAAGAAGAGGGAGAATCACAAGAAGAAGGAGAATCACAAGAAGAAGGAGAATCACAAGAAGAAGGAGAATCACAAGAAGGAGAATCACAAGAAGAAGGAGAATCACAAGAAAAAGGAAAATCACAAGAAGAGGGAGAATCACAAGAAGAAGGAGAATCACAAGAAGAAGGAGAATCACAAGAAGGAGAATCACAAGAAGAAGGAGAATCACAAGAAGAAGGAGAATCACAAGAAGAGGGAAAATCACAAGAAAAGGGAGAATCACAAGAAGAAGGAGAATCACAAGAAGAAGGAGAATCACAAGAAGAAGGAGAATCACAAGAAAAGGAGAATCACAAGAAAAGGAGAATCACAAGAAGAAGGAGAATCACAAGAAGAGGGAGAATCACAAGAAGAAGGAGAATCACAAGAAGAAGGAGAATCACAAGAAGAAGGAGAATCACAAGAAGGAGAGTCACAAGAAGAAGGAGAATCACAAGAAGAAGGAAAATCACAAGAAGAGGGAGAATCACAAGAAGAAGGAGAATCACAAGAAGAAGGAGAATCACAAGAAGGAGAATCACAAGAAGAAGGAGAATCACAAGAAGAAGGAGAATCACAAGAAGAGGGAGAATCACAAGAAAAGGAGAATCACAAGAAGAAGGAGAATCACAAGAAGAAGGAGAATCACAAGAAGAAGGAGAATCACAAGAAGAAGGAGAATCACAAGAAGAAGGAGAATCACAAGAAAAGGAGAATCACAAGAAAAGGAGAATCACAAGAAGAAGGAGAATCACAAGAAGAGGGAGAATCACAAGAAGAAGGAGAATCACAAGAAGAAGGAGAATCACAAGAAGAAGGAGAATCACAAGAAGAAGGAGAATCACAAGAAGAAGGAGAATCACAAGAAGAAGGAGAATCACAAGAAGAAGGAGAATCACAAGAAAAGGAGAATCACAAGAAAAGGAGAATCACAAGAAGAAGGAGAATCACAAGAAGAAGGAGAATCACAAGAAGAAGGAGAATCACAAGAAAAGGAGAATCACAAGAAAAGGAGAATCACAAGAAGAAGGAGAATCACAAGAAGAGGGAGAATCACAAGAAAAGGAGAATCACAAGAAGAAGGAGAATCACAAGAAGAGGGAGAATCACAAGAAGAAGGAGAATCACAAGAAGAAGGAGAATCACAAGAAGAAGGAGAATCACAAGAAGGAGAATCACAAGAAGAAGGAGAATCACAAGAAGAAGGAAAATCACAAGAAGAGGGAGAATCACAAGAAGAGGGAGAATCACAAGAAGAAGGAGAATCACAAGAAGAAGGAGAATCACAAGAAGAAGGAGAATCACAAGAAGAGGGAGAATCACAAGAAAAGGAGAATCACAAGAAGAAGGAGAATCACAAGAAGAAGGAGAATCACAAGAAGAAGGAGAATCACAAGAAAAGGAGAATCACAAGAAAAGGAGAATCACAAGAAGAAGGAGAATCACAAGAAGAGGGAGAATCACAAGAAGAAGGAGAATCACAAGAAGAAGGAGAATCACAAGAAGAAGGAGAATCACAAGAAGGAGAATCACAAGAAGAAGGAGAATCACAAGAAGAAGGAAAATCACAAGAAGAGGGAGAATCACAAGAAGAGGGAGAATCACAAGAAGAAGGAGAATCACAAGAAGAAGGAGAATCACAAGAAGAAGGAGAATCACAAGAAGAAGGAGAATCACAAGAAAAGGAGAATCACAAGAAAAGGAGAATCACAAGAAGAAGGAGAATCACAAGAAGAGGGAGAATCACAAGAAGAAGGAGAATCACAAGAAGAAGGAGAATCACAAGAAGAAGGAGAATCACAAGAAGGAGAATCACAAGAAGAAGGAGAATCACAAGAAAAAGGAAAATCACAAGAAGAGGGAGAATCACAAGAAGAAGGAGAATCACAAGAAGAAGGAGAATCACAAGAAGGAGAATCACAAGAAGAAGGAGAATCACAAGAAGAAGGAGAATCACAAGAAGAGGGAAAATCACAAGAAAAGGGAGAATCACAAGAAGAAGGAGAATCACAAGAAGAAGGAGAATCACAAGAAGAAGGAGAATCACAAGAAAAGGAGAATCACAAGAAAAGGAGAATCACAAGAAGAAGGAGAATCACAAGAAGAGGGAGAATCACAAGAAGAAGGAGAATCACAAGAAGAAGGAGAATCACAAGAAGAAGGAGAATCACAAGAAGGAGAGTCACAAGAAGAAGGAGAATCACAAGAAGAAGGAAAATCACAAGAAGAGGGAGAATCACAAGAAGAAGGAGAATCACAAGAAGAAGGAGAATCACAAGAAGGAGAATCACAAGAAGAAGGAGAATCACAAGAAGAAGGAGAATCACAAGAAGAGGGAGAATCACAAGAAAAGGAGAATCACAAGAAGAAGGAGAATCACAAGAAGAAGGAGAATCACAAGAAGAAGGAGAATCACAAGAAGAAGGAGAATCACAAGAAAAGGAGAATCACAAGAAAAGGAGAATCACAAGAAGAAGGAGAATCACAAGAAGAGGGAGAATCACAAGAAGAAGGAGAATCACAAGAAGAAGGAGAATCACAAGAAGAAGGAGAATCACAAGAAGAAGGAGAATCACAAGAAGAAGGAGAATCACAAGAAGAAGGAGAATCACAAGAAGAAGGAGAATCACAAGAAAAGGAGAATCACAAGAAAAGGAGAATCACAAGAAAAGGAGAATCACAAGAAGAAGGAGAATCACAAGAAGAAGGAGAATCACAAGAAGAAGGAGAATCACAAGAAAAGGAGAATCACAAGAAAAGGAGAATCACAAGAAGAAGGAGAATCACAAGAAGAGGGAGAATCACAAGAAAAGGAGAATCACAAGAAGAAGGAGAATCACAAGAAGAGGGAGAATCACAAGAAGAAGGAGAATCACAAGAAGAAGGAGAATCACAAGAAGAAGGAGAATCACAAGAAGGAGAATCACAAGAAGAAGGAGAATCACAAGAAGAAGGAAAATCACAAGAAGAGGGAGAATCACAAGAAGAGGGAGAATCACAAGAAGAAGGAGAATCACAAGAAGAAGGAGAATCACAAGAAGAAGGAGAATCACAAGAAGAAGGAGAATCACAAGAAAAGGAGAATCACAAGAAAAGGAGAATCACAAGAAGAAGGAGAATCACAAGAAGAGGGAGAATCACAAGAAGAAGGAGAATCACAAGAAGAGGGAGAATCACAAGAAGAAGGAGAATCACAAGAAGAAGGAGAATCACAAGAAGAAGGAGAATCACAAGAAGAAGGAGAATCACAAGAAAAGGAGAATCACAAGAAAAGGAGAATCACAAGAAGAAGGAGAATCACAAGAAGAGGGAGAATCACAAGAAGAAGGAGAATCACAAGAAGAAGGAGAATCACAAGAAGAAGGAGAATCACAAGAAGGAGAATCACAAGAAGAAGGAGAATCACAAGAAGAAGGAAAATCACAAGAAGAGGGAGAATCACAAGAAGAAGGAGAATCACAAGAAGAAGGAGAATCACAAGAAGGAGAATCACAAGAAGAAGGAGAATCACAAGAAGAAGGAGAATCACAAGAAGAGGGAAAATCACAAGAAAAGGGAGAATCACAAGAAGAAGGAGAATCACAAGAAGAAGGAGAATCACAAGAAGAAGGAGAATCACAAGAAAAGGAGAATCACAAGAAAAGGAGAATCACAAGAAGAAGGAGAATCACAAGAAGAGGGAGAATCACAAGAAGAAGGAGAATCACAAGAAGAAGGAGAATCACAAGAAGAAGGAGAATCACAAGAAGGAGAATCACAAGAAGAAGGAGAATCACAAGAAGAAGGAAAATCACAAGAAGAGGGAGAATCACAAGAAGAAGGAGAATCACAAGAAGAAGGAGAATCACAAGAAGGAGAATCACAAGAAGAAGGAGAATCACAAGAAGAAGGAGAATCACAAGAAGAGGGAGAATCACAAGAAAAGGAGAATCACAAGAAGAAGGAGAATCACAAGAAGAAGGAGAATCACAAGAAGAAGGAGAATCACAAGAAGAAGGAGAATCACAAGAAAAGGAGAATCACAAGAAAAGGAGAATCACAAGAAGAAGGAGAATCACAAGAAGAGGGAGAATCACAAGAAGAAGGAGAATCACAAGAAGAAGGAGAATCACAAGAAGAAGGAGAATCACAAGAAGAAGGAGAATCACAAGAAAAGGAGAATCACAAGAAAAGGAGAATCACAAGAAGAAGGAGAATCACAAGAAGAGGGAGAATCACAAGAAAAGGAGAATCACAAGAAGAAGGAGAATCACAAGAAGAAGGAGAATCACAAGAAGAAGGAGAATCACAAGAAGAAGGAGAATCACAAGAAGAAGGAGAATCACAAGAAAAGGAGAATCACAAGAAAAGGAGAATCACAAGAAGAAGGAGAATCACAAGAAAAGGAGAATCACAAGAAGAAGGCGAATCACAAGAAGAAGGAGAATCACAAGAAGAAGGAGAATCACAAGAAGAAGGAGAATCACAAGAAAAGGAGAATCACAAGAAAAGGAGAATCACAAGAAGAAGGAGAATCACAAGAAGAGGGAGAATCACAAGAAGAAGGAGAATCACAAGAAGAAGGAGAATCACAAGAAGAAGGAGAATCACAAGAAGAAGGAGAATCACAAGAAGAAGGAGAATCACAAGAAAAGGAGAATCACAAGAAAAGGAGAATCACAAGAAGAAGGAGAATCACAAGAAGAGGGAGAATCACAAGAAGAAGGAGAATCACAAGAAGAAGGAGAATCACAAGAAGAAGGAGAATCACAAGAAGGAGAATCACAAGAAGAAGGAGAATCACAAGAAGAAGGAAAATCACAAGAAGAGGGAGAATCACAAGAAGAAGGAGAATCACAAGAAGGAGAATCACAAGAAGAAGGAGAATCACAAGAAGAAGGAGAATCACAAGAAGAGGGAAAATCACAAGAAAAGGGAGAATCACAAGAAGAGGGAGAATCACAAGAAGAAGGAGAATCACAAGAAAAGGAGAATCACAAGAAAAGGAGAATCACAAGAAGAAGGAGAATCACAAGAAGAGGGAGAATCACAAGAAGAAGGAGAATCACAAGAAGAAGGAGAATCACAAGAAGAAGGAGAATCACAAGAAGAAGGAGAATCACAAGAAGAAGGAGAATCACAAGAAAAGGAGAATCACAAGAAAAGGAGAATCACAAGAAGAAGGAGAATCACAAGAAGAGGGAGAATCACAAGAAGAAGGAGAATCACAAGAAGAAGGAGAATCACAAGAAGAAGGAGAATCACAAGAAGGAGAATCACAAGAAGAAGGAGAATCACAAGAAGAAGGAAAATCACAAGAAGAGGGAGAATCACAAGAAGAAGGAGAATCACAAGAAGAAGGAGAATCACAAGAAGGAGAATCACAAGAAGAAGGAGAATCACAAGAAGAAGGAGAATCACAAGAAGAGGGAAAATCACAAGAAAAGGGAGAATCACAAGAAGAGTGAGAATCACAAGATGATGGAGAATCACAAGAAGGAGAATCACAAGAAGAAGGAGAATCACAAGAAGAAGGAGAATCACAAGAAGAGGGAGAATCACAAGAAGATGGAGAATCACAAGAAGGAGAATCACAAGAAGAAGGAAAATCACAAGAAGAGTGAGAATCACAAGAAGAGGGAGAATCACAAGAATAAGTAGAATCAAAAGAAGGAGAATCACAAGAGGAAGGAGAATCACAAGAAGTCCTTGTATCAATCAGTATTAGATGAAGGTATTGGTATTATATGACAGCAAGAAGGTAAATAGTAGGTAGGTCTTAGATGGCAGGTACGAGATAGTAATGAGAAGGTAGGTCTTAGATGGTGTTAAGTGATAAGTACTTGATAGTAGTTAAAGGGAGTCTGTCAGCAGGGAAATCTGTATCAATCTAATGCCAGTACCTTGTAGGGCTCCTTCTGCACTATCCAAAGATGCCTTTCTAATTTTGCATTGCGGCTCCATTTTCAAGAAAATCAGGATTTTATTCTTATGTAAATTGACTGAAGAAGGCTTTATAGATGTGTCTTCTGCTGCCAGGACTCCCGCCCAGCCCCGGCTTTACTTGAGTGACATCGGCCACATTGTCACACGTTTTCTGCAGCTAGGGCTACAGCAGAAACTTAGCCTTGGTTCAGTTCATTTACGTAAGAGTAAAATCCTGATTTTCATGAAAATGGAGCCGCAATATAGAATAAGAAAGACATCTTTCGAAAGTGTTCTGTCATTTGTTTGTTGATAATTATCCTGCTGACAGACTCCCTTTAAAGGGTAGATACCAGACGGTTGTTAGGTTGTAGTTGTATGGTAGTTATTAGAGATGAACAGTATTTGAAACAGCCGTTTTGAATCGCACGCTCCCATAGAAGTGAATGGAAGCGGCCGCACGGAGACTCTGCCGGCGGCCGACCACTTAACCCCTCGTGTGCCGCCTATTTGAGCATGCTATTCAAAACGCTGGAATAGTGTTCGCTCATCTGTAGTAGTTATTACATAGGATGTCAGGCATTAGATACTATTATTACATAGTAATTAGCAGGTAGATATTAGATGATCATTAGATACTAGATAGTTGTTAGGTCCCGTATTGTCTTGTAGTTACCTCTTTTGGCATTGTCCTTGGGAAGAAGAAGTAGGGTATAGCGGTCAGGGCCACGATAGTCGCTGCCACTATGAAGCCCAACCACCAGGCCCCGATCCAGCGCGGGTCACCGGGGGTCAGGACTATCTCACCTGGGAAGAGATAATAATAATAATAATAATAATAATAATAATAATAATAATAATATTGTGTAACTTTGTATCAATCTTCTACTGGATACATTAATCAGAGACTTGGAAGTGTAAATGTATCTTTATCAGTTTGTTGCTGAGTCTCTCTCGGTCTGACCTAGATACGTCTAGATACTTAGATACGTCTGTCTTGTGATTTTGTTTTTGGACACGTTGCAGGGTAAAGGTCTGGCACGCTGAGATGGCAGCATACGCCGCAGCAGACGGCCTGCCGAGCGGATAATAGACATTTTATGAATCAGCAGAAGGCGGCAGCGCTCGGCAGCACAACACCTTGTCAGGTCGCCTTTATTTTTGGACCGTCAGCAGCGCGCTGTCATAGGCGGCTGTGAAGCTTTGACTCTCGGGCTAATGCTTGGCTAGTGTTCACACTCACTGGCTGAGAACTTGTCAATGTCAACATAGTAGCGTAACATGGCGGATCCCAGGATGAAAGCGACACCGGGGCCCATCATTGTCGCAGCGAAAAGGATGCCTATGAGGAGACAAAAGACAGGAGGGGGAGTTAGAGAGCCACATCTGTCCAGAGGTTGTACTTAGTACTGCAGCTTAGCCCCATTCACGTGCACTGTATAGACAGAGAGAAAGGAACACAAGGGATTTATGGAAATAGTAATTGGCTTAGGGCAGGGAGGGAATATAAGACACAGAGTGAAGGATATGGATCGAAGATAAGATGGAGAAGAGCAAGGCCAGGAGGATGGAGATGTAACAGGAGCAGGAGATGGAGACAAGGAAGGAGAGGGAATAAAAAGGGGTGGGACAATATATAGTAGGAGATGGCTGGAATCAGGGCAGGGAAGAGAAGGACTGAACCAGACAAAGATGGAACCAAGGAAAGACTGAGCTGGACCGAAACAGGACTGAGCTGGACTGATGCAAGAGTGGGATAGATCCAAGACAAGGATGGAATCAGGACAGGGATAGCACCAGGGCAGGGCCAAGAATGATCAAACCAGGTCAACGATGGAACCAAGGCAAGACTGAGATAGAGCCAAGACAAGGATGGAATCAAAACAGGACAGGGATAGCACCAGGGGAAGGACCAAGAATGATCAAACCAGGTCAACGATGGAACCAAGGCAAGACTGAGAAGGACTGAGGCAAGACTGGGATGGAACTAAGACAAGGATGGAACCAAAAGAGCACCAGGGCAGGACAAGGAAAAAGCAGGACTAGGATCAAAGTAAGACAGGCATGGAGCCAAGAAAGGATAGGCAGAGAACCAAGGCAGGACAAAGATGGAAACAAAGGAAGACTGGGATGTTCTGAGACAAGAATGGGATGGAAACAACACAGGACAGAGATGGCACCATGGCAGGGCAGGAATGAAATTAAAGCCGGACAAAGGTGGAGCCAAGAAAGGCTAGGAGTTAAGTCAAAGTTGGACAAACACAGAACCAAGGAAGGAAAAGATGGAACCAAAAGAGAACAGACATTTCTGTAAGACAGGGCAGGGATGGAACCATTGCAAGACAGAGACGGACAAAATCAGGATAAAGAAAGAACCAAGACAGAACACAGATGGGATTAAGGCACGACATGGATAGAATGAACGAATGAACAGGGACGGAACAAAGGCAAGACAAAGACAGAACAAAGAAAGAACAGAGATGAAAGCAAGAGAAGACCAAGGAACTAAGACAGGACAACAGTAAAGACAAGGAAGGACTGAAATTACAGCAAGTCAAAGCTGGACAGGGCTGGAACCAAGACAGGACAAAGACAGAACTAAGACAGAACTAAGACAGAACTAAGACAGAACTAAGACAGAACTAAGACAGGACAAAGATGAAACCAAGACAGGACAAAGATGAAACCAAGACAGGACAAAGATGAAACCAAGGCAGAAGTAATTATAAAGCTGGAGCCATGGCATGATAGGGAAGAACTAAGGAAGGAAAAAGATGAAGCCAAGACAGGGCAGGGCAGGGATGACATGTAAGCAGGACACAACAAAGGATAGAACAAAGTCAGAATAAGGATGGAACGTCGGAAGGATCAGAGGATCGAACCCTTGGAGAATGTGAATGAAGCAGAAGCAGGAAATCATTTCTAGTGAGAATATCTGGTTAAAGAATAAACATGGAAATCATTCCAAAATGTCCAATCTCGAAATACACCCCCCCCCCTCCAAGTGTCTCATTATCTGCAGCCCCTCCCCATAGACCTTGTTATATGATCCTCACTATAGTGTCTCCTATACTAAGACGACTCGATATCTGTGATCTGTGACATGAAAGCGTCGCGGCATCACTTCCATTATGCATGACACGTCTAGTTATCTGGAGATTACCGGAATCAGAAAAGTCGCTCCGGAAAATGTAATTTATGGGCAAATATTTGATCCTGCATATTATATAGTGTCGATCCTGCAGAGCATAGAAGGCGCAAACCCAGAGACAGAATATATTACAATGATTATCAGCGGAGGAGAAGAATGTATTATCTTATCAGAATATATTATATACGGCAGATAGAGAGGAACATGGGATGGATGGATGGATAGATAGATAGATAGATAGATAGATAGATAGATAGATAGATAGATAGATAGGAGATAGATAGATAGATAGATAGATAGGAGATAGACAGATAGATAGATAGATAGATAGATAGATAGATAGATAGATAGATAGGAGATAGATAGATAGATAGATAGATAGATAGATAGATAGGAGATAGATAGATAGATAGATAGATAGATAGATAGATAGACAGATAGGAGATAGATAGATAGATAGATAGATAGATAGATAGATAGATAGGAGATAGATAGATAGATAGATAGATAGATAGATAGGAGATAGATAGATAGATAGATAGATAGATAGATAGATAGATAGGAAATAGATAGATAGATAGATAGATAGATAGATAGAAGATAGATAGATAGATAGATAGGAGATAGATAGATAGATAGATAGATAGATAGATAGATAGGAGATAGATAGATAGATAGATAGATAGATAGGAGATAGATCGATAGATAGGAGATAGATAGATAGATAGATAGATAGATAGATAGGAGATAGATAGATAGATAGATAGATAGATAGGAGATAGATAGATAGATAGATAGATAGATATGAGATAGATAGATAGGAGATAGATAGATAGATAGATAGATAGGAGATAGATAGATAGATAGATAGATAGATAGATAGATAGATAGATAGGAGATAGATAGGAGATAGATAGATAGATAGATAGATAGATAGATAGATAGGAGATAGATAGATAGATAGATAGATAGATAGATAGATATGAGATAGATAGATAGATGATAGATAGATAGATAGATAGATAGGAGATAGATAGATAGATAGATAGATAGATAGGAGATAGATAGACAGATAGATAGATAGATAGATAGATAGATAGATAGATAGGAGATAGATAGATAGATAGATAGATAGATAGGAGATAGATAGATAGATAGATAGATAGATAGATAGATAGATAGATAGGAGATAGATAGATAGATAGATAGATAGATAGATAGATAGATAGGAGATAGATAGATAGATATATAGATAGATATGAGATAGATAGATAGATAGATAGATATGAGATAGATAGATAGATAGATAGATAGATAGATAGATAGATAGGAGATAGATAGATAGATAGATAGATAGATAGATAGGAGATAGATAGATAGATAGATAGATAGATAGATAGATTACAGAGATATTCTTGGAGATCTCTCTCTGTTGTTTCTCTTGGATGTTGCAGGATATGTTGAGTCACTCCGTATCTATCAGCCTTTAGCACATGCTGTGACGATGTTTCGCGCCTGCCAAGTGTGACTGTGCGTCTGCCAGAATTCGGGGCAGCTTGTGTAAGTATTAGTGGGGTCCCAGCTGCCGCTACTGTCACTATAGCAGGTACTACTGGGTATGCAGCCACAAAGCGACTTGCAAAGATAACCCCGCGGGGTCACCACTCCACATCACTAGTATACAGTATATACTTCCAAGGTGCTGCCACTCATGTGACCACGGCCTCGTCTCACCTAGGTACACGGGCGAGTTCCGCTTGCTAGCAAAATCATCGATGTAAGAAATTCCAAATGGCTGAATGGGAACCCCACCGATCCCGAGCAGAGTCTGACCGATGAAGAGAATGGTCAGGACGTCCTTGTTTTCTTTTTCAGTCTTGGTCAAACATTGGTCAGTGCTGGGACTTGGGTTCACCGCTCCGAGCTGGCAGATATCCGTCATGTTATTGTGGATACCTGAGATAGAGGGTGGAAAGGAGCAGAAGATGACGCGTTGTCCAACGTCTCGTATCTCAGTATTTGGTTCTAGAGGATTCTACTTATGGGCTGTTGTTGTTTTATCTGACCTAACAACAAAATCCTCCATTGGCCGTATAAACCTCTCCACTCTCCTGTATTCACCTCTTCACTATCCTTGACAATATGCAATCTTGAGCTTCTCCATTCATCTAGACCACCAGGGAAGGCAGTATTCACCTCTTCACTCCCCTAGACCACAAGAAGCAAGCCTGAAATCAACTTTTAAGCTAGGCCACCAGAGAAGTCAATCCCCATCTCTTCACTAGTCTAAATCACCAGAAGAAGCTTCTCCAATCATCTAGGCCACCAGGGAGAATAGTATTCACCTCTTCACTATCCTAGACCACCAGAAGTAATCTTGAACGTCTCCTCCTTACCCTAGACCACCAGAGATGTTATCATTAACCTTTTACCTGGACCACTAGGGAAGCAATGTCAAACCCCTCCATTATCCTAAAACATCATGGAGCTAGCCCTTTTTGTCCTTGACCACCAAGGATGCTGACATTAATTCTTCTCCACTACTCAAGACCAACAAGGAAGCTGCATTGACATATTTAACTACCTTGGACCACCACTTACTGTAGCTTTAGCTCATCACTAGAAGAGCGGGAATTGGACAATTCACTATCTAGAAGGCTAGGAAACTAGATGAAACCTTCCTCCACCCTAAACCACTAGAAGCGCTTATGTTAACTCCTACACTTTACTAGACCACAAGAGAAGCTAGCATTAACCCCTACACCACCACAGACCACCAGGGAAGCATGCATTAACCCCTACACCACCGTAGACCACCAGGAAAGCATGCATTAACCAATACACCACCGTAGACCACCAGGGAAGCATGCATTAACCCCTACACCACCGTAGACCACCAGGGAAGCATGCCTTAACCCGTACACCACCGTAGACCACCAGGGAAGCATGCATTAACCCGTATACCACCGTAGAACACCAGGAAAGCATGTATTAAGCCCTACACCACCATAGACCACCAGAGAAGCATGCATTAACCCCTACACCACCATAGACCACCAGAGAAGCATGCATTACCACATTTTAAGCTCCTTGTAGACCCATGCTTTTCCTACTCTATGTTCTTCCAGTTACATTCCCTACTGTAGGTTTTCTAGAAACAAGGCTGGTCGATAGTCCCTCATAACCTTCACTTACTGGCAACAGATTTGTCATATTCATAAGGTCCCATAATAAAGTGAGGTAGACACATGATAAAGCCAGCAAGGCAGACAATCAGAGCGCCGAAGCCGATGAATCGCGGGCGATGAACTCTGCTGCCAAAGTAGCTGACGAAGACAATGAGCACCGTGTTCCCGATCTGAAATCAGAAGCAACGGGAGAAGTGACAAAAAAACAAACAAACTTAAATGATAATATTTCTAGATAAACCATTAAAGTTCCATTAATAATAACGGGGCGCAGAGGGTTCACCCCTTGTATCACACCTAAGAGTATGTCCTCCAACTTTATTTGACCTTTTATGCTCAAGTCAACTGGAAATTTGTACTGCGCATTTTAGGAAGTAACTCAAAAAGTTTACGATTGACTCTTATATACTTATCGTTCAGTCCCAGCTAGGTTACACTATGGTGTCTGGAGTCTGTATTAGTTTAGGGGTCTGGTCTGGGGTCTGTATTAGTTTAGAGGTCTGGTCTGGGGTCTGTATTAGTTTAAGGGTCTGGTCTGGGGTCTGTAGTAGTTTAGAGGTCTGGTCTGGGGTCTGTATTAGTTTAGGGGTCTGGTCTGGGGTCTGTATTAGTTTAGGGGTCTGGTCTGGGGTCTGTAGTAGTTTAGAGGTCTGGTCTGGGGTCTGTAGTAGTTTAGGTGTCTGGTCTGGGGTCTGTATTAGTTTAGGGGTCCAGTCTGGGGTCTGTATTAGTTTAGGGGTCCAGTCTGGGGTCTGTATTAGTTTAGAGGTCTGGTCTGGGGTCTGTATTAGTTTAGGGGTCTGATCTGGGGTCTGTATTAGTTTAGAGGTACGGTCTGGGGTCTGTATTAGTTTAGGGGTCCGGTCTGGGGTCTGTATTAGTTTAGGGGTCTGGTCTGGGGTCTGTATTAGTTTAGGGGTCTGTATTAGTTTAGGGGTCTGGTCTGGGCTCTGTATTAGTTTAGAGGTCTGGTTTGGGGTCTGTATTAGTTTAGGGGTCTGGTCTGGGGTCTGTATTAGTTCAGGGGTCTGGTCTGGGGTCTGTATTAGTTTAGGGGTCTGGTCTGGGGTCTGTATTAGTTTAGGGGTCTGGTCTGGGGTCTGTATTAGTTTAGGGGTCTGGTCTGGGGTCTGTATTAGTTTAGATGTCTGGTCTGGGGTTTGTATTAGTTTAGGGGTCTGGTCTGGGGTCTGTATTAGTTCAGGGGTCTGGTCTGGGGTCTGTATTAGTTTAGGGGTCTGGTCTGGGGTCTGTATTAGTTTAGGGGTCTGGTCTGGGGTCTGTATTAGTTTGGAGGTCTGGTCTGGGGTCTGCATTAGTTTAGGGGTCTGGTCTGGGGTCTGTATTAGTTTAGAGGTCTGGTCTGGGGTCTGCATTAGTTTAGGGGTCTGGTCTGGGGTCTGTATTACTTTAGGGGTCAGGTCTGGGGTCTGTATTAGTTTAGGGGGTCTGGAATCTGTATTAGTTTAGGGGTCTGGTCTGGGGTCTGTATTAGTTTAGGGGTCAGGTCTGGGGTCTGTATTAGTTTAGGGGGTCTGGTCTGGGGTCTGTATTAGTTTAGGGGTCTGGTCTGGGGTCTGTATTAGTTTAGGGGTCTGGTCTGGGGTCTGTATTAGTTTAGGGGTCTGGTCTGGGGTCTGTATTAGTTTAGGGCTCTGGTCTGGGGTCTGTATTAGTTTAGAGGTCTGGTCTGTGGTCTGGATTAGTTTAGGGGTCTGGTCTGGGGTCTGTATTAGTTTAGGGGTCTGGTCTGGGGTCTGTATTAGTTTAGGGGTCTGGTCTGGGGTCTGTATTAGTTTAGGGGTCTGGTCTGGGGTCTATATTAGTTTAGAGGTCTGGTCTGGGGTCTGTATTAGTTTAGGGCTCTGGTCTGGGGTCTTTATTAATTTAAGGGTCTGGTCTGGGGTCTGAATTAGTTTAGGGGTCTGGTCTGGGGTCTGTATTAGTTTAGGGGTCTGGTCTGGGGTCTGTATTAGTTTAGGGGTCTGGTCTGGGGTCTGTATTAGTTTAGGGGTCTGGTCTGGGGTCTGTATTAGTTTAGGGGTCTGGTCTGGGGTCTGTATTAGTTTAGATGTCTGGTCTGGGGTCTGTATTAGTTTAGGGGTCTGGTCTGGGGTCTGTATTAGTTTAGATGTCTGGTCTGGGGCCTGTATTAGTTTAGGGGTCTGGTCTGGGGTCTGTATTAGCTTAGAGGTCTCGTCTGGGGTCTGTATTAGTTTAGGGGTCTGGGGTCTGTATTAGTCTAGAGGTCTGGTCTGGGGTCTGTATTAGTTTAGATGTCTGGTCTGGGGTCTGTATTAGTTTAGGGGTCTGGTCTGGGGTCTGTATTAGCTTAGAGGTCTCGTCTGGGGTCTGTATTAGTTTAGGGGTCTGGGGTCTGTATTAGTCTAGAGGTCTGGTCTGGGGTCTGTATTAGTTTAGAGGTCTGGTCTGGGGTCTGTATTAGTTCAGGGGTCTGGTCTGGGGTCTGTATTAGTTTAGGGGTCTGGTCTGGGGTCTGTATTAGCTTAGAGGTCTCGTCTGGGGTCTGTATTAGTTTAGGGGTCTGGGGTCTGTATTAGTCTAGAGGTCTGGTCTGGGGTCTGTATTAGTTTAGAGGTCTGGTCTGGGGTCTGTATTATTTCAGGGGTCTGGTCTGGGGTCTGTATTAGTTTAGGGGTCTGGTCTGGGGTCTGTATTAGTTTAGAGGTCTGGTCTGGGGTCTGTATTAGTTTAGGGGTCTGGTCTGGGGTCTGTATTAGCTTAGAGGTCTCGTCTGGGGTCTGTATTAGTTTAGAGGTCTGGTCTGGGGTCTGTATTAGTTTAGGGGTCTGGTCTGGGGTATGTATTAGTTTAGGGGTCTGGGGTCTGTATTAGTTTAGGGGTCTGGTCTGGGGTTTGTATTAGTTTAGAGGTCTGGTCTGGGGTCTGTATTAGTTTAGGGGTCTGGTCTGGGGTCTGTATTAGTTTAGAGGTCTGGTCTGGGGTCTGTATTATTTCAGGGGTCTGGTCTGGGGTCTGTATTAGTTTAGGGGTCTGGTCTGGGGTCTGTATTAGTTTAGGGGTCTGGTCTGGGGTATGTATTAGTTTAGGGGTCTGGGGTCTGTATTAGTTTAGGGGTCTGGTCTGGGGTTTGTATTAGTTTAGAGGTCTGGTCTGGGGTCTGTATTAGTTTAGGGGTCTGGTCTGGGGTCTGTATTAGTTTAGGGGTCTGGTCTGGGGTCTGTATTAGTCTAGAGGTCTGGTCTGGGGTCTGTATTAGTTTAGAGGTCTGGTCTGGGGTCTGTATTAGTTCAGGGGTCTGGTCTGGGGTCTGTATTAGTTTAGAGGTCTGGTCTGGGGTATGTATTAGTTTAGGGGTGCACACCAATGGGTACTATAGTACAGAGAGAGAAGAAGCTGACCACAATGGAATATGTCCAGCTTTGGCATGAGGCCACTCAGGAACCCCCGTCAATTTCGGGATGACCCCAGGATGGGTCCACTCACCTCATTGAAGGCAGCCAGAATTCCAGAGGTCTGACTAGAGAGTCCAAAGCGCTTCTCAATGGTGGAGATTGAACTCTTGAGGTAGCCGGAGAGGAGGAGCTGAGAAAGCTGAAGGAGTCCATGACAAACCACAAAGACCTGATATAGGAAGATGACGGTTTACATATTACATATGCAGAACATGCCCGGCTCACTCAAATCATGGCCACAGATACACGATCGGTGCTCGTGATAACAGACGGGTTTATTATGGACTCATCCCATCATCTATAATCCATTCATTTACTCAAAATGAGAGGCTCTACAATATATTCCATACTAAGACAAGGTACAGAGCTGTGCTCATCCTGTGATGCCTGGTTCATGAATAGAAAAATACAGAGCGATAGCAGAGGAAGGAAATAGACACCAAACACCTGCAGGTCACCTGCTATAGAGGACCTGAAACTCTAATGGCAGAGGGTAGACTAATGCAAATACCGTACCTATGTCAAGTAAGTAATATTGGGGTCAAAAACTGGGGACCTCCGCTCAAAATGTATACTCTTGTAATTTTTGTTGCTTTAAACCAAAGCTTTATAAATCATAGATACAGAAAGTAAGGACAAATATTAATAGTCACACACTGACCTGCAGTGGCAAATACCGCCATATAATACTCATATAGTACTGCAAGCACAGTGCACAGCTCTGGAGTATAATACAGATAAGTAATGTAATGTATGTACACAGTGACTGTACCAGCAGAATAGTGAGCGCAGCTCTGGAGTATAATACAGGATAAGTAATGTAATGTATGTACACAGTGACTGTACCAGCAGAATAGTGAGCACAGCTCTGGAGTATAATACAGGATAAGTAGTGTAATGTATGTACACAGTGACTGTACCAGCAGAATAGTGAGCGCAGCTCTGGAGTATAACACAGGATAAGTAATGTAATGTATGTACACAGTGACTGCACCAGCAGAATAGTGAGCGCAGCTCTGGAGTATAACACAGGATAAGTAATGTAATGTATGTACACAGTGACTGCACCAGCAGAATAGTGAGCGTAGCTCTGGAGTATAATACAGATAAGTAGTGTAATGTATGTACACAGTGACTACACAAGCAGAATAGTGAGCGCAGCTCTGGAGTATAATACAGGATAAGTAATGTAATGTATGTACACAGTGACTGCACCAGCAGAATAGTGAGCACAGCTCTGGAGTATAATACAGGATAAGTAATGTAATGTATGTACACAGTGACTGTACCAGCAGAATAGTGTGTGCAGCTCTGGAGTATAATACAGGATAAGTAATGTATGTACACAGTGACTGCACCAGCAGAATAGTGAGCGCAGCTCTGGAGTATAATACAGGATAAGTAATGTATGTACACAGTGACTGCACCAGCAGAATAGTGAGCGCAGCTCTGGAGTATAATACAGGATAAGTAATGTAATGTATGTACACAGTGACTACACCAGCAGAATAGTGAGCGCAGCTCTGGAGTATAATACAGGATAAGTAATGTAATGTATGTACACAGTGACTGCACCAGCAGAATAGTGAGCGCAGCTCTGGAGTATAATACAGGATAAGTAATGTAATGTATGTACACAGTGACTGCACCAGCAGAATAGTGAGCGCAGCTCTGGAGTATAATACAGGATAAGTAATGTAATGTATGTACACAGTGACTGTACCAGCAGAATAATGAGCGCAGCTCTGGAGTATAATACAGGATAATTAATGTAATGTATGTACACAGTGACTGCACCAGCAGAATAGTGAGGGCAGCTCTGGAGTATAATACAGGATAATTAATGTAATGTATGTACACAGTGACTGTACCAGCAGAATAGTGAGCGCAGCTCTGGAGTATAATACCGGATAAGTAATGTAATGTATGTACACAGTGACTGTACCAGCAGAATAGTGAGCGCAGCTCTGGAGTATAATACAGGATAAGTAATGTAATGTATGTACACAGTGACTGCACCAGCAGAATAGTGAGCGCAGCTCTGGAGTATAATACAGGATAATTAATGTAATGTATGTACACAGTGACTGCACCAGCAGAATAGTGAGCGCAGCTCTGGAGTATAATACAGGATAAGTAATGTAATGTATGTACACAGTGACTGCACCAGCAGAATAGTGAGCGCAGCTCTGGAGTATAATACAGGATAAGTAATGTAATGTATGTACACAGTGACTGCACCAGCAGAATAGTGAGCACAGCTCTGGAGTATAATACAGGATAAGTAATGTAATGTATGTACACAGTGACTGCACCAGCAGAATAGTGAGTGCAGCTCTGGAGTATAATACAGGATAAGTAATGTAATGTATGTACACAGTGACTGCACCAGCAGAATAGTGAGCACAGCTCTGGAGTATAATACAGGATAAGTAATGTAATGTATGTACACAGTGACTGCACCAGCAGAATAGTGAGCGCAGCTCTGGAGTATAATACAGGATAAGTAATGTAATGTATGTACACAGTGACTATACCAGCAGAATAGTGAGCGCAGCTCTGGAGTATAATACAGGATAAGTAATGTAATCTCCTATCTATCTATCTATCTCCTATCTATCTATCTCCTATCTATCTATCTATCTATCTATCTCCTATCTATCTATCTATCTATCTATCTATCTATCTATCTATCTATCTCCTATCTATCTATCTATCTATCTATCTATCTATCTATCTATCTATCTCCTATCTATCTATCTCCTATCTATCTATCTCCTATCTATCTATCTATCTATCTATCTATCTATCTATCTATCTATCTATCTATCTCCTATCTATCTATCTATCTATCTATCTATCTATCTATCTATCTCCTATCTATCTATCTATCTATCTATCTATCTATCTATCTCCTATCTATCTATCTATCTATCTATCTATCTATCTATCTATCATTTTATCTCCATTTACCTTAATGCTGTTGAATGGGTTTCTGCAGATTTTCTTGGATTTCGTCTGGTTTTCACAGTAGATGTTCTGATTTGTGGCCGTCATTGTCCTGGTGACACTTTACTCCCCTGCAGATGGATGAATGTTGTGTTATCGGACCTGTCTGACCAGACCATCACTTACATACAGTTTATAGCATAAAGGTCTTTTACAACCTAGAAACTATGACAAAGATTACAAAAGTCGTCACCTGGTCTACGCGGATTCTAAAAGGCAGCTCGACTAAAGTTCAGACTGTCAAAATTTCCAGGAAATTTACCATACCTTTGGGTTTGCCTACAGGTATTTGAGAAGTTATGTAAGGTATTAATACCGTTGAACTAAAAGCCTGAGAAAGTGACCAAGACCAAGTGCAAGTTCTTCTTAGGCTACAACTTCTTCTCACCCTATTATGAGACGACTCAGATCTTTCCATAGACAGATATGGTTGTAAGAGTGGAAGAAGATTTAGATATAGATGACATCCAAAATATAGAATACATTAAGAAGACCATATTACATCATTGAGGGGTGTGAAGACCCCAAAAAAGGACAAGACATTCTGAAGGAACAACATATGAGCCGGGAGATTGTACCAACTTTGTGTCCTGTACGTTCATGTAGCGACTAAGGTCAACTTTTCACCATTAGTCACCAGTATATGTCTACAATGTTCTGTCTTCTCGGTTTTCGAGCATCTTCTTGCCATTTTTAAGAATGATGTGATCATCTCCATCCATCTTACTGATCATTTTCCTTCCATAATTGTCTCCTCTAATGACCAAAGTCTTCTCCAACATCTAAAGTAACGTTGGTTGTAAGGCACGGAAACAACTATGCCCATCAATTGTTAGTAGACAGGTATATTCTGTATCAGTGCAAATGTTTAATAGGAAGGTAAAGAAGTAGCCGTTAACCTATCAGAAGGGGGCGCTATCGGTGAGTTACTATTGTAAGCAGGACGTCCTCTTATCTCTGCAGCAAGATAAAACTGCTTGAGACACCAGGATGGACCAAAAGTGTCAAAGACGTAGAAAGGAAAAGTGAAGGACTGGACAGCAGTGGTGATAGAAATGGGAAAATTGTAGTGTACAAACACTGGAGGGATCAGAGGGAAGATCTCAATGGCCAGAGCTACATAGGTGATGGCCAATACAGTTACCTATAGATCTTATATAACGCTTGCAATGGATATCACATTGTATCACAACAAGGCGGGGTAACAACACAAAAGTGAATGAACTAATAAAAAAACAATCACACACAAGTGACTGAGCAAAGTCTTTACAACAAGCAATAAAAATCCAGAAGAAAAACAATAAAACGTCCAGAAATAATCTGTTACCATAGCCTAATATAACCCCGCCAAAGGTGAAGAAAGATAAAGGTCCGCAAACTTTTTCCCAGACATAGAAAAGTTTCCTAATAACTTCTTATGTTGACTCTGCAAGATAACCGAGGACATCTAAGGACAAAAGTGTCTACAATAAAACGGCTCCTATGTACAAGAATATCTACTGTAATACTACCTCCTATGTACAAGAATATCTACTGTAATACTGCCTACTATGTACAAGAATATAACTACTATAATACTGCTCCTATGTACAAGAATATAACTACTATACTACTACTCCCTATGTACAAGAATATAACTACTATAATACTGCCTCCTATATACAAGAATATAACTACTATAATACTGCCCCTATGTACAAGAATATAACTACTATAATACTGCTCCTATGTACAAGAATATAACTACTATAATACTACTCCTATGTACAAGAATATAACTACTATAATACTACTCCTATGTACAAGAATATAACTACTATACACTACTCCTATGTACAAGAATATAACTACTATATACTACTCCTATGTACAAGAATATAACTACTATAATACTACTCCTATGTACAAGAATATAACTACTATAATACTACTCCTATGTACAAGAATATAACTACTATAATACTACTCCTATGTACAAGAATATAACTACTATACACTACTCCTATGTACAAGAATATAACTACTATATACTACTCCTATGTACAAGAATATAACTACTATAATACTACTCCTATATACAAGAATATAACTACTATAATACTGCCCCCTATGTACAAGAATATAACTACTATAATACTACTCCTATGTACAAGAATATAACTACTATAATACTACCTCCTATGTACAAGAATATAACTACTATAATACTACTCCTATGTACAAGAATATAACTACTATAATACTACCTCCTATGTACAAGAATATAACTACTATAATACTACCTCCTATGTACAAGAATATAATTACTATAATACTACTCCAATGTACAAGAATATAACTACTGTAATACTACCTCCTATGTACAAGAATATAACTACTATAATACTACCTCCTATGTACAAGAATATAACTACTATAATACTACTCCAATGTACAAGAATATAACTACTATAATACTACCTCCTATGTACAAGAATATAACTACTATAATACTACCTCCTGTGTACAAGAATATAACTACTATAATACTGCTCCTATGTACAAGAATATAACTACTATAATACTACTCCTATGTACAAGAATATAACTACTATAATACTACCTCCTATGTACAAGAATATAACTACTATAATACTACTCCTATGTACAAGAATATAACTACTATAATACTACTCCTATGTACAAGAATATAACTACTATAATACTGCTCCTATGTACAAGAATATAACTACTATAATACTACCTCCTATGTACAAGAATATAACTACTATAATACTACTCCTATGTACAAGAATATAACTACTATAATACTACTCCTATGTACAAGAATATAACTACTATAATACTACTCCTATGTACAAGAATATAACTATTATAATACTACTCCTATGTACAAGAATATAACTACTATAATACTACCTCCTGTGTACAAGAATATAACTACTATAATACTACTCCTATGTACAAGAATATAACTACTATAATACTACTCCTATGTACAAGAATATAACTACTATAATACTACTCCTATGTACAAGAATATAACTACTATAATACTACTCCTATGTACAAGAATATAACTACTATAATACTACTCCTATGTACAAGAATATAACTACTATAATACTACTCCTATGTACAAGAATATAACTACTATAATACTACTCCTATGTGCAAGAATATAACTACTATAAAACTACCTCCTATGTACAAGAATATAACTACTATAATACTACTCCAATGTACAAGAATATAACTACTATAATACTACTCCAATGTACAAGAATATAACTACTATAATACTACTCCTATGTACAAGAATATAACTACTATAATACTACTCCTGTGTACAAGAATATAACTACTATAATACTACTCCTATGTGCAAGAATATAACTACTAAAATACTACTGATATGTACAAGAATATAACTACTATAATACTGTCCCTATGTACAAGAATATAACTACTATAATACTACCTCCTATATACAAGAATATAACTACTATAATACTACTCCTATGTACAAGAATATAACTACTATAATACTGCTCCTATGTACAAGAATATAACTACTATAATACTGCCTCCTATATACAAGAATATAACTACTATAATACTGCCCCCTATGTACAAGAATATAACTACTATAATACTACTCCTATGTACAAGAATATAACTACTATAATACTACTCCTATGTACAAGAATATAACTACTATAATACTACCTCCTATGTACAAGAATATAACTACTATAATACTACCTCCTATGTACAAGAATATAACTACTATAATACTACTCCAATGTACAAGAATATAACTACTGTAATACTTCCTCCTATGTACAAGAATATAACTACTATAATACTACTCCTATGTACAAGAATATAACTACTATAATACTACCTCCTGTATACAAGAATGTAACTACTATAATACTACTCCTGTGTACAAGAATATAACTACTATAATACTACTCCTATGTGCAAGAATATAACTACTATAATACTACTCCTATGTACAAGAATATAACTACTATAATACTACCTCCTATGTACAAGAATATAACTACTATAATACTACCTCCTATGTACAAGAATATAACTACTATAATACTACCTCCTATATACAAGAATATAACTACTATAATACTACTCCTATGTACAAGAATATAACTACTATAATACTGCTCCTATGTACAAGAATATAACTACTATAATACTGATCCTATGTACAAGAATATAACTACTATAATACTGCTCCTATGTACAAGAATATAACTACTATAATACTACTCCTATGTACAAGAATATAACTGCTATAATACTACTCCTATGTACAAGAATATAACTACTATAATACTACCTCCTATGTACAAGAATATAACTACTATAATACTACCTCCTATGTACAAGAATATAACTACTATAATACTACCTCCTATATACAAGAATATAACTACTATAATACTACTCCTATGTACAAGAATATAACTACTATAATACTGCTCCTATGTACAAGAATATAACTACTATAATACTACCTCCTATGTACAAGAATATAACTACTATAATACTACTCCTATGTACAAGAATATAACTACTATAATACTACCTCCTATGTACAAGAATATAACTACTATAATACTACCTCCTATGTACAAGAATATAATTACTATAATACTACTCCAATGTACAAGAATATAACTACTGTAATACTACCTCCTATGTACAAGAATATAACTACTATAATACTACCTCCTATGTACAAGAATATAACTACTATAATACTACTCCAATGTACAAGAATATAACTACTATAATACTACCTCCTATGTACAAGAATATAACTACTATAATACTACCTCCTGTGTACAAGAATATAACTACTATAATACTGCTCCTATGTACAAGAATATAACTACTATAATACTACTCCTATGTACAAGAATATAACTACTATAATACTACCTCCTATGTACAAGAATATAACTACTATAATACTACTCCTATGTACAAGAATATAACTACTATAATACTACTCCTATGTACAAGAATATAACTACTATAATACTGCTCCTATGTACAAGAATATAACTACTATAATACTACCTCCTATGTACAAGAATATAACTACTATAATACTACTCCTATGTACAAGAATATAACTACTATAATACTACTCCTATGTACAAGAATATAACTACTATAATACTACTCCTATGTACAAGAATATAACTATTATAATACTACTCCTATGTACAAGAATATAACTACTATAATACTACCTCCTGTGTACAAGAATATAACTACTATAATACTACTCCTATGTACAAGAATATAACTACTATAATACTACTCCTATGTACAAGAATATAACTACTATAATACTACTCCTATGTACAAGAATATAACTACTATAATACTACTCCTATGTACAAGAATATAACTACTATAATACTACTCCTATGTACAAGAATATAACTACTATAATACTACTCCTATGTACAAGAATATAACTACTATAATACTACTCCTATGTGCAAGAATATAACTACTATAAAACTACCTCCTATGTACAAGAATATAACTACTATAATACTACTCCAATGTACAAGAATATAACTACTATAATACTACTCCAATGTACAAGAATATAACTACTATAATACTACTCCTATGTACAAGAATATAACTACTATAATACTACTCCTGTGTACAAGAATATAACTACTATAATACTACTCCTATGTGCAAGAATATAACTACTAAAATACTACTCATATGTACAAGAATATAACTACTATAATACTGTCCCTATGTACAAGAATATAACTACTATAATACTAGCTCCTATATACAAGAATATAACTACTATAATACTACTCCTATGTACAAGAATATAACTACTATAATACTGCTCCTATGTACAAGAATATAACTACTATAATACTACTCCTATGTACAAGAATATCTACTGTAATACTGCCTACTATGTACAAGAATATAACTACTATAATACTGCCTCCTATATACAAGAATATAACTACTATAATACTGCCCCCTATGTACAAGAATATAACTACTATAATACTACTCCTATGTACAAGAATATAACTACTATAATACTACTCCTATGTACAAGAATATAACTACTATAATACTACCTCCTATGTATAAGAATATAACTACTATAATACTACTCCAATGTACAAGAATATAACTACTGTAATACTTCCTCCTATGTACAAGAATATAACTACTATAATACTACTCCAATGTACAAGAATATAACTACTGTAATACTTCCTCCTATGTACAAGAATATAACTACTATAATACTACTCCTATGTACAAGAATATAACTACTATAATACTACCTCCTGTGTACAAGAATGTAACTACTATAATACTACTCCTGTGTACAAGAATATAACTACTATAATACTACCTCCTATGTACAAGAATATAACTACTATAATACTACTCCTGTGTACAAGAATATAACTACTATAATACTACCTCCTATGTACAAGAATATAACTACTATAATACTACTCCTATGTGCAAGAATATAACTACTATAATACTACTCCTATGTACAAGAATATAACTACTATAATACTACCTCCTATGTACAAGAATATAACTACTATAATACTACCTCCTATGTACAAGAATATAACTACTATAATACTACCTCCTATATACAAGAATATAACTACTATAATACTACTCCTATGTACAAGAATATAACTACTATAATACTGCTCCTATGTACAAGAATATAACTACTATAATACTACTCCTATGTACAAGAATATAACTATTATAATACTGCTCCTATGTACAAGAATATAACTACTATAATACTACTCCTATGTACAAGAATATAACTACTATAATACTGCTCCTATGTACAAGAATATAACTACTATAATACTGATCCTATGTACAAGAATATAACTACTATAATACTGCTCCTATGTACAAGAATATAACTACTATAATACTACTCCTATGTACAAGAATATAACTGCTATAATACTACTCCTATGTACAAGAATATAACTACTATAATACTACCTCCTATGTACAAGAATATAACTACTATAATACTACCTCCTATGTACAAGAATATAACTACTATAATACTACCTCCTATATACAAGAATATAACTACTATAATACTACTCCTATGTACAAGAATATAACTACTATAATACTACTCCTATGTACAAGAATATAACTACTATAATACTACTCCTATGTACAAGAATATAACTACTGTAATACTACTCCTATGTACAAGAGTATAACTACTATAAGGGTGCATTCACACTGAGTAAACGCTAGCTTATTCTGAACGTAAAACATGTTCAGAATAAGCGGCCTCTAAAGCAGCTCCATTCATTTCTATGGGAGCGGGGATACGAGCGCTCCCCATAGAAATGAATGGGCTGCTTCTTTCACTCCGTGCAGTCCCATTGAAGTGAATGGGGAGTGCCGGCATGTACGCTCCGGCATGAGCAGAGCTTGCCGTATACGCCAGCACTCCCCATTCACTTCAATGGGACTGCACGGAGTGAAAGAAGCAGCCCATTCATTTCTATGGGGAGCACTCGTATCCCCGCTCCCATAGAAATGAATGGAGCTGCTTTAGACGCCGCTTATTCTGAACGTGTTTTACGTTCAGAATAAGCTAGCGTTTACTCAGTGTGAATGCACCCTAATACTTTCCTTTCTAGTACTGTGTCGCATAGAACCTGTCTATATAATGTTGAAGTGTTACTATGTTGCAGTATACGGTTTTCTATGTATTTCCAGTAATATTATGTCACCTGGTGGAGGTTATGTAAGAAATGCTGAAGAATGAGATGTCAGTATTATGTGGAGCGTCACCCTGTGTATTACATTACAGATGAGTCTTTGCTCTCTGTATATTACAAAGTATTATCTACAATTATATAATCTGGACTTTTCCTCCTCTTCCATGTGCTATAGGTTTTCTAATCCTCCTCAGACTTGCTTTGGCTTTGTACCTCCTGGCCTCCTACATCCCCACCACCACCACCACCACCACCCCCGTTATTACATGTTCTATGACTTTAATGTCTGTTCCTGTTTTGGCTTTGATTTACCTTTCTCTATCTTGTATACAATTGAATGTGCTGCAATACCTGACACAGCCATGGACTGTAGTGGGGCTATTTCTATTTTTTCCGAACTTGAACAGTTCCTCCAGAATCATAGGGATTTCCTTTTCCATATAAGCCATTTCTAGGTATAAGAGGTCACTAGGATGACCCCTTATCTGCAACCTCTGACCCCAATTGGTAGGAGACTAGAAGAGTCAGACTGTGCAGACATGCTGGGACTTGTAGTTCCTCCACAGCTGTACAGCCCCTGGATACAGATTATTCTCAGAAATGCATACAATCCACCAAAAAAAAACAGCAATACACAATATATGCGGATAAACAATGTCCGTCTGTAGTCTCCCTCCCTGCCTATCAGGGCATGCTGAGCTTTGTGGTGTGACAACATCTGTAGGGTCACAGGCGGCAGAGCCTTGATATATACTATGTATACATCCCATCCATAAACAGTTATATTCATATGCGACACGTGATCGCTGATACATGTAACACACACTGAAGAGCGACGGATCAAAGGTTGCAGGTCATTAGTGTGCACGTATACAACAACCCCATACAAAGCTAACTATATACAAAGCCTACAGATAACCCATGTGATAATACCGGATATAGGGTCACCCTCGCCCGCTGACCATCGCTCCAGTCTCCGCCATTATCTTCCTCATATTGAAGTTGTTGCGATCAATACTAAAGCAATGGCTGAGAAGAGACAAGTGAGCAGTTACCTTGTTACAAGTTGTCGCCTGTGTTCCCGCAGTCCATGTACCTCACCCCAGGTGCTCGCAGGACTCGTCTCATCCCCCGCTCACTATTATAGTGCAAGATTTTGTAACCTTTATACAATCAGTAAACCAGACTGGTGACATTCACCCAATAAAGCAAGTAGAGCTCGGGGCTAGAGAATGGGGAGAATGGGCCGCTCCATAGACTGCAGGTCACACACTGGATACAATGTATCAATAAATCCCTGGAAGATCCTGTTACATTGTGTCCAGTCCTGTACTAGGTGTCCCTACATTGTTTTCTCACGTTGTGCGGAGGACAATGAGGTGCTAACAATAGTCTGGTGCCTCTAACCCTAGTGTATGGGTGTGTGGGGTCACTGACTATGACACTATATGGAGAGAATCCTACTAATATTATAAATGTGAAAGTTTGGATGTTTGTTACTCAATCACGCAAAAACAGCCAAACGGATTTGAAAGAAATTTGCCACATAGATATATTGTAACCTCAATAACACATCCGCTACTTTTTTTCCTGGTAAATGACATGTTTTCACTACTGTTATGAATTTATGTCCACATACTATATTACACTGCTCTTATAGCAGCTTATCTCAGCTCTGTTATCTCTTTATGTAAACACTCACTAACCCTCAGTCCATTGTGTACATGCATTTGCATATTATCTGATCTGCCTCAGGCAGTGCTGACACACTGGATGAGAAAACACTTTTTATCAAAATTGGCAGTTTGCTACGTTTAAACATGTCTGGGGAAAAAGAAAATCTAATTTGTCACAAAATTCTAAAACAATGAGAGCTATGAAGGAGCCAGAAGTCACAGAGTTCTCAAGCAGAGCTGATGGGTATCAACATGCAGACGAAGTTGCGGGCAGAGGCTAGTACTGCCATATAATGCACAGGTAACTCGCACCATAGACTGATACGTTAGTAGTGTCTTTATATATAGTCAGTGCCTATACAATGTCAGGCTGAAAAGTGCCAAAATACATAGTCATATGGTGCGTTGGTGAAAATGACAAACTGTGTCCTGATAAATAGAGCTACATTGTGCCCAGATAAAGGGTAGGCTAGATGTGTAGGTGCCTAGAAGACAGTGGGCTGTAACCATAGGGGTGCATATGTAGCACCCCTGCCCTGGTGTTTGTGGAGGACTGAAGACCCCTCTGATACCTAAAAAGTAACCATTGCACATGGTATACTGGGTCTGCTTGATAGGAATGAGCTGCCTGGAAGATGTTGCTTTTGTTACTGGACCACTGGACACCAAGGATATTATTGACTGACCTGTGACCCCCTTCAGACCAACAGGGTTATTACTGAATGAACTGTGACCCCCTCTAGACCACCAGGAATATTACTGAATGAACTGAGACCCCCTCTAGACCACCAGGGATATTAATGAATGAACAGAGACCCCCTCTAGACCACCAGGGATATTAATGAATGAACAGAGACCCACTCTAGACCATCAGGGATATTACTGAATGAACTGTGACCCCCTCTAGAGTACCAGAGATATTATTGAATGAACTGTGACCCCCTCTAGACCACCAGGGATATTACTGAAAGAACTGTGACCCCCTCTAGACCACCAGGGATATTACTGAAAGAACTGTGACCCACTGTAGACCACCAGGAATATTACTGAATGAACTGAGACCCCCTCTAGACCATCAGGGATATTAATGAATGAACAGAGACCCACTCTAGACCATCAGGGATATTACTGAATGAACTGTGACCCCCTCTAGACCACCAGGGATATTATTGAATGAACTGAGACCCACTCTAGACCACCAGGGATATTACTGAATGAACTGAGACCCACTCTAGACCACCAGGGATATTACTGAATGAACTGAGACCCACTCTAGACCACCAGGAATATTACTGAATGAACTGAGACCTACTCTAGACCACCAGGGATATTACTGAATGAACTGAGATCCACTCTAGACCACCAGGGATATTACTGAATGAACTGAGACCCACTCTAGACCACCAGGGATATTACTGAATGAACTGAGACCCACTCTAGACCACCAGGGATATTATTGAATGAACTGAGACCCACTCTAGACCATCAGGGATATTACTGAATGAACTGAGACCCACTCTAGACCACCAGGGATATTATTGAATGAACTGAGACCCACTCTAGACCATCAGGGATATTACTGAATGAACTGAGACCTACTCTAGACCACCAGGGATATTACTGAATGAACTGAGATCCACTGTAGACCACCAGGGATATTACTGAAAGTACTGAGACCCACTCTAGACCACCAGGGATATTACTGAATGAACTGAGACCTACTCTAGACCACCAGGGATATTACTGAATGAACTGAGATCCACTCTAGACCACCAGGGATATTACTGAATGAACTGAGACCCCCTCTAGAGCACCAGGGATATTACTGAAAGAACTAAGACCTACTCTAGACAACCAGGAATATCACTGAATGAACTGAGATCCACTGTAGATCACCAGGGATATTACTGAAAGTACTGAGACCCACTCTAGACCACCAGGGATATTACTGAATGAACTGAGACCCACTCTAGAGCACCAGGGATATTACTGAAAGAACTAAGACCTACTTTAGACCACCAGGGATATTACTGAATGAACTGTGACCCACTCTAGACCACTAGGGATATTACTGAATGAACTGTGACCCCCTCCAGACCACCAGGGATATTAATTAATTAGGGATATTATTTTTTACCCTGTAGCCGATCTAGACTCCAAGTATGACAATAATACTCCAATACTTTCTATTGCTTTCTGCTTCGTCTTCTCCCCCCTCGTTGCGATGACCTGGTATCTCTAGTAGATTATTATTGTACAGCGTTATGTGAGGATACAGGATACGATCCACCTATAAATGCCGATACCGTGATATAAGAACATGTGACAGCCATCAGTTACCACTATATCTGTAGTTGTGATCTTAAGGAACTTTCTGAATTAATTAAAAAATCCAATTAACTCCCGACTGTGCTTTATTAGTCCTTAGGCAGGAAGTTATTTTATGTCGGTCATAAAAGTTTTATTTTGTTTGTTTATTTTATGCCTCAGTCTCAGCGCACACAGGGATCACATTCACTTCTAGGGGATATATAATAGGGACATCCCCGGCCCATAGTCCTATAAGGATACCAGACAGTGCTGCGGCCGCCGGACTCTCGCCGATTACCGGCCTTCCCTTATTACTGGCCATGCCGTTTTGCTGACTACTCTGGCCATGCTGCAGCCGGAGTCCATTCAGACAAGGATACAAGGGATCCCCATTCTCATTATTGGTGGGGGTTCCTGTAGTCGGACCACCGCTGATCAGATACTTGTGGTTAGGTAAGCATTTGTAAAATCAGCACAACTCCTTTAAACGGTGGCCATTGGCACGAAGGTGTGTAAAGCCAAGACCAATGAGACGCAAGCCCCTCGTTCTACTCAGGATCCCCATCTACAATGTCCATGGACATCATATAGGGTACATGGGCGGGGGCCATCTTGAGCACTTGTAGGTTGGGAAGATAAGACTGAACCACTAGGTGACCCCTTAGGGTTGGGAGGTTTATGGGTTTATTCATTCATCGAGTATGACGCCTGTACAAATATCACGTAACGCATCACGTAGACCAGAGTTCGCTCTGTCCTGACCCAGAAATGTCCCGGGTAAGTAAACAATATATGAGGAACCGCAAAATATCCAGTATTGTCCTGTAAGTGAACACGTATGACCTATAATCAGCATGACACATGACACATGCAGAATCAGCGCCGCTGCTCCCACTTACTCTGCAGGACACGTCCTGTCTGAGTGACCACCTCATGGTAACATGTAGCTATAGACATAGGGATTTATATACATTACACCAGACACTGCTCCTCCTCGTCCTGTCTCAGCCGCTGTTTCTTTCTACATCGCTCTCACAAACACACGAGATAACAGCTGAGCGGTATATAGAGAGACGTCTGAGGTGATCGGCCTTCAGTCTCTATCCTCATCTTCACTCTTGTGACCCGGACGGCTGCCTAAGCTGTCCGGGTCTTGACCGGGCGTGTGGCTCCCCCTCCCTCCTCCCTTTTTCCCCTCCCGGCGGCTGTTGCTGACCGGGGCGGGGTTTTCGGAGGAGGCGGGGTTACGCGTCCAATGTAACTTCCGGCGCTGGGCGGGGACTTCCTTTCGGATCCCCGCCAGCGTCGGAGCAGGACGTGTTTTCCTGCAGCGCCGATGGACCCGACAGCTCGTGCAACAGCGGGTAAGGGACGAGGGGACGGCGTGGTTGGAGACGCTGCTCACTGCGAGCGGCGGCTCCAGCCTGCCTCCCGCTCCACCGATGCCGCAGCGTGAGGCCTCTACCCGGCCTAGTAGGACGGCGAGGCCTCCCGTGCGGCTGTCCCCTGATGCGGCCCCCAGTAGCCGGAGCAGGGCTCCGGCGCATGGGGGTCGCCCGCTCAGTATCGCGTGCCACCCGGGCTCCTGCGCGCACCGGGCGGCGCGCAGCTTCCCTGTCTGGGGGTGCGGGCACCCGGGCTCGCGGGCGCCGCCCCCCGGTCTCCGTTATGGCAGCCAGTGCGGGGGGGGGGGCGCCCCCCCCTCCCCCCCACCGGTCTCCAGTGACAGTGGCCCTTCGGTCGTTAGGCCGGCGATGGGCCCCCCGCCCCCCTCCCAGCATGTTTCAGGGAGTTCTCCCCCTATGGAAGCCTCCCAACAGGCCTTAGTTGTAGCGCCCCCTGTGGGGCCTAGTGCATCTGCGGCTGCGGTTCCTCCTGGGGCACCCCCACCGCCGCCGGGTAGATTGGCGCGGTGGTTTGGGAGGGCAACTACCGCCCCTGCGGGGGTAGACAGTGCCGCACCAGCCCAGGATACGGCGGCTGGCACTTTAGCTCATGTGTCTGCGCTGGCTCCGTTGCCGGCCGCAGCCTCCCCAGTGTTGTTTCAGGAGAGCGAGGAGGAGTTCTTTGATGTAGAGTATGTGCCTGGAACTCCTCATGTTTTGCCACCTGGTCACTCCCGTTCCCTGTCTAGTCACGCGCCGGGGTCTGGGGCCCGCTCCTACAGGAGTTTTGGGCCGGAGGATGATGTGTCGATGCGTTCTGGGCGGTCTCGGCGGTATCGTAGTCGTTCTAGGTCGCGAAGTCGCCGGAGGCGACGGGGGTCTCGTTATAGCCGGCGTCGGTCTGAGTCTCGTTCGTCCTCCTCCTCACGTGATTCCCGTAGGTCCCGGCGTTCGCATTATAGCAGGAGTTCCAGGAGGCGGAGTGGGAGGAGAGAATACGGTTCCGCCCAGGGCGTTCCAGTCGTGCCTGCTGTTGTGGTTCCTGAACCTCCTCCTGTTGTGGCTCCGTTGCCTCCACCCCTGGTCGCTTCGTCGCAGATCCCAGTGATTCCGGCTGGTGAGTTGTCCTGTTCACAGTCTTGGACTTCGCAAACACCACCGGCTGGTGGTGATATATTGGATGTGTTAAAAGCAATGGTTAGTCAGTTGGAAGGTAGGGGGCAGTCACTTGCTTCTCCAGGGGCAACTAGTGCACAGCCTGAGCCGGTTCCCCCTCCTTCCGGTTTGAGATTCCGTGATTCTTATTTTTGCGCGGTGGCTCCGTTGGGTACCCATGTCCCAGCCGAGCTTCGCCACAAGATCACGGCTAATGAGTATATTGACATCTGGCTCTTGTTGTCCCCCGATCAGATGACAGTACATAAGGAGAGAGGGTTTGGTCGGGGTGAAGATAAGAAGCCCAAAGTAGCCAAGACGTTTTCTAATTGGTTACAAGCTTTTGCTATTTATGCTTGTATATTGTGTCAGTCAGCACCATCTTTGGCGGCTGATCTTTTCGTGTATTTGGAAACTATCTTTACTGCTCACAAGCTCTATGGTGGAACGGCATGGTGGAGATACGACGAGGAGTTCCGGCGTAGGTTGGCGCTTCAGCCGGAAGTTGGTTGGGCCTCTAAGGCTACCGACATTTGGATTCAGCTGATGCTCTTGCCGAAGCCGGTTTCTTCTCCCTTTCCATCCGCGGCCGCTGGGGGAGCTGGTTCTCCCTCCGCGGCCGTTCGCAGGCCAGGTGCCTGCTGGATGTTTAATGAAGGGCACTGTCGTTTCTTCACCTCATGCCGTTTCAAGCATGAATGTTCGATTTGCGGAGGAGCACATTCCGCTCTGCGATGCGCCAAGCGCGGCAGAGCCGCCAAATCTGGTGCAGGTAAACCCGAGGACGCCGGTGAGCACAGTAAGGATGCGCCCCTGGCTCGACAGGTACCCCAGGAGACAGGAAGCAGACCTACTGTTTAATGGTTTTATGTTCGGTTTCTATATACCTCACGTTCCTAGTTGTTCTGTTATGTTTACTGATAATCTACGGTCTGTTCAGAAAGATTTAGTTGTGGCTCAGGCCAAAATTGATAAAGAAGTTGAGTTGGGCCGTTTAGCCGGTCCGTTTGCACAACCCCCTTTTCCAAATTTTAGGGTGTCCCCGGTGGTCCCGAAGAAGGAGGCCGGCAAATACAGATTGATACATCACTTGTCCTTTCCTCCGGGTGAATCCGTGAATGATGGTATCCCGAAGGAGGAGACGGTGGTGTCCTATGTCTCTTTTGATAAAGCGGTCTCTTTGGTGGTCAATGCTGGCAGGGGTGCCCTCATGGCAAAATCGGATATCGAATCTGCGTTTCGCCTGTTGCCGGTACATCCCGATTGTTATCATCTTTTGGGTTGTCAGTTTGGGGGTTCCTTTTACTATGATATGTGTTTGCCGATGGGGTGCTCCATCTCTTGCCAGTATTTTGAGTTGTTTAGCACGTTTTTAGAGTGGGTGGTACGGCAGGAGACGGGGTCTCAATCGGTAATTCACTATTTGGACGACTTTCTTTTTGTTGGTCCTGCTTCTTCTCGTTTGTGTGAATACTTGCTTAATACGTTTCGTTTTTTCACAGGTTATTTTGGTGTTCCCCTCGCACTTGACAAAACTGAGGGTCCGGTTTCGTCACTCTCCTTCTTGGGTATACTCATTGACTCGGACCGTATGATCCTTCAGCTCCCGCAGGACAAGTTGTCTCGCCTCCGTGCGGATGTAGATTTTTGCCTGTCGGCTCGCAAGGTCCAGCTGTCCCGTTTGCAGTCGTTGCTGGGGCAGCTGGCCTTTGCGTGTAGGATTTTTCCTATGGGGCGTGTTTTTTCTCGCCGCCTGTCTATGGCCACGGCTGGAGTCCGCATGCCGCATCATTATGTGCGGATAACGAGCGTCCTGCGGGAGGACTTGAAGGTTTGGAAGTCCTTTCTCTTAGATTATACTGGCGTTTCTTGTTTCCCCGAGAAGGAGTTGTGCAATTCCGACTTTCAGCTTTTCACTGATGCTGCGGGTTCGTCTGGTTATGGGGCCGTTTTTGGTTCCCGCTGGTCCGCTGCTCCATGGCCTCAAAGCTGGTTGTCCGCTGGTTTTACTCGTAATCTCACTTTGTTGGAGCTGTTTCCTATTGTAGTGGCTTTGGAGTTATGGGGCGCGGACATGGCGAACCAGCGGGTTTTGTTTTGGTGTGACAATAAGAGTGTGGTATCTGTGATAAATAGCCTCTCGTCAAGCTCTTTGCCTGTTTTAGCTTTGCTTCGGCGTTTAGTCTTGAAATGTTTACAGTTTAATTTGGTTTTCAGGGCTTGCCATGTCCCGGGTGTTGATAATCCTGTTGCTGATTCTCTTTCTCGTTTTCAGTGGGAACGCTTCAGAGACATGCACCCGAGAGCGGATTTGGTGGGCTGCCCGTGCCCTCCTTCGCTGTGGGACCTGGTTCTGCAGTCTTGAGCCCGTTATTGCAAGATTCTGTTACGCCGGCGACGTGGGCAGCGCATGGTAAGGCGTGGAATGAGTGGCTGTCCTTCGGTTCGCCGGAGAGATTGTTAGATCCTGACTGCTGTAGGGACTTAACGTTTGCTTACTTAGCTCGTTTGAGGTCAGATGCCGTGTCGGCCGCTACCGCGGCCAGAAGGTTGTCGGGTGTAGCTTTTGGGCTTAAGTTGTTGGGTTTTCCGGATGTGACGAAAGAGTTTGCTTTTCAGTTGATTTTGCGGGGTTGGAAGAAGGCGGCTCGCCTGGTTGATAAACGTCGACCGGTTTCGTTTTTCCTGTTGCGTCGCCTGGTCGGGATATCTGAGTCGGTTTGTTCGTCCCCGTTTGAGGCGTTATTGTTGAGTTGCGCTTTTGTTTTAGCCTTTTTCGGGGCCTTGCATGTGGGTGAATTAGTTGCCCCGTCTCGGCGAGCAGCGGGTGGGTTGGCTGCGGACGATGTGGTGTTGTTGC
This sequence comes from Leptodactylus fuscus, assembly GCF_031893055.1. NCBI lineage: Eukaryota > Metazoa > Chordata > Amphibia > Anura > Leptodactylidae > Leptodactylus > Leptodactylus fuscus. The sequence continues at coordinate 276,337,498 of NC_134266.1, read as the reverse complement.
AGGATTCCATCCGTGTTCGGGTTAAACGGTCTAAGACGGATCCCTACGGGCAAGGTACTTGGTTGACTATCTCGCGTTTAGAAGGCCCCTTATGCCCCGTTGATCGAGTGCGTTGTTTTGTTGCGGTTCGCCCCTTGTCTAGCCAGTTTTTAGTTCATGCTGATGGCTCATTTTTTACGAGGTTCCAGTTCGAATCGTTGTTTAAGCGTTGTCTTTCCGCTTTAGGGGTTCCGTCTGAGGATTTTGGCACCCACTCTTTTCGCATCGGGGCAGCTACTGCGGCCGATGCGGCGGGCCTCACTGAGGAGGAGATTAAGCGTATTGGCCGCTGGCGGTCTAATTGTTATCGGCGTTACGTACGCCCGGGTCTTCTCACGGCTTAGCTTTGTTTTTACCTTTTGCGGTTTTGTGGTGGTTAGTTTTCCTTTAATAACTTATAAAAAAAAAAAAAAAAAAAAGTCATTAACATTGTTCTCTATTTTAGGTCCATATCCAGTGGTTTGGATTCTAGGCCACTCGTACATCTATTGGGCGGCGCGGCGCGCTGCCATCCGGCCTGGAGGTTTGCAGCTTGGTTTTCAAGAAGCGGAGCTGCGCTGGCATGGAGTCAGAGGGATGAGTTGGTCAGAAATGTTGCCTCAGGTCGTTGAAATTGGAAGGACCTCCCAGGCCCCAGTGGTGCTGGTGTTTCATGCCGGAGGCAACGATTTGGGCGTGATACGCTTGTCCGAATTGATTTCGTTGATCAGATCTGATATTGACCGCTTTCCTGCCTTTTTTCAGGATGTTGTTATTGTATGGTCCGAAATTGTTCCTCGGGCCAGATGGCGTGATGCTCGAGACCCAGCAGCTTTGTAGCGTGCAAGGCGCCTGCACAATTTGCGTGTGTCGCGCCACGTGCGTTCCCGATCGGGAGTCGTGGTTCGGCACAGGCAGCTTGAGGGTGATAACAGGGCGCTGCTCCGGAGGGATGGTGTCCATCTGTCTGACATTGGCCTAGACATTTTCTTGTCTGGGCTTCAGGATGGCATCGAGCGTGCGCTCTTTATGCTCTTGGAGGGGGGTCGGACCCCTTTGTAGGTTTACGTCGGGGTCCGGTGGCGGGACCTTGCGCCTTTCCCCTCCCTTCCCCCTTCTGGTCATCGGTGGTAGAAGATGGAGCGCGTCACCCGTTGAACATCATACACATGCACACCGCAGGCGGTGGCAGGGCATTCCGGTGACGCGCTTGGTCCAAGAGTAAAGGGGAGGGGGATAGCAGGGCCTGCCGATATGTTTATAGTTTAATAAAGCTGTGGCCGACCCCCACTATTTTACCATCCAAGAGCGTGTCAGAGTTTTTTATTGTATGTTGGGGTTAACAGCCGTGGGAGGAGGTTTCCCTTTTGTTGTTGTACCACATTCCGCCTGGTCTTACCTCATTGTCTCTACTTCTGTCTTTACTTTCTCGCAGTCGTCTCTATCTCACTCTCTTTATATCCAACATTTTTTACCTCAGACTTTATCTTCTTCACTCCTTTTATCTCAGTCTTCTCTGCCTTCTTCTAGTTACCTCAGGATTTTTCTTCTTTACTCTTTTTACCTAAGACCCTTGTTTCTGCCTCTCTGTTACCTCACTCTCTATCCTCATCTTGTTTCTGCCTCTCTATTACCTCACTTTCTATCCTCGTCCTCTCTCTTCCACCTCTTTTCCCGAGTCTCTCTCCTCTCTCGTCTTTACTGGTCTTTGTCCGCCTCACTTTCTTTTTCTCAGTCATCTCTATCGCACTCTCTCTCTCTCTCTAGCCCAGTCTCTTTACCTCAGACATGATCTTCTTCACTCTCTTCACCTCAGCTTTTATGTACATTATTCTCTTGGCCTCTTTCTGCCGCACTCTCTTTACCTCAGTAACCAGCTCACTGCCTTTCTCTTAGTCTTTCTCTCCATCTCAGTCTCTTTACCTCAGTCTCTATTTACCTCAGTCTCTCTTTACCTCAGTCTCTATTTACCTCAGTCTCTCTTTACCTCAGTCTCTATTTACCTCAGTCTCTCTTTACCTCAGTCTCTATTTACCTCAGTCTCTCTTTACCTCAGTCTCTCTTTACCTCAGTCTCTTTACCTCAGTCTCTCTTTACCTCAGTCTCTCTACCTCAGTCTCTCTTTACCTCAGTCTCTTTACCTCAGTCTCTCTTTACCTCAGTCTCTTTACCTCAGTCTCTTTACCTCAGTCTCTCTTTACCTCAGTCTCTTTACCTCAGTCTCTCTTTACCTCAGTCTCTTTACCTCAGTCTCTCTTTACCTCAGTCTCTCTTTACCTCAGTCTCTTTACCTCAGTCTCTTTACCTCAGTCTCTTTACCTCAGTCTCTCTTTACCTCAGTCTCTCTTTACCTCAGTCTCTTTACCTCAGTCTCTCTTTACCTCAGTCTCTCTTTACCTCAGTCTCTTTACCTCAGTCTCTCTTTACCTCAGTCTCTTTACCTCAGTCCCTCTTTACCTCAGTCTCTTTACCTCAGTCTCTCTTTACCTCAGTCTCTTTACCTCAGTCTCTTTACCTCAGTCTCTCTTTACCTCAGTCTCTCTTTACCTCAGTCTCTTTACCTCACACTTCATCTTCTTCTCTCTTCTTCCCTCAGTCTTTATCTGCCATTCTCTCTTTACCTCAGTCTCTTTACCTCAGTCTCTTTACCTCAGTCTCTCTTTACCTCAGTCTCTTTACCTCAGTCTCTTTACCTCAGTCTCTTTACCTCAGTCTCTCTTTACCTCAGTCTCTTTACCTCAGTCTCTCTTTACCTCAGTCTCTTTACCTCAGTCTCTTTACCTCACACTTCATCTTCTTCTCTCTTCTTCCCTCAGTCTTTATCTGCCATTCTCTCTTTACCTCAGTCTCTTTACCTCAGTCTCTTTACCTCAGTCTCTCTTTACCTCAGTCTCTCTTTACCTCAGTCTCTCTTTACCTCAGTCTCTTTACCTCAGTCTCTTTACCTCAGTCTCTCTTTACCTCAGTCTCTTTACCTCAGTCTCTCTTTACCTCAGTCTCTTTACCTCAGTCTCTCTTTACCTCAGTCTCTTTACCTCAGTCTCTTTACCTCACACTTCCATCTTCTTCTCTCTTCTTCCCTTAGTCTTTCTCTGCCATTCTCTCTTTACCTCAGTCTCTTTACCTCAGTCTCTCTTTACCTCAGTCTCTCTTTACCTCAGTCTCTTTACCTCAGTCTCTCTTTACCTCAGTCTCTCTTTACCTCAGTCTCTTTACCTCAGTCTCTCTTTACCTCAGTCTCTTTACCTCAGTCTCTCTTTACCTCAGTCTCTCTTTACCTCAGTCTCTTTACCTCAGTCTCTTTACCTCAGTCTCTCTTTACCTCAGTCTCTCTTTACCTCAGTCTCTTTACCTCAGTCTCTTTACCTCAGTCTCTCTTTACCTCAGTCTCTCTTTACCTCAGTCTCTTTACCTCAGTCTCTTTACCTCAGTCTCTCTTTACCTCAGTCTCTCTTTACCTCAGTCTCTTTACCTCAGTCCCTCTTTACCTCAGTCTCTTTACCTCAGTCTCTCTTTACCTCAGTCTCTTTACCTCAGTCTCTTTACCTCAGTCTCTCTTTACCTCAGTCTCTTTACCTCAGTCTCTCTTTACATCAGTCTCTTTACCTCAGTCTCTCTTTACCTCAGTCTCTTTACCTCAGTCTCTTTACCTCACACTTCATCTTCTTCTCTCTTCTTCCCTCAGTCTTTATCTGCCATTCTCTCTTTACCTCAGTCTCTTTACCTCAGTCTCTTTACCTCAGTCTCTCTTTACCTCAGTCTCTCTTTACCTCAGTCTCTTTACCTCAGTCTCTTTACCTCAGTCTCTCTTTACCTCAGTCTCTTTACCTCAGTCTCTCTTTACCTCAGTCTCTTTACCTCAGTCTCTCTTTACCTCAGTCTCTTTACCTCAGTCTCTTTACCTCACACTTCCATCTTCTTCTCTCTTCTTCCCTTAGTCTTTCTCTGCCATTCTCTCTTTACCTCAGTCTCTTTACCTCAGTCTCTCTTTACCTCAGTCTCTCTTTACCTCAGTCTCTTTACCTCAGTCTCTCTTTACCTCAGTCTCTCTTTACCTCAGTCTCTTTACCTCAGTCTCTCTTTACCTCAGTCTCTCTTTACCTCAGTCTCTCTTTACCTCAGTCTCTTTACCTCAGTCTCTTTACCTCAGTCTCTCTTTACCTCAGTCTCTCTTTACCTCAGTCTCTTTACCTCATTCTCTTTACCTCAGTCTCTTTACCTCAGTCTCTTTACCTCAGTCTCTCTTTACCTCAGTCTCTCTTTACCTCAGTCTCTTTACCTCATTCTCTTTACCTCAGTCTCTTTACCTCAGTCTCTCTTTACCTCAGTCTCTTTACCTCATTCTCTTTACCTCAGTCTCTTTACCTCAGTCTCTCTTTACCTCAGTCTCTTTACCTCATTCTCTTTACCTCAGTCTCTTTACCTCAGTCTCTCTTTACCTCAGTCTCTCTTTACCTCAGTCTCTTTACCTCAGTCTCTTTACCTCACACTTCATCTTCTTCTCTCTTCTTCCCTCAGTCTTTATCTGCCATTCTCTCTTTACCTCAGTCTCTTTACCTCAGTCTCTCTTTACCTCAGTCTCTCTTTACCTCAGGGTTCGGGGGATATTGTCACTCCTTAGGGAGAGACCACCATATAGGTGTGTGGAGACTTGTTAAGCCTTTAGCCTCATGCCCGACCTTCCAAGTGGCCTTTGTTTAGCAATGACGCTGGGATTATTACCAGGTTATAGTCTCTCAATCGAGGACAGCTGTTTCGATCTGGTTGGATCTCATCAGCCCGATGTAGAGAGGACTATAACCTGGTAGAGGTGAGAGGCTTAGACAGGGTTCGGGGGATATTGTCACTCCTTAGGGAGAGACCACCATATAGGTGTGTGGAGACTTGATAAGCCTTTAGCACTCCACTTTGCAAGGAACTATGGGAAGAATATGCAAATCCGCCTTCCATGATGTAATTAGGAAGACAGTTGCTGCCTCATTGTTGCAAACCAATAGAAGGCGCTCACTGGAATGTGCAAGCCTGTCTTAAGACAGGATTCCAGTGAAATAACCCAATAATGGCTGCTCCCTTTAGCCTCATGCCCAACCTTCCAAGAGGCCTTTGTTTAGCAATGACGCTGGGATTATTACCAGGTTATAGTCTCTCAATCGAGGACAGCTGTTTCGATCTGGTTGGATCTCATCTGGTTGGAACCCCCCCCCCCCACCACCACCACCACCTCCATACAGTCCGTCTTTGGCTTTGATTTACATCTCAATGGCTACATTACAGTAACAAAAATAACAAAAATTTCTCCCTTGCGCCCTCCATCTCTACTGACTGTGATGATAATGGTTTTATGGACTCTCTTGCACCCCCCTTCCCCACTTTTATCATATGCAGATAATGCCCCATCAGCCCAGAAGTCCCACCTGAAGTGCCCAGACCCTTTACATAAGATCAATAAGAGCCCTGAACAATGCACTGATAACACAAAAGAGGTGAATGGCTACAATGACTCTCACTTGTCTCACACTACATTAAAGAGGTCACTGTCCCTTTAAAAGAGTCAATGGACTCAATAAACTGGAAGTTAAATAAACAAAGAGTAAAAGAAGCCCAAACTATGGCAGAGGTCGGAGTCTCTGGGAAGATTGATGTGGCCATTGCAGCTCATCCCCATCCCCCGCTCTGTGTGGAGGAAACAATGTATCAAGGAAAGTATCAGTCAAAAATGTAACAAAAACTAACAAATAACATCAATATATTTAAAGGGGATGTGCACACTGACCAGCTGCTGCCTCCTGCTCTACAGTATATAGTGATCTGAACTCATTGTAGCAGCTCCATGGTGGGGTCATGGGCCGCTCACTCTAAGGGTAAGTTGACACAGAGGTTTTTACAGTGGATTTGGGGGCGTATTCCACCCCTGATTCCGTTCAGATTCTGCCTCCTATTGTTTTCAAAAATAATTGCTCTGCTTGATCTTGCCGCAGGTGCCGAGGCTGATTCAATCACAGATCCCGCGGATGCGAATGCCGTGCGGTGAGATAGCGGCCGAGAAACGGTGGCCGAACATGAAGAGGAATTCCGTCTCATCTACCGCCATGTGAACTTGCCCATGGTCTAGCTATAGAAGCTCTCTGTGCACAACTAAAGACGGGCCAAGAAGTTCGTAACAAACTGGATTCAGTCGGAATATTCAAAAAGTTTCGGGTTTGTTTGGGTCGAACAATCTAAACATGAACCAAAGCAAACCTTTAGATATAATGTAAACGTCCAGGATTCCCTTCTCTTATTAGTGAAGGACCGGCCTCCGCGCCCCGAGCCCCCGGCGTAGTCCTGACACGACCTATGTGTGACTGGGCTCTCTCTAACCCTGTATACACACCTACGCTCTTTATCCCCCATCCTCTGCCGTGTAACACTCTGTGTTAAGGGTTACTCTCGCTCTTGCAGTATATTTTTGCTCACTATCTCATGCCCTCCGCCCTCCTGGCCCCGCTGTTTTATAACTACAGTTATAACGCCATGGCAGCAATAAAAAGATTGATACAATAAATAAAACATTGTAGCAAATCCGTCTCGTCCCAAATCGGTTCGCTCATCTCTAGCGGGGGCATATGGGGATGACTAAAGTAAAATTCTAGTTGGGCCCCTGGACTGTGGGCCCCTCTGTTGTTTGGTCCCAATCTCTGCATGGATTTGGCTATAGGGGGTGCTACTGAGCCCTCAACCCTGAGGGGGCCCCAAGAGTCTTTCTGCCACATAAAATATACCGCTATATAGACATCATAAATTAGGTACGGGACAATTGTAAGTCTCTGTAAACAACTTTTCTCTGCAAGGGGGTGTAAAATGAACCCCAGGTTAAGTCCCTAATGGAAGGGTCCAGTTTGGTTATTAGTTTGGGACCCCTATTTGTAGTCCCCATACAGTATAAATAATTGGGCACCCATGATTATATGGCAATAAGGAGCCCATTACCACCAATGGGGACAAACCTGTAAATGTCCCCACCTAAAACGCCCCACATAGGATATTGGTGACTTTTTGCATATCAGCGAGCCCTCTTGGCACCAGGGCTGGGGTACGTCTGCCAGCTGTGTACCCATTACCCATTATAACCATATACGACTGTTACAAAAAGTTAAAGTAGGCAACGGAATGGAAAGAGGGGCTATAGATAAAAAAACAATGTAACTGAGAAATTACACAATGTAACAAAGTATCAGAAGACGAGGACTCCGTCTTATGGACAGAATATGACAAGACAGACTTGCAGATTTGCGCTCGGTTTTCGCCATATTTACGGATTTCCCCTGTAAACTGTAAGATATAGTAAAGTATAGAAGGTAAGGGTAGAACTCACAGAGCACTGCTGCGTCCACATACAAGGACCCGGGGTCAAATAATCCTCTATGTCGCCCCTTGACGATGGGCATCAGCCAGAATCCACATTGGCACCCGGGGTCCCCTCAGTCACAGCCGCAGTAGATACGACCAGCCGGCTCAGATACAGTTACACCATAGATCTGGTCTCTTCCTCACAAATCTTTGTTCTCCTATTTCCCATTTTTTCTGCTGACACTTTTCAATGACAAGCGGCCGGAAATACAGGAAGCTTTATTGGTCGTCAGCCGGGGCCGCAGCCTAAACCTACAGCAGGGAGCGCCCTGAGGGGGGCACCGCACTACCCCCGTCCTATGTAAGTTACTGGAATTGTGTACATAACTCGCAACATTCTGTAGAAAAGCAGCATCTGCCTCTTAGTAGACAAAGGGGAGGTGTCCAATGACCTCAATTATATAGTCACCTCCTGGGACCCCCTGCCACAGGATGTCATCAGTGGGGGCATCTGACCCTCAATACCCTGTGACCCTCCAGCTTTACAAGGAGTCCCAGTGACATCAATGTACCAGTCCTCCATATATTTCATTATATATGCCGGGTCCCCCAGAATCACAGCTGTTTTCGTATTGGGGGACATTTTTAAGGGGTACACAGACACTTTTTAGATCTGTTCAAATTTTTGGAATTTGCATAAACAGGATCTTTGCATTAGTCGCTGTCATTTCATCAAACGTTACATAAATTAATAATACAGGTGATTATAAGAAACTCTGTAATATATCTTATTGGAGAAAAATGTTTCCCTTCCAGTACCCGCCCACACTCTCCTGAACCACAAGTCCCGCCTTCTTCCTAGCTCTTTAACACTAACCTGAGAGGCGGGAGCAGTGAGGAGAAGAAGAACGAGAACACCAGGCACCAGACCAGCCATCTCTGCAGGTAAGTAGCTACTAGAGATGTTAGCTAGTTTCCCATTAGAATGAATGGATGCAGCCGGCGCGCAGGGGGTTAAGGCTGTGTGCTGGCTGCTTCCATTCATTCCTATGGAACTGCAGCGGAGCCTCTCGATCCCACCTAAAAAGATCGTGTTTGGAATTCTGAACGCGATCGTGAAATTTTCTTGATCGCCGATCGGAATCCGATCTTTTCCGAACACGATCGCTCAACCCTAGTTATATTATATTATTGTAAATTAGGGATAAGCGGCTGCCGGACGCTCTTGTGACCACTTATCACTATATATATGTATATATACACAAACGCTGAATTTGAGCAATATCTTTTACATTCCCTATAGAAAAGTAAAACAACCCCACCCATCAGATACTGGGCCTCTGATGGTAACACTTCATGTGACGCCGCAACGCCAAATGACATCACATCCATCAGTGGCGACTTTACATCTGTAAGACTTAAAGAAATTGAACACGATTAAGAAAAAATGACTCATTTCTTCCAAAACAGCGCCACTCCTGTCTACAGGTTGTGCCTGGTATTGCAACTCAGCTGCATTAGTGTAAATAGGAATGAGCTGCAATACCACACACCACCTGTGGACGGGTGTGGTGCTATAGTTGGAAACAGCCGCCATGTTTTCATAATGCTGAGATGTTTTTGGTAACTTTGGTGCGATACAGAAACCTCTTAGTGTTCCATTCCTAAAAGTTGTGCTAAGTTTCCTTGGTTTTGCAAGATTTTGTCATTTCCTGGGACCTAATTCTATATCACCCCTGTCTGAAATAACAGAGACCTACAATAGATCTGCACCATGTGGGGCCGGTACCTGGGGTTTACCGCAACGCAAGGAGAGGTCTCCAAAAAGCTGTTTCTGTATATTTTCCTTAGAATATTCTCCAGCCCTCAGGAAACAAAAGCACAAGATAAGGAGGAAACCGCAAGACACTGCCAAAAATAGGGGAGCAGAGGGTTAACATAACAAACTACAGTGTTGCAAAAAATGGAATATGTGAATTAACCCCTCAAGTCCCAGCCTATTTGAGACCTTCAGAATGTAGAAATTGTTCCTTGTCTAATTCCAAGAAGCCAGAACCCAGACAAAGCCATATGGGAGCTTTTTTTTTTTTTTTTTTTTTTTTTTTGTAGGATGAGCTACGTTTTTCAATGGCAACATTTTAGAGATCATATTTTTTGCAGGATGAGTTGTATTTTCCAATGGCAAGCTTGTATAGTTTATATTTTTGTAGAATGAGCTGTATTATCCAATAACAATATATTAGGGTACGTTTGTGTGGAATGAGCTGTATTTTAAAATGACATACTGTTAGGGTACATATCAGTTCTGGGAAAAAGCTGAATTAACCAAAGAACACGTGTTAGGGTACAAATCACTTTTGCTGGATGTGATACATTTTCCAATGACAACTTGGAAAATGACAATGACAATTTTAGAGTTCATACTTTTGTGAGATGAGCTGTAGTTTCCAATGACAACATGTTATTGTGTGTGTGTGTATATATATATATAAAATTGGATAATTCAGCTTGTTCCATAAAAATATATACCATAAGATGTTGCCATTGAAAAATACAACCAGAAAATATATATATATATATATATATATATATATATATATATATATATATATATATATATATATATTCTGGTTGTATTTTTCAATGACAACATTTTATGGTATATATTTTTATGGAACAAGCTGAATTATCCAATTTTTTGTGTAACAAACTGTATTTTCCAATGTAGAAATTGTTCTTTATCTTATTACAAGAAGCCTAACTTAGACATAGCCATGGCAGGTTTATTTTTGTTGTTGTTTTGGTTTTTCTTGTGGGATGAGCTGTATTTTCCAATGACGATATGTTAGGGTGCTAATCATTTTTGCTGGATGAGATGTATTTTCCAATGGTAACAGTTTATGGTTTATATTTTTTGTGGATCAAGCTGTAATATCCAAAGACACTACTATAGGTTAGGGTGCTAATAATTTTTGTTGGATTTGATGTATTTTCCAATGACATTTTATGGTTTATATTTTTTTTCGAGCTGTATTATCCAATGACAATATATTATGTATTTTGTTGAATGAGTTGTATTTTCCAAAGTCAACATTTTGGGGCACATACCATGTACAGATGAAGTTTCATTTTTTTTAATTTTTTTTTAGGAAAATGGAAAGATAACTACAACTCCGCCTTATCATATCTTGATCTCACTGACCTAAACATCTTTTCCTTGAGCTATGAGCAGAACAAGAAGAGAAAGTGACTGAGTAAAAGAAAGAACCAAGATAAATATCCCAGGATACAAGTAACAAGCCGCTGCCTGCCCCACACGCAGGAAGGATGGGAAGGATTCCTAAGAAAGTCCAGAGAAAACTTCTGTAAAGTCTGGATCCGGAATGACAAGTTCATGGAAGAGATCGGGCCAAAAAATGTAAGAGGAGGTGAGTATTATTATATTACACAGAAACCGAACCCACATGGCAACACTTCCTGTCATATGCTCCAATGATAGATGGAAATTATGTGGAAATTCACAAGATCAAAGAATTTACCAACTGCAGTAAGATCAGGAATGTACAGAAAGATAATACTAGGAGGTAACAATACTGCCCCGAGTCACAGCGCGGTCCTCAGGAAGTAACTACGGGCACGGAGGGGCCAGGAATATGGGAATACTGGTAATCCCCCTGAAAATAGGAAAACACAGAGGCAGCAGATGAGATCTGTCACTGGTAATAACACGACAGGCAATCACTGCGGTCACACAAGCAATTCCAGGAAATCTCATAACCCACCAAGATAGAGAGATGAAATATACCCCATAAGTGCGACACATGTGAGGAAGGTCACCAGCGAAACACAGCGGGGTGAGGGGCCATATACTAAAGATGGAGAAAGAAAGCAGTACATGGAAACTAGATGGATGAGATAGATAGATAGATAGATAGATAGATAGATAGATAGATAGATAGGAGATAGATAGATAGATAGATAGATAGATAGATAGATAGATAGATAGGAGATAGATAGATAGATAGATAGATAGGAGATAGATAGATAGATAGATAGATAGATAGATAGATAGATAGATAGGAGATAGATAGATAGATAGATAGATAGATAGGAGATAGATAGATAGATAGATAGATAGATAGATAGATAGATAGATAGATAGATAGGAGATAGATAGATAGATAGATAGATAGATAGGAGATAGATAGATAGATAGATAGATAGATAGATAGGAGATAGATAGATAGATAGATAGATAGATAGATAGATAGATAGATAGGAGATAGATAGATAGATAGATAGATAGATAGGAGATAGATAGATAGATAGATAGATAGATAGATAGATAGATAGATAGGAGATAGATAGATAGGAGATAGATAGATAGATAGATAGATAGATAGATAGATAGATAAAATAAGAGATAGATAGATAGATAGATAGATAGATAGATGATAGATAGATAGATAGATAGATAGATAGATAGATAGATAGATAGATGATAGATAGATAGATAGATAGATAGATAGATAGATAGATAGGAGATAGATAGATAGATAGATAGATAGATAGATAGGAGATAGATAGATAGATAGATAGATAGATAGATAGATAGATGATAGATAGATAGATAGATAGATAGATAGATGATAGATAGATAGATAGATAGATAGATAGATAGGAGATAGATAGATAGATAGATAGATAGATATTATTATAGATAGTAATATTTCAGGATAGAAATGAGGTTTATTGTACTAACAGAAAATGTGCAATATGCATTAAACCAAAATTTGACTGGTGCAAAAGTCTGGGCACCTCAACAGAAAAGTGTCAGTAATATTTAGTAGATCCTCCTTTCGCCTCTAGTCGCTTCCTGGAGCTTTTAATCAGTTCCTGGATCCTGGATGAAGGGATTTTGGACCATTCATCTTTACAAAACAATTCAAGTTCAGATAAGTTTATCTTATCTTATCTTATATCACCTATAGCGCCCCCTCCTCCCAGGACCAGAGCTGCAATACTCAGAACTACACTGTTATTTATATATAAATTGTATGTGAGATAAATATGTGCAGCGCCCAGAAATGCTAAACATAGATACAATGTATCATTATATATAATAATATAGTATAGAGGGGAGGAGCCAAAACACAGCTAGCCTTAAAGGAGCTGCACACAAATAGCTGCCAAACCTCATACATGAATAGTGTCTATTGATCCCTGCTATCAGCCATGTTAGGAGAGGAGAGGCCGACTGTAGGACAGGAGAATACAATCTATTACTATCTGTTATCAGCCATGTCAGGAGAGGAGAGGCCGACTGTAGGACAGGAGAATACAATCTATTACTATCTGTTATCAGCCATGTCAGGAGAGGAGAGGCCGACTGTAGGACAGGGGAATACAATCTATTACTATCTGTTATCAGCCATGTCAGGAGAGGAGAGGCCGACTGTAGGACAGGGGAATACAATCTATTACTATCTGTTATCAGCCATGTTAGGAGAGGAGAGGCCGACTGTAGGACAGGGGAATACAATCTATTACTATCTGTTATCAGCCATGTCAGGAGAGGAGAGGCCGACTGTAGGACAGGGGAATGCAATCTATTACTATCTGTTATCAGCCATGTCAGGAGGGGAGAGGCTGACTGTAGGACAGGGCAATACAATCTATTACTATCTGTTATCAGCCATGTCAGGAGAGGCCGACTGTAGGACAGGAGAATACAATCTATTACTATCTGTTATCAGCCATGTCAGGAGAGGAGAGGCCGACTGTAGGACAGGGGAATACAATCTACTACTATCTGTTATCAGCCATGTCAGGAGAGGAGAGGCCGACTGTAGGACAGGGGAATACAATCTATTACTATCTGTTATCAGCCATGTCAGGAGGGGAGAGGCCGACTGTAGGACAGGGGAATACAATCTATTACTATCTGTTATCAGCCATGTCAGGAGAGGCCGACTGTAGGACAGGGGAATACAATCTACTACTATCTGTTATCAGCCATGTCAGGAGAGGAGAGGCCGACTGTAGGACAGGAGAATACAATCTATTACTATCTGTTATCAGCCATGTCAGGAGAGGAGAGGCCGACTGTAGGACAGGGGAATACAATCTACTACTATCTGTTATCAGCCATGTCAGGAGAGGAGAGGCCGACTGTAGGACAGGAGAATACAATCTATTACTATCTGTTATCAGCCATGTCAGGAGAGGAGAGGCCGACTGTAGGACAGGGGAATACAATCTATTACTATCTGTTATCAGCCATGTCAGGAGAGGCCGACTGTAGGACAGGGGAATACAATCTATTACTATCTGTTATCAGCCATGTCAGGAGAGGAGAGGCCGACTGTAGGACAGGGGAATACAATCTATTACTATCTGTTATCAGCCATGTCAGGAGAGGAGAGGCCGACTGTAGGACAGGGGAATACAATCTATTATTATCTGTTATCAGCCATGTCAGTAGAGGCCGACTGTAGGACAGGAGAATACAATCTATTACTATCTGTTATCAGCCATGTCAGGAGAGGCTGACTGTAGGACAGGGGAATACAATCTACTACTATCTGTTATCAGCCATGTCAGGAGAGGAGAGGCTGACTGTAGGACAGGAGAATACAATCTATTACTATCTGTTATCAGCCATGTCAGGGGGGAGAGGCCGGCTGTAGGACAGGAGAATACAATCTATTACTATCTGTTATCAGCCATGTCAGGAGAGGAGAGGCCGACTGTAGGACAGGAGAATACAATCTATTACTATCTGTTATCAGCCATGTCAGGAGAGGAGAGGACGACTGTAGGACAGGGGAATACAATCTATTACTATCTGTTATCAGCCATGTCAGGAGAGGAGAGGCCGACTGTAGGACAGGGGAATACAATCTATTACTATCTGTTATCAGCCATGTCAGGAGAGGCCGACTGTAGGACAGGGGAATACAATCTACTACTATCTGTTATCAGCCATGTCAGGAGAGGAGAGGCCGACTGTAGGACAGGAGAATACAATCTATTACTATCTGTTATCAGCCATGTCAGGAGAGGAGAGGCCGACTGTAGGACAGGGGAATACAATCTATTACTATCTGTTATCAGCCATGTCAGGAGAGGCCGACTGTAGGACAGGGGAATACAATCTATTACTATCTGTTATCAGCCATGTCAGGAGAGGCCGACTGTAGGACAGGGGAATACAATCTATTACTATCTGTTATCAGCCATGTCAGGAGAGGAGAGGCCGACTGTAGGACAGGGGAATACAATCTATTACTATCTGTTATCAGCCATGTCAGGAGAGGAGAGGCCAACTGTAGGACAGGGGAATACAATCTATTACTATCTGTTATCAGCCATGTCAGTAGAGGCCGACTGTAGGACAGGAGAATACAATCTATTACTATCTGTTATCAGCCATGTCAGGAGAGGAGAGGCCGACTGTAGGACAGGGGAATACAATCTATTACTATCTGTTATCAGCCATGTTAGGAGAGGAGAGGCCGACTGTAGGACAGGGGAATACAATCTATTACTATCTGTTATCAGCCATGTCAGGAGAGGAGAGGCCGACTGTAGGACAGGGGAATACAATCTATTACTATCTGTTATCAGCCATGTCAGGAGAGGAGAGGCCGACTGTAGGACAGGGGAATACAATCTATTACTATCTGTTATCAGCCATGTCAGGAGAGGCCGACTGTAGGACAGGGGAATACAATCTATTACTATCTGTTATCAGCCATGTCAGGAGAGGCCGACTGTAGGACAGGGGAATACAATCTATTACTATCTGTTATCAGCCATGTCAGGAGAGGAGAGGCCGACTGTAGGACAGGGGAATACAATCTATTACTATCTGTTATCAGCCATGTCAGGAGAGGAGAGGCCAACTGTAGGACAGGGGAATACAATCTATTACTATCTGTTATCAGCCATGTCAGTAGAGGCCGACTGTAGGACAGGAGAATACAATCTATTACTATCTGTTATCAGCCATGTCAGGAGAGGCTGACTGTAGGACAGGGGAATACAATCTACTACTATCTGTTATCAGCCATGTCAGGAGAGGAGAGGCTGACTGTAGGACAGGAGAATATAATCTATTACTATCTGTTATCAGCCATGTCAGGAGAGGAGAGGCCGACTGTAGGACAGGGGAATACAATCTATTACTATCTGTTATCAGCCATGTCAGGAGAGGAGAGGCCGACTGTAGGACAGGGGAATACAATCTATTACTATCTGTTATCAGCCATGTCAGGAGAGGCCGACTGTAGGACAGGGGAATACAATCTACTACTATCTGTTATCAGCCATGTCAGGAGAGGAGAGGCCGACTGTAGGACAGGGGAATACAATCTATTACTATCTGTTATCAGCCATGTCAGGAGAGGAGAGGCTGACTGTAGGACAGGAGAATACAATCTATTACTATCTGTTATCAGCCATGTCAGGAGAGGCCGACTGTAGGACAGGGGAATACAATCTACTACTATCTGTTATCAGCCATGTCAGGAGAGGAGAGGCCGACTGTAGGACAGAGGAATACAATCTATTACTATCTGTTATCAGCCATGTCAGGAGAGGAGAGGCCGACTGTAGGACAGGAGAATACAATCTATTACTATCTGTTATCAGCCATGTCAGGAGAGGAGAGGCCGACTGTAGGACAGGGGAATACAATCTACTACTATCTGTTATCAGCCATGTCAGGAGAGGAGAGGCTGACTGTAGGACAGGGGAATACAATCTACTACTATCTGTTATCAGCCATGTCAGGAGAGGAGAGGCCGACTGTAGGACAGGAGAATACAATCTATTATTATCTGTTATCAGCCATGTCAGGAGAGGCCGACTGTAGGACAGGGGAATACAATCTATTACTATCTGTTATCAGCCATGTCAGGAGAGGAGAGGCTGACTGTAGGACAGGAGAATACAATCTATTACTATCTGTTATCAGCCATGTCAGGAGAGGCCGACTGTAGGACAGGGGAATACAATCTACTACTATCTGTTATCAGCCATGTCAGGAGAGGAGAGGCCGACTGTAGGACAGGGGAATACAATCTATTACTATCTGTTATCAGCCATGTCAGGAGAGGAGAGGCCGACTGTAGGACAGGAGAATACAATCTATTACTATCTGTTATCAGCCATGTCAGGAGAGGCCGACTGTAGGACAGGGGAATACAATCTACTACTATCTGTTATCAGCCATGTCAGGAGAGGAGAGGCCGACTGTAGGACAGGAGAATACAATCTATTACTATCTGTTATCAGCCATGTCAGGAGAGGAGAGGCCGACTGTAGGACAGGAGAATACAATCTATTACTATCTGTTATCAGCCATGTCAGGAGAGGAGAGGCCGACTGTAGGACAGGGGAATACAATCTACTACTATCTGTTATCAGCCATGTCAGGAGAGGAGAGGCTGACTGTAGGACAGGGGAATACAATCTACTACTATCTGTTATCAGCCATGTCAGGAGAGGAGAGGCTGACTGTAGGACAGGGGAATACAATCTACTACTATCTGTTATCAGCCATGTCAGGAGAGGAGAGGCTGACTGTAGGACAGGGGAATACAATCTACTACTATCTGTTATCAGCCATGTCAGGAGAGGAGAGGCTGACTGTAGGACAGGAGAATACAATCTATTACTATCTGTTATCAGCCATGTCAGGAGAGGCCGACTGTAGGACAGGGGAATACAATCTACTACTATCTGTTATCAGCCATGTCAGGAGAGGCCGACTGTAGGACAGGGGAATACAATCTATTACTATCTGTTATCAGCCATGTCAGGCAGGGACTAATGAATTGTTCTGCTGTATTTCTGGCAGATTGTGAATAACCCACAAATGCTTAATCTTCTCCCTCTGTGCTGTGGTGATAATAACCAATGTAAACTCATAATTATGGGAAGTTTTATTAAGTGACAGATGGCAGAGCCACAAAAATAATGAGATCAACCCGGAAAGAAAAATATGTGAACCAACTGTACTGACCCAGAGACACGACTACTCAGCGAGTACTGAGGCTGCACAGGAGCGACCCCTGCTGGTGACAGAGTGGCAGTGCAGGGGAATTCAGCAGGACGTTGTATAAGGATGCAGGATCAGGGCCAAAATGTAAAGTAAATAAGGATATGCCGGTAGCAGAGCTGTAATAATATTATATAATATATACATATATCCTGGACATTCCTCTACATTATTGTAAAAATAGGAGGCGAACAAAAGCCCAACATAAAGTTCCTCAACAACAATGCAAACTTTTAGCAGCCATTAAACCCTTAAGGCTCCTGGGATGGGGTGTAACTGCACTCTCTGCACTCAGGGACTTACATCAATGGGCTATGAATCCTCAAATCTGAGCGGTCCCCTTTGCCATTGTCACCTCCATCTGTATGGTCGGCGTTTATGTCTTATTGTGTTACACCCTGTATAAATACACCCATCCCCCATAGCATCAGTGGTCTGTAACCTGTATCTCTCCAGCTGATGTGACCCCTTGTATGCACTGACAGTCTAAGACATTTGGGAGTTGTAGTCTTGCAGTAACTTAGGTTTTCTCCAGGAGTTTGCTGGCGCTTCCTTCAATATTGTCCCTGCTGTGTCTCTTATATTGTCCCTGCTGTGTCTCTGATATTGTCCTTGCTGTGTCTCTGATATTGTCCTTGCTGTGTCTCTGATATTGTCCCTGCTGTGCTGCTACAGGTGCAGTGTTCTGTAGTGCAGCAGGTACTCCTCTGTCCCAGGTGCTGACCGGCTGTGGCTCATTGTATTGCATCTCATGTCTCTTGTACTGTGCCGGCGTATACTGCACTATTTTACTACCACATATCTGCTGTGCCTCCTTATTCTGCATGTTCTGTACCTAGTGTGTCTCCTTATACTATATTCTGTATCTCCTTGTACTGTACCTGGTGTGTCTTATACTGTACAGTCTTGCACAGCTATGTATCTGCCGTGTCTCCCCATACTGTGCCTCTGTATTCTGCACCTACTATAGTCTGTACCTATACACTGTATGTTCTGAGCTGTCTTTGTAATGAAGCGGCTGTGCTTAAACTGTACATTACTGTATTACCATCTATCTGCTGTCTGTCTATACTGTGCTTCCTTGTACTGTATCTGGTGTCTCCTTATACTGTACTTTCTTGCCATATATCTGCCTCTGTATTCTGCACCTACTATACTATGTTCCTTCTTTGTACTGTACTTAGTGTCTCTGTGCCTCTCTATTCTGCACCTTCCCTGCATTATATATCCTGTGCCTCCTTATATTATACTCCATGTGCCTCCTTATACTGTATGCTTTTACACTACCATATACCTGCTGTCTCTATACTGTTTCTCCTAGTACTGTACTTGTTGTGCCTTCTTTTTCTGTCCCTTTTCTACTTCTACCTTCTTTGTACGGTATTTGCTGTTCTTCTCCATTGTACCTTCTATACCTCCATACACTATACCGATTCTCACTCTCTATACTGTACCTTCAGTGCCTCCTTATTCTATACTTTCTTACACTACTATACAGTATGCTGTACCTCCCCAAACCGTACCCCTTATGCTGGACTATGCAGCAGCGCAACTGCTCAGTGGTCAACACTGTTGCCTTGTAGTACTGGGTTCAAATCAGACCTAGGACAACATCTGCAAGGGGTTTGTATAGTTCCCTCCTTGAAGTCCCTGTGTTCTACCTGCTGTGCTTCTGTATACTGGATTGTGTTGCACCTGCTGTGCCTCCCTATAGAGGACTGTGTTGTACTTGCTGTGCCTCCCTACACAGGATTGTGTTGTATCTGTTGTGCCTCCCTATACAGTACTGTGTTATATCTGTTGTGCCTCCTTATACAGGATTGTGTTGCACCTGCTGTGCCTCCCTATAGAGGAATGTGTTGTACCTGCTTTGCCTCCCCATACAGGACTGTTATACCTTTTGTGCCTCCTTATACAGGATTGTGTTGTACCTGCTGTGCCTTCCTACACTGGATTGTGTTTTATTTGCTGTGCCTCCTTATACAGGAATGTGTTGTACCTGCTGTGCCTCCCTCTACAGGACTGAGCTGTACCTGTTGTGCCTCTCTATCAGGATTGTGTTGTACCTGCTGTGCGTTCCTACACTGGATTGTGTTTTATTTGCTGTGCCTCCCTATACAGGATTGTGTTGTACCTGCTGTGCCTCCCTCTACAGGACTGAGCTGTACCTATTGTGCCTCCCAATCAGGATTGTGTTGTACCTGCTGTACCTCCTTTTGCTGTTCTTACCCCCTCCAGTGCTTCTTATACCTCAGCTAGCTACTCCCTTGTACTATTCAGCTGTACCCATTTGTACATCTAAATGTATTGAGGACAGTGTAGAGCCCCCAGCTCATGGGCCCCTATCCCGAGCATCCACCTACTCTACCTCCTGCAGACATACATCACTGGACTCAGCAGGATGCAAAAATTCCTTCCTATTGCAAAATGAGAAAATATCAAAGAAGGAAAAAAAGTTGTAAAATAACAAGGTCAGAATTCTTCTGATCATTGCAAGTGTTAACCCTTTAAGATGATCTTCTATGTATCAATGAAACACTAAGACTGTGCAAGTCCTGGCTATCGCTCTGGTACAGAAGATACGGAAGATACGGAAGCGCTACTTAAGCAAACCATACAGGGTTAAATACAAAGACAAGAACCTGAGGCAGCGACTCCTTGTACTCACCGCCACTCACCCGATCCTATGCGATCTGTCACATTCCAGGGAAAGTGAAAGTTTTCTTCCTTGGGAGGAGCTGAGGCTTATGATGCAAGATGATGAGGGCGCTGAGCTGTAAGGCGCTGTATGATTATACCGGCAACGTGCGCACATTTACCCAAATCTCACACCAAGGGGTTATTTTGACTCAATGTTTCTGTATTTAGAACCGTGAGGTTAACAAAATACACATGTGGCCGCAACACCCCGAGGCGAGAGGCCAGGGCGAACGGGCGGAGGCTGAAACTATTCCAAGACTAAACACATAGGAGGAAATCAAAGCTGTAACAACTCCCTAAAATATAGGAGAGAGTGAAATACCCAGTGTAAACAGAGCTGAAGTGAGGAATAGCAATATATATAGTGTAACAATATAGAGAATACAGTGTTACATCAGAGTATAGAGATACATAGAGCTCAAACTTATCACAGCTGAGGGTCTGTTACTAGAGGCGAAAGCAAAACACAGCAGCAGCACAATCTGTATAATGTATGGTTAGTTTGTTACAATGTATCAGTGCCGGTGACATCTACTACATTACCTGTATATAGAGAGTTATCACTGTGTTATCTGTGGTGTTACATAGGACTGCCGGTGACATCTACTACATTACCTGTATATAGAGAGTTATCACTGTGTTATCTGTGGTATTACATAGGACTGCCGGTGACATCTACTACATTACCTGTATATAGAGAGTTATCACTGTGTTATCTGTGGTATTACATAGGACTGCCGGTGACATCTACTACATTACCTGTGTATAGAGAGTTATCACTGTGTTATCTGTGGTATTACATAGGACTGCTGGTGACATCTACTACATTACCTGTATATAGAGAGTTATCACTGTGTTATCTGTGGTGTTACATAGGACTGCCGGTGACATCTACTACATTACCTGTACTCAGAGAGTTATCACTGTGTTATCTGTGGTGTTACATAGGACTGACGGTGACATCTACTACATTACCTGTATATAGAGAGTTATCACTGTGTTATCTGTGGTGTTACATAGGACTGCCGGTGACATCTACTACATTACCTGTATATAGAGAGTTATCACTGTGTTATCTGTGGTGTTACATAGGACTGCCGGTGACATCTACTACATTACCTGTACTCAGAGAGTTATCACTGTGTTATCTGTGGTATTACATAGGACTGCTGGTGACATCTACTACATTACCTGTATATAGAGAGTTATCACTGTGTTATCTGTGGTATTACATAGGACTGCTGGTGACATCTACTACATTACCTGTATATAGAGAGTTATCACTGTGTTATCTGTGGTGTTACATAGGACTGACGGTGACATCTACTACATTACCTGTATATAGAGAGTTATCACTGTGTTATCTGTGGTGTTACATAGGACTGCCGGTGACATCTACTACATTACATAGGACTGCCGGTGACATCTACTACATTACCTGTACTCAGAGAGTTATCACTGTGTTATCTGTGGTGTTACATAGGACTGCCGGTGACATCTACTACATTACCTGTACTCAGAGAGTTATCACTGTGTTATCTGTGGTGTTACATAGGACTGCCGGTGACATCTACTACATTACCTGTATATAGAGAGTTATCACTGTGTTATCTGTGGTGTTACATAGGACTGCCGGTGACATCTACTACATTACCTGTATATAGAGAGTTATCACTGTGTTATCTGTGGTGTTACATAGGACTGCCGGTGACATCTACTACATTACCTGTATATAGAGAGTTATCACTGTGTTATCTGTGGTGTTACATAGGACTGCCGGTGACATCTACTACATTACCTGTATATAGAGAGTTATCACTGTGTTATCTGTGGTGTTACACTGGTGTTATACTTCACTGCCACTGTCTATCTGTTCTATACTGTACTGCCACTGCCTGTTCTATACTGTACTGCCGCTGTCTGCCTGTTCTATACTGCACTGCCACTGTCTGCCTGTTCTATACTGCACTGCCGCTGTCTGCCTGTTCTATACTGCACTGCCGCTGTCTGCCTGTTCTATTCTGTACTGCCACTGTCTGCCTGTTCTATACTGCACTGCCGCTGTCTGCCTGTTCTATACTGTACTGCCGCTGTCTGCCTGTTCTATACTGCACTGCCGCTGTCTGCCTGTTCTATTCTGTACTGCCACTGTCTGCCTGTTCTATACTGCACTGCCACTTCCTGCCTGTTCTATACTGTACTGCCGCTGTCTGCCTGTTCTATACTGCACTGCCGCTGTCTGCCTGTTCTATACTGTACTGCCGCTGTCTGCCTGTTCTATACTGTACTGCCGCTGTCTGCCTGTTCTATACTGCACTGCCGCTGTCTGCCTGTTCTATTCTGTACTGCCACTGTCTGCCTGGTCTATACTGCACTGCCGCTTCCTGCCTGTTCTATACTGTACTGCCGCTTCCTGCCTGTTCTATACTGCACTGCCGCTTCCTGCCTGTTCTATACTGCACTGCCGCTTCCTGCCTGTTCTATACTGCACTGCCGCTGTCTGCCTGTTCTATACTGCACTGCCACTGTCTGCCTGTTCTATACTGCACTGCCGCTTCCTGCCTGTTCTATACTGTACTGCCGCTTCCTGCCTGTTCTATACTGCACTGCCGCTTCCTGCCTGTTCTATACTGTACTGCCGCTGTCTGCCTGTTCTATACTGTACTGCCGCTGTCTGCCTGTTCTATACTGCACTGCCGCTGTCTGCCTGTTCTATTCTGTACTGCCGCTTCCTGCCTGTTCTATACTGTACTGCCGCTGTCTGCCTGTTCTATACTGTACTGCCGCTGTCTGCCTGTTCTATACTGCACTGCCGCTGTCTGCCTGTTCTATTCTGTACTGCCACTGTCTGCCTGTTCTATACTGCACTGCCGCTTCCTGCCTGTTCTATACTGTACTGCCGCTTCCTGCCTGTTCTATACTGCACTGCCGCTTCCTGCCTGTTCTATACTGCACTGCCGCTTCCTGCCTGTTCTATACTGTACTGCCGCTGTCTGCCTGTTCTATACTGTACTGCCGCTGTCTGCCTGTTCTATACTGCACTGCCGCTGTCTGCCTGTTCTATTCTGTACTGCCGCTGTCTGCCTGTTCTATACTGTACTGCCACTGTCTGCCTGTTCTATACTGCACTGCCGCTGTCTGCCTGTTCTATTCTGTACTGCCGCTTCCTGCCTGTTCTATACTGCACTGCCGCTTCCTGCCTGTTCTATTCTGTACTGCTGCTTCCTGCCTGTTCTATACTGTACTGCCGCTGTCTTCCTGTTCTATACTGTACTGCCACTGCCTGTTCTATTCTGTACTGCCACTGTCTGCCTGTTCTATACTGCACTGCCGCTTCCTGCCTGTTCTATACTGTACTGCCGCTTCCTGCCTGTTCTATACTGCACTGCCGCTTCCTGCCTGTTCTATACTGCACTGCCGCTTCCTGCCTGTTCTATACTGCACTGCCGCTGTCTGCCTGTTCTATTCTGTACTGCCACTGTCTGCCTGTTCTATACTGCACTGCCGCTGTCTGCCTGTTCTATACTGTACTGCCGCTGTCTGCCTGTTCTATACTGCACTGCCGCTGTCTGCCTGTTCTATTCTGTACTGCCACTGTCTGCCTGTTCTATACTGCACTGCCGCTTCCTGCCTGTTCTATACTGTACTGCCGCTGTCTGCCTGTTCTATACTGCACTGCCGCTGTCTGCCTGTTCTATACTGTACTGCCGCTGTCTGCCTGTTCTATACTGTACTGCCGCTGTCTGCCTGTTCTATACTGCACTGCCGCTGTCTGCCTGTTCTATTCTGTACTGCCACTGTCTGCCTGTTCTATACTGCACTGCCGCTTCCTGCCTGTTCTATACTGTACTGCCGCTTCCTGCCTGTTCTATACTGCACTGCCGCTTCCTGCCTGTTCTATACTGCACTGCCGCTTCCTGCCTGTTCTATACTGCACTGCCGCTGTCTGCCTGTTCTATACTGCACTGCCACTGTCTGCCTGTTCTATACTGCACTGCCGCTTCCTGCCTGTTCTATACTGTACTGCCGCTTCCTGCCTGTTCTATACTGCACTGCCGCTTCCTGCCTGTTCTATACTGTACTGCCGCTGTCTGCCTGTTCTATACTGTACTGCTGCTGTCTGCCTGTTCTATACTGCACTGCCGCTGTCTGCCTGTTCTATTCTGTACTGCCGCTTCCTGCCTGTTCTATACTGTACTGCCGCTGTCTGCCTGTTCTATACTGCACTGCCGCTGTCTGCCTGTTCTATACTGTACTGCCGCTGTCTGCCTGTTCTATACTGTACTGCCGCTGTCTGCCTGTTCTATACTGTACTGCCGCTGTCTGCCTGTTCTATTCTGTACTGCCACTGTCTGCCTGTTCTATACTGCACTGCCGCTTCCTGCCTGTTCTATACTGTACTGCCGCTTCCTGCCTGTTCTATACTGCACTGCCGCTTCCTGCCTGTTCTATACTGCACTGCCGCTTCCTGCCTGTTCTATACTGTACTGCCGCTGTCTGCCTGTTCTATACTGTACTGCCACTGTCTGCCTGTTCTATACTGCACTGCCGCTGTCTGCCTGTTCTATTCTGTACTGCCGCTTCCTGCCTGTTCTATACTGCACTGCCGCTGTCTGCCTGTTCTATACTGTACTGCCGCTGTCTGCCTGTTCTATACTTTACTGCCGCTTCCTGCCTGTTCTATTCTGTACTGCTGCTTCCTGCCTGTTCTATACTGTACTGCCGCTGTCTGCCTGTTCTATACTGTACTGCCACTGCCTGTTCTATTCTGTACTGCCACTGTCTGCCTGTTCTATACTGCACTGCCGCTTCCTGCCTGTTCTATACTGTACTGCCGCTTCCTGCCTGTTCTATACTGCACTGCCGCTTCCTGCCTGTTCTATACTGCACTGCCGCTTCCTGCCTGTTCTATACTGTACTGCCGCTGTCTGCCTGTTCTATACTGTACTGCCGCTTCCTGCCTGTTCTATACTGCACTGCCGCTGTCTGCCTGTTCTATTCTGTACTGCCGCTTCCTGCCTGTTCTATACTGTACTGCCGCTGTCTGCCTGTTCTATACTGTACTGCCACTGTCTGCCTGTTCTATACTGTACTGCCGCTTCCTGCCTGTTCTATACTGTACTGCCGCTGTCTGCCTGTTCTATTCTATACTGCCGCTTCCTGCCTGTTCTATACTGTACTGCCGCTGTCTGCCTGTTCTATACTGCACTGCCGCTGTCTGCCTGTTCTATTCTGTACTGCCGCTTCCTGCCTGTTCTATACTGTACTGCCGCTGTCTGCCTGTTCTATACTGTACTGCCGCTTCCTGCCTGTTCTATACTGTACTGCCACTGCCTGTTCTATACTGTACTGCCACTGTCTGCCTGTTCTATACTGTACTGCCGCTTCCTGCCTGTTCTATACTGTACTGCCACTGCCTGTTCTATACTGTACTGCCGCTGTCTGCCTGTTCTATACTGCACTGCCGCTGTCTGCCTGTTCTATACTGTACTGCCGCTGTCTGCCTGTTCTATACTGTACTGCCGCTGTCTGCCTGTTCTATACTGCACTGCCGCTTCCTGCCTGTTCTATACTGTACTGCCGCTGTCTGCCTGTTCTATACTGTACTGCCGCTGTCTGCCTGTTCTATACTGCACTGCCGCTGTCTGTCTGTTCTATTCTGTACTGCCGCTTCCTGCCTGTTCTATTCTGTACTGCCGCTTCCTGCCTGTTCTATACTGTACTGCCGCTGTCTTCCTGTTCTACTGTATACTGCACTGCTATCACCTGGACATTTCCTTTCTTGCTGATTTTATTATAATATTAATGGATTAAAAATAATTAATGTTTCTCTTGCTTTTCCGTTCCCCTTGCTCTCGCACTGCTGCAGCTTGTTCTTATACCCTTTGTTTTTCCTCTAGATGGGATTATATTTGGAGCACCTATATCGCACACCTCTCCTCCTGATAGTTCTGTGTGAGTAGGAACACCTGTAAGTATCTGCAGATAAAAAGGGGACATTTTTTAAGCATTTTTTATTTTAATATCTGATCATAATTTCCCATTTTCTGTTGTTGCTTTGCTGTGACTATTCCACAGTATAAAACCCCATAAGACACGTAACATACTACACACGTGTGCTGCTATCCTGATAGATCTCTGCCCTCTAGTGGGTGAGACCTAAATATGCAAACTACAAAATATATACAGTGTAATATAATATCCTCCATATCATTGTCCCTCCATGTCACACCAACAGCTGGGTATAAAAGCACCAGACAATACTCAGTACATACATCATATAATGCTCACATATACAGTACCTATATAAAGGTGCCAGACAATACTCAGTACATACATCATATAATGCTCACATATACAGTACCTATATAAAGGTGCCAGACAATACTCAGTACATACATCATATAATGCTCACATATACAGTACCTATATAAAGGTGCCAGACAATACTCAGTACATACATCATATAATACTCACATATACAGTACCTATATAAAGGTGCCAGACAATACTCAGTACATACATCATATAATGCTCACATATACAGTACCTATATAAAGGTGCCAAACAATACTCAGTACATACATCATATAATGCTCACATATACAGTACCTATATAAAGGCGCCAGACAATACTCAGTACATACATCATATAATGCTCACATATACAGTACCTATATAAAGGTGCCAGACAATACTCAGTACATACATCATATAATGCTCACATATACAGTACCTATATAAAGGCGCCAGACAATACTCAGTACATACATCATATAATGCTCACATATACAGTACCTATATAAAGGCGCCAGACAATACTCAGTACATACATCATATAATGCTCACATATACAGTACCTATATAAAGGCGCCAGACAATACTCAGTACATACATCATATAATGCTCACATATACAGTACCTATATAAAGGCGCCAGACAATACTCAGTACATACATCATATAATGCTCACATATACAGTACCTATATAAAGGTGCCAGACAATACTCAGTACATACATCATATAATGCTCACATATACAGTACCTATATAAAGGCGCCAGACAATACTCAGTACATACATTATACAGTAACCAAATAATAAAGTATAATGCTCACATATACAGTACTCACAAAATACCGCAATATAATTGTCTTCTAATATGGTTGTGTAATGCCCCAAAATATTCAGCTTTAAAAAAAATATGTCCCTGGTGGTCTAGGGTGGTGTTGGGGCTAATATTGTTCTCCAAAGCCCCAGAGAGTTGAGCAGCCATAGCTTCCTTCTTCTCTGTCTACCTTCTGAAATGTAATATGGAGAAATCAATGCTCATGATCTCCCCCTCCCCCCACATCTCATATAGCCCCCTACCTGACCCATCTATCAAGGTTAATGCCTCCACACTTACCCCAGTCCTACAAGCCCATTTCTTTTGGTAACTTTTCATTTTACATCAAGCCACATATCCAAACCCTCATTACCCCCCTACTGCTTACTATCTCTCCCGTTGTTCTTCATCGGCCGCTCCCCTCTGCCAATCCCTCCCTTGGTTACCTGTTGCCCAGCGAATCTGGTTATTTATCGGGGTGACTTCCGGGCTGCTCCTGGAGGTTGTGGTTGGTATAAGTTGTATAGTACATATAATACCGCCAGCCGGTGATCACATGGGCACACTGTTACAGCCGGATCAATCAGCGTCATGTCATAGTACTCTATGGTGCTAATAGGGCCCCCTATAACCTCCAGGTCCTGGAAGGGGTTAATGATATTTTAGGGCAGTGTGCGAGTCTTTCCCTTTATTCTCCTCTGTATTGCAGTTTTCGCCTCGTTCCGGACGGTTTATGGGGTCATAAAGCAGAGTTTGTGCTTCCATAAACGTCTGATTTCCTGCAGGACGGCTCCGGCATGATTTATGTTTTTGTTCCTCTTCCTCTTTTTATTTTACTTTTCACAAACAAAGGAACAAGATAAAAAAAAAAGACCCGAAACTCCGACTATAAGACAAAACCAGCACGATAGAATGAAACAAGTGATCTCTGAGGGGATTGTCCTGCAAAATGGGCAAGTTTAATTAAATCCCATAGAGAACCATAAAGGGATACTAGTTACTCTATGCTGACGAGATTCAAAAGATCAAAACAGCGCTGTCCATAGCTGGGAATCTGTTCCTTTTGGAATAGGAATACTAATCCCCGCATCATGTTATTAGGCTCACTAAACGAGTCATGATGTTAAGGGGGCTACCACTAGAGGGCAGCATACAGGGGCACTGTTCTCCTAAATACATCCTGGAGAATAGATTTGCATATCTTTTACCCATAATCCCTAGTGGAGCAGAAATGGCTTGTAAGTCTCTGTAAGCCTGTGTAGGTGCACACTCTCCCTAATGAGTATGAGTAGCCCCTGATCCTGGCATTTGTCTGGGATTGATCCTGTGTATTTTGGATTTGTCCGAGATTGGTCCTTTATGTCTGGGTTTGATCCTCTGTATCAGGGATTTGTCCGGGATTGATCCTCTGTATCAGGTATTTGTCCCGGATTGATCCTCTATGATCAAAAAAGTAGAATCCGGCCTCTCTCCGATATAAAATTTAACTTTTATTAATTACACATCATAAAAAATGACAAAAAAGATGATGTAACTGAAAATAAACAGAACAGAAGCCGAGAAGTCAACTATATTTGAGTGAGCTAAAGACAAAAACTTTTTCTTTATTGATCCTCTATGCCTGGGATTTGTCCGGGATTGATTCTCTGTATCTGGGATTTGTCCGGGGTCGATCCTCTGTATCTGGGATTTGTCCAGGATTGATCCTCTGTATCTGGGATTTGTCCGGGGTTGATCCTCTGTATCTGGGATTTGTCTGGGATTGATCCTCTGTATCTGGGATTTGTCCGGGGTTGATCCTCTGTATCTGGGATTTGTCCGGGATTGATCCTCTGTATCTGGGATTTGTCCCGGATTGATCCTCTATGCCTGGGATTTGTCCGGGATTGATCCTTTATGTATGGGATTGATCCTCTGTATCTGGGATTTGTTTGGGACTGATCCTCTGTATCTGGGATTTGTCTGGGATTGATCCTTTATGTCTGGGGTTGATCCTCTGTATCTGCAATTTGTCCAGGATTGATCCTCTGTATCTGGGATTTGTCCAGGATTGATCCTCTGTATCTGGGATGTGTCCAGGATTGATCCTCTGTGTCACCAGAACCAGCATATCCCCCCAGCCCTGCAGATAGGTTAGTGTCCCCAGAACCAGCATATCACCCCAGCCCTGCAGATAGATAGGTTACTGTCACCAGAACCAACATATCACCCCAGCCCTGCAGATAGATAGGTTACTGTCACCAGAACCAGCATATCACCCTAGCCCTGCAGATAGATAGGTTACAGTCACCAGAACCAGCATATCACCCCAGCCCTGCAGATAGATAGGTTAGTGTCACCAGTACCAGCATATCACCCCAGCCCTGCAGATAGATAGGTTACTGTCACCAGAACCAGCATATCACCCCAGCCCTGCAGATAGATAGGTTACTGTCACCAGAACCAGAATATCACCCCAGCCCTGCAGATACATAGGTTACTGTCACCAGAACCAGCATATCACCCCAGTCCTGCCGAGAGATAGGTTACTGTCACCAGAACCAGCATATCACCCCAGCCCTGCAGATAGATAGGTTAGTGTCACCAGACCCAGCATATCACCCCAGCCCTGCAGATAGATAGGTTAGTGTCACCAGAACCAGCATATCACCCCAGCCCTGCAGATAGATAGGTTAGTGTCACCAGAACCAGCATATCACCCCAGCCCTGCAGATAGATAGGTTACTGTCACCAGTACCAGCATATCACCTCAGTCCTGCAGATAGATAGGTTACTGTTACCAGAACCAGCATATCACCCCAGCCCTGCAGATAGATAGGTTACAGTCACCAGAACCAGCATATCCCCCCAGCCCTGCAGATAGATAGGTTACTGTCACCAGACCCAGCATATCACCCCAGCCCTGCAGATAGATAGGTTACTGTCACCAGACCCAGCATATCACCCCAGCCCTGCAGATAGATAGGTTACTGTCACCAGAACCAGCATATCACCCCAGCCCTGCAGATAGATAGGTTACTGTCACCAGTACCAGCATATCACCCCAGCCCTGCAGATAGATAGGTTACTGTCACCAGTACCAGCATATCACCTCAGTCCTGCAGATAGATAGGTTACTGTTACCAGAACCAGCATATCACCCCAGCCCTGCAGATAGATAGGTTACTGTCACCAGAACCAGCATATCACCCTAGCCCTGCAGATAGATAGGTTACTGTCACCAGAACCAACATATCACCCCAGCCCTGCAGATAGATAGGTTACTGTCACCAGAACCAGCATATCACCCTAGCCCTGCAGATAGATAGGTTACAGTCACCAGAACCAGCATATCACCCCAGCCCTGCAGATAGATAGGTTAGTGTCACCAGTACCAGCATATCACCCCAGCCCTGCAGATAGATAGGTTACTGTCACCAGAACCAGCATATCACCCCAGCCCTGCAGATAGATAGGTTACTGTCACCAGAACCAGAATATCACCCCAGCCCTGCAGATACATAGGTTACTGTCACCAGAACCAGCATATCACCCCAGTCCTGCCGAGAGATAGGTTACTGTCACCAGAACCAGCATATCACCCCAGCCCTGCAGATAGATAGGTTAGTGTCACCAGACCCAGCATATCACCCCAGCCCTGCAGATAGATAGGTTAGTGTCACCAGAACCAGCATATCACCCCAGCCCTGCAGATAGATAGGTTAGTGTCACCAGAACCAGCATATCACCCCAGCCCTGCAGATAGATAGGTTAGTGTCACCAGTACCAGCATATCACCTCAGTCCTGCAGATAGATAGGTTACTGTTACCAGAACCAGCATATCACCCCAGCCCTGCAGATAGATAGGTTACAGTCACCAGAACCAGCATATCCCCCCAGCCCTGCAGATAGGTTAGTGTCCCCAGAACCAGCATATCACCCCAGCCCTGCAGATAGATAGGTTACTGTCACCAGAACCAACATATCACCCCAGCCCTGCAGATAGATAGGTTACTGTCACCAGAACCAGCATATCACCCTAGCCCTGCAGATAGATAGGTTACAGTCACCAGAACCAGCATATCACCCCAGCCCTGCAGATAGATAGGTTAGTGTCACCAGTACCAGCATATCACCCCAGCCCTGCAGATAGATAGGTTACTGTCACCAGAACCAGCATATCACCCCAGCCCTGCAGATAGATAGGTTACTCTCACCAGAACCAGCATATCACCCCAGCCCTGCAGATAGATAGGTTACTGTCACCAGAACCAGAATATCACACCAGCCCTGCAGATACATAGGTTACTGTCACCAGAACCAGCATATCACCCCAGTCCTGCCGGGAGATAGGTTACTGTCACCAGAACCAGCATATCACCCAGCCCTGCAGATAGATAGGTTACTGTCACCAGACCCAGCATATGACCCCAGCCCTGCAGATAGATAGGTTACTGTCACCGGAACCAGCATATCACCCAGCCCTGCAGATAGATAGGTTAGTGTCACCAGACCCAGCATATCACCCCAGCCCTGCAGATAGGTTAGTGTCACCAGAACCAGCATATCACCCCAGCCCTGCAGATAGATAGGTTAGTGTCACCAGAACCAGCATATCACTCCAGCCCTGCAGATAGATAGGTTAGTGTCACCAGACCCAGCATATCACCCCAGCCCTGCAGATAGATAGGTTAGTGTCACCAGAACCAGCATATCACCCCAGCCCTGCAGATAGATAGGTTAGTGTCACCAGAACCAGCATATCACCCCAGCCCTGCAGATAGATAGGTTACTGTCACCAGTACCAGCATATCACCTCAGTCCTGCAGATAGATAGGTTACTGTTACCAGAACCAGCATATCACCCCAGCCCTGCAGATAGATAGGTTACAGTCACCAGAACCAGCATATCCCCCCAGCCCTGCAGATAGGTTAGTGTCCCCAGAACCAGCATATCACCCCAGCCCTGCAGATAGATAGGTTACTGTCACCAGAACCAACATATCACCCCAGCCCTGCAGATAGATAGGTTACTGTCACCAGAACCAGCATATCACCCTAGCCCTGCAGATAGATAGGTTACAGTCACCAGAACCAGCATATCACCCCAGCCCTGCAGATAGATAGGTTAGTGTCACCAGTACCAGCATATCACCCCAGCCCTGCAGATAGATAGGTTACTGTCACCAGAACCAGCATATCACCCCAGCCCTGCAGATAGATAGGTTACTCTCACCAGAACCAGCATATCACCCCAGCCCTGCAGATAGATAGGTTACTGTCACCAGAACCAGAATATCACACCAGCCCTGCAGATACATAGGTTACTGTCACCAGACCCAGCATATGACCCCAGCCCTGCTGATAGGTTACTGTCACCGGAACCAGCATATCACCCAGCCCTGCAGATAGATAGGTTAGTGTCACCAGACCCAGCATATCACCCCAGCCCTGCAGATAGGTTAGTGTCACCAGAACCAGCATATCACCCCAGCCCTGCAGATAGATAGGTTAGTGTCACCAGAACCAGCATATCACTCCAGCCCTGCAGATAGATAGGTTAGTGTCACCAGAACCAGCATATCACCCCAGCCCTGCAGATAGATAGGTTACTGTCACCAGAACCAGCATATCACCCCAGTCCTGCAGATAGATAGGTTACTGTCACCAGAACCAGCATATCACCCCAGCCCTGCAGATAGATAGGTTAGTGTCACCAGAACCAGCATATCACCCCAGCCCTGCAGATAGATAGGTTAGTGTCACCAGAACCAGCATATCACCCCAGCCCTGCAGATAGATAGGTTACTGTTACCAGAACCAGCATATCACCCCAGCCCTGCAGATAGATAGGTTATTGTCACCAGTACCAGCATATCACCTCAGTCCTGCAGATAGATAGGTTACTGTTACCAGAACCAGCATATAACCCAGCCCTGCAGATAGATAGGTTAGTGTCACCAGAACCAGCATATCTCTCCAACCCTGCAGATAGATAGGTTAGTGTCAGTTAGTGTTAGTTGTACTAACAGAAAATGTGCAATATGCATTAAACCAAAATTTGACAATTTGCAAAAGTCGGGGCACCTCAACAGAAAAGTGACATTAATATTTAGTAGATCCTCCTTTTGCCTCTAGTTGCTTCCTGTACCTTTTGATCAGTTCCTGGATCCTGGATGATCCAGGATGGTGTGTGTGTGTGTGGGGGGGTTAATCACTACACAGCGTGGGGTCCAAAAATTGAAACAATTTTTGGACTACATGCTGTGTAGTGAATAGGATCGTTTTTAAAATCCAATCTTCGAAAGATCGGAAATCAGATTTTAAAAACGATCCTGAAATTTCAAGATCAACTCAACCCTAAGCGCTGGCTGATGTAGCAGTCCAATGCACCAGCAGTGTTTTTGCCCCTTTTAGAGACTATAGCCATGCAGCAGTAGCGTTTCATTTTTTGGCCCTTGGGGGTGAGCCCTAAAAAATAATTTTGCAGGCCCTTGGGCTGAAGCCCTAAAATATTGAGTTGCAAGCCCCTGGGTGTGTGTGTGTGGGGGGGGGGATAGGGATAATGGAATTTTTTTTTCATATATATATATATATATATATATATATATATATAAAATCACATTCAGAAGTAGGGGCTGGGGTTGTAGGAGGAGGAGGAGGAGGAGGAGGATGAGAAAGAAGAGTAAATTGGGTGCTGGCAGCTTCTCTCCAGTACCTGGACGATGGAGTGGATACAGGGTCGGACTGGCCCGCCGGAGCACCGGGGGATTCCCCGGTGGGCCCCCGAGCCTGACTATTAATTTTATCTAATTGCACTTGTCAGGGGCCCGATCGGGATCCTGACCGTGCCAAAATGGGCCCCTGTACCAATCGCTGGGAGTGTGTGTCTCTGCTCCCTGCACTGCACACTGCCGTCACTAGCAGGAGCTGTGCTGCCCCTCCCCCACACAGATCGGAGTGTGCAGGGGGAAGTCTGCGGGCTGCTGTAAACAAAGAGCTTTCACCACAGCCAGACAGGACAGACAGGACACAGCCAAATGTAAGTACATTTTTTGGGTAAAATATGTATATTTAATGTGTGTATATTTGTGTAAAGTGTCTGATATACTGTGTGAGTCCTGTATATTTGTAGATAGGTGTGTGTGTATATATATGAATGTATGTGTGTAAATGTATGTTATATGTATTAGGCCTGGTTCACATCTTCCCTTTTCGGGAAGTCCACTGTGGGGAATAATACTGTGTGCAGGGGCCACTATGGGGCATAATACTGTGTGCAGGGGCCACTATGGGACATAATACTGTGTGCAGGGGCCACTATGGGACATAATACTGTGTGCAGGGGCCACTATGGGGGATAATACTGTGTGCAGGGGCCACTATGGGACATAATACTGTGTGCAGGGGCCACTATGGGGCATAATACTGTGTACAGAGGCCACTGAGGGACATAATACTGTGTACAGGGGCCACTATGGGACATAATACTGTGTTCAGGGGCCACTATGGGGCATAATACTGTGTGCAGGGGCCACTATGGGACATAATACTGTGTGCAGGGGCCACTATGGGACATAATACTGTGTGCAGGGGCCACTATGGGGGATAATACTGTGTGCAGGGGCCACTATGGGACATAATACTGTGTGCAGGGGCCACTATGGGGCATAATACTGTGTACAGAGGCCACTGAGGGACATAATACTGTGTACAGGGGCCACTATGGGACATAATACTGTGTTCAGGGGCCACTATGGGGCATAATACTGTGTACAGAGGCCACTGAGGGACATAATACTGTGTACAGGGGCCACTATGGGGCATAATACTGTGTACAGAGGCCACTATGGGGCATAATACTGTGTGCAGGGGCCACTATGGGGGATAATACTGTGTGCAGGGGCCACTATGGGACATAAAACTGTGCTCAGGGGCCACTATGGGGGATAATACTGTGTGCAGGGGCCACTATGGGACATAATACTGTGTGCAGGGGCCACTATGGGGCATAATACTGTGTACAGAGGCCACTGAGGGACATAATACTGTGTACAGGGGCCACTATGGGGCATAATACTGTGTACAGAGGCCACTATGGGGCATAATACTGTGTGCAGGGGCCACTATGGGGGATAATACTGTGTGCAGGGGCCACTATGGGGCATAATACTGTGTGCAGGGGCCACTATGGGGGATAATACTGTGTGCAGGGGCCACTATGGGACATAATACTGTGTGCAGGGGCCACTATGGGGCATAATACTGTGTACAGAGGCCACTGAGGGACATAATACTGTGTACAGGGGCCACTATGGGGCATAATACTGTGTACAGAGGCCACTATGGGGCATAATACTGTGTGCAGGGGCCACTATGGGGGATAATACTGTGTGCAGGGGCCACTATGGGACATAAAACTGTGCTCAGGGGCCACTATGGGGGATAATACTGTGTGCAGGGGCCACTATGGGACATAATACTGTGTGCAGGGGCCACTATGGGGCATAATACTGTGTACAGAGGCCACTGAGGGACATAATACTGTGTACAGGGGCCACTATGGGGCATAATACTGTGTACAGAGGCCACTATGGGGCATAATACTGTGTGCAGGGGCCACTATGGGGGATAATACTGTGTGCAGGGGCCACTATGGGGCATAATACTGTGTGCAGGGGCCACTATGGGGGATAATACTGTGTGCAGGGGCCACTATGGGGCATAATACTGTGTGCAGGGGCCACTATGGGGCATAATACTGTGTGCAGGGGCCACTATGGGGGATAATACTGTGTGCAGGGGCCACTATGGGGCATAATACTGTGTGCAGGGGCCACTATGGGACATAATACTGTGTGCAGGGGCCACTATGGGGGATAATACTGTGTGCAGGGGCCACTATGGGGGATAATACTGTGTGCAGGGGCCACTATGGGACATAATACTGTGTGCAGGGGCCACTATGGGGGATAATACTGTGTGCAGGGGCCACTATGGGGGATAATACTGTGTGCAGGGGCCACTATGGGGGATAATACTGTGTGCAGGGGCCACTATGGGGGATAATACTGTGTGCAGGGGCCACTATGGGGCATAATACTGTGTGCAGGGGCCACTATGGGGGATAATACTGTGTGCAGGGGCCACTATGGGGCATAATACTGTGTGCAGGGGCCACTATGGGGCATAATACTGTGTGCAGGGGCCACTATGGGGGATAATACTGTGTGCAGGGGCCACTATGGGGCATAATACTGTGTGCAGGGGCCACTATGGGACATAATACTGTGTGCAGGGGCCACTATGGGGGATAATACTGTGTGCAGGGGCCACTATGGGGGATAATACTGTGTGCAGGGGCCACTATGGGACATAATACTGTGTGCAGGGGCCACTATGGGGGATAATACTGTGTGCAGGGGCCACTATGGGGGATAATACTGTGTGCAGGGGCCACTATGGGGGATAATACTGTGTGCAGGGGCCACTAAGGATTAGACCCTTCTGAGCAAAACACAGCTAACACTAGGTTCACACCAGCGTCTGGTCTCCATTCTGAGGTTTCCATCTTCTGCATGTAGAAGACGGAAACCTATCGGTTCGAGTCCGGCCGTGAGCGCCGGTGTTTTATGCTCTCTGCGGCAAAACCGTTTTTTTTTTTTAAACCAGACAGAAAGTCCTGCATGTCCGACTCTGTGTCTGGTTAAAAAAAGAAACGTTTCGCCGCGGTGAGCACAAAACGCTCACAGGAGCTTACGGACACACACTTCATTTGAATAGGTTTGAAAAATGCCTGCAGGGCAGAGACCCCAGGCGCAGATGTGAACGAGCCCTTAAAAACACTTTCTATTTTTTTAAGCACACTGCCGATCGGAGTGTGCAGGGGGAAGTCTGCCTGTCTCAGTGTCTCCCAGTGCGGTCCATTCCGGCATGTAACTACCAGCAGAACTGCAGGACCAGAGCACTGGGAACAGATGAGTGCGGGGTTTTTTTTATGTGTACTTTGTTTTTCACCTCCCAGGACTAATTATAAGCAAAAAAAAATAAATTCTGCTGGACAACCTCTTTAAAGTGTGGGTCATTTTGGGGGAAAATTAAAGGGGTTGTCCAGGCATAATTTTCTATGGTTTCTCGTCAGGATAGGCTATAAATGCCTGATCTGTAGGGGGCCCACACCCAGGCCTCAGACCGATCAGCTGTATGGAGCCACTTCTGGTACCAGTCCTGTACACAATACGGAGCCTGAAGCAGAAAGCTCTGTCCACTGTATATCAGCCGGCACCTTCTCTGCATCTCGGCACTTAGTGAAGTCAGTGGGAGTTGAGCTGCAGTGAATCTGCCAGGCAACTATACAGTGGATGAAGCTTTCTGCTCCCAGTCCTGTGTCGTGTACAAAACGAGCGCGGAAACGGAAACCTCTGTGGAGTTTCTGCAAAAAGCGCTGCAGGAAAAACTGATGTGTCGGCGCCGGGGGTTTTCCCGCAGCGTTTTTTTGCTGTGGGACGCTGTGTTAGGCCTTATCCTTATAGTGTGGTGTACAGTATATTGAGATGGTAAAGAGGAGCTCTCACCTCCTGGGGCAGGTGCGGTTTAATACACTGCTAGAGAGCTGACAGTGCGATGATTTCAGCGCACTTTCAGCTTTCCCATTCTATGCCCCCGGTGAGGAGCTATCAGTCCGTAGCTCTTCACTGTCAGAAAGGCGTTTCTGACAGTCAGTCCGGAACGCCCTTCCTCACAGCAGCGCCTATAGCCCTGTACTGTGAGAGCTCTATAGGAGCACAGCGTCATCACTGGCTGGTAAGAAGCGACCCCTCTCACAGTACAGCGCTATAGACACTACTGTGAGGAAGGGCGTTCCGGACTGACTGTCATAACGCACTTCTGACGATGAAGATCTACGGTAGCGGTACAGAACGTGAAAGCCAATAGTGCGCTGAATTCAGAGCACTCTTGGCTTTCTAGCGGTGTATTACACCTCATGTGCCCCAGATGGTGAAAGGTCTTCTTTAAGGATTAGGCACAACAGCGAGATGCAGCTAAAAAAACATTGTGGGAAAAAATTGCAGTGAATCCCAATATATTTTTTCCACAGTGTTTTTCATTGAGCTTTTGTCCCCAGCACCCCGCTGTCCCCGCCTGTGTCTGTTAGATACAGGATTTCCAGAAATGAGACCTAATTGGTCTCAGTGGTCCCATGAGGTGCAGGACTCCCAGCATGGAGGCACCGGCGCGAGACTGAATGGACACTGGCAGCGGACAACGGAGCAACAGGAACAGGTGAAGGCGCTTTTTATTTTTTATTTTACACCTCCCTCCCAGCACATGGGTCGCTCCAATTCCTGGACAAATCTTTAAAGGGTTTATCCATCTTTGTAATATTGATGGTCTGTCCTTGGGATAGACCATCAATATTACATCTGTGATGACACAACAGCCAGGACCTCTGCAGATCAGCTGTTCCAGGACAGCGCAGCTATAGGTAATGGTAACATTTCTAGGAGCCACGCTGTTCACTTTCCATACAGTATGTGGCAATAAGTTTAGGTAGTGCAGTGTTGCACATCGTATGGTGGGAAAGCAGCATGGCTCCTGATATGTTATTACCTTCAACCGCCCCGTCTTGGTATCGCTGGTTTGCAGGGATCCTGATGGTGGGCCCCTAGAAATAATTCCACTGGTGGGCCCTAGACACCCCAGTCCGACACTGAGTGGATACCTAGCTGGTTATCCACGTCCTCACCCATGTCCCCTGCTGCTGCTGGCAGCCCCTCTCCAGTACCTGGACTGTGGACTGGATATACAGCTGGGTATCCACGTCCTCGCCCACGTCCCCTGCTGCTACGCTGCATCATGTATTAAGCTCTGAAAAGATCTGTTATTTCCTTCCTAACCAAAGCTATGAAAGCCCTGTATTGCCCTCAGAACAAGCTCTCCCTATCACTCCAACACTGAAATGACACAAATAGGGCGGCGGACGTTCTTATGAATCAGAGGTCACATGTTTTCGGCAGCCAATGGGTTTCTTCAATTTTTTTCACTGCCTCCTTTGTCCTAGTTCCTGTCCCACCTCCCCTGCACAGTTATTGGTGCAAAAAAAGTGCCAGGAAAGGTGGGAGGGGATACAAATTTTTACTGCGTTTGCGGCCTTGTATTCGATTGGAATCGAATATCCCGAACAGCCTGATATTCAATCGAATACCTATTCAATCAAACTGCGTTCGCTCATCTCTACTCACCTTCCCTTATGTCTTGTGTTGCCTCCAGCCTTTGATAGATATTCGCCTTGTGACATCAGCAGTGTTCTCCAAATAACCCCACCCCACTCTATGACATCATCTACTAAATGTCAGCACAACCGGACAAAACAATATTTCATTGAATTTCACCTGAATCTTTATAATAAATTAAAAAATACAAAATGAAAAACAAATTTTTGAAACCGGACACAAACAATCTTTATGATGACGATGTGCCTTTAAGCAGAACGGAATGGTAACATAAAGATAATGTGCACTAATCCTCTTCTTCACACTCCGCCGCCTGCGCCGCTTCTCTCGAGGAGACATCACTTTGTAACGTACAGAATAATGCGGAAGCCGAAGCTGAATCTTCCAGCGAGTCCAGAACAATCCAATAAATACTTGGCCGCTCTTCACTTTCAATTAAAAGTTTTACTAATTATTCCTGAAAGTTTCAAAATATCATTATAAACTGAAGCAGGGGTTCACTTATTTTATTTTTGCCGTGTCTGGATCCTCCTTTATCTTTTCAGTATGTTGCTATTCCCCTAATTCCCCTTCGTACAAAATGACAGGATTAGCGCAACTTAAAATCAAAGGCAGATAAAAAGTTTAGAATTTAAAAAAAAAAAAAAAAAAATTCTAAAAAAAAAATAAAGTAAATTAAAAAATTGGATAGCCCTATGTTACAAAGTATCTATATGTTACCGACCTACGGCACAATGACCAGAGTGGAATATTGTGACATTGGCGGCTCACGACTCAGTGCTCTACTTTTTATGACCATCATGGCTGCCAGATTATCTACAAGTCCTGGCACACTTTGCCTCCCCGCTTGCATCCTCTGCTTTCCTCTCACTGCGCTGGAACACGTGATTCCAGTCCCCATTTAGTCCCCCATGTCCTCTGGTTACAAAAGCATCTTCTCTCAGTGGAAGATGCCCAAGCAATATCGGTTCCTGAGTACAAGTTCCTGCCAGAGTTTCCATTATTACATACCATCTACTTTCCTGCGTTGTGTTTGTTTCCTGACCTTGTTCTGCTGATCTTCTGTTTCTGACTCCAGCTTGTCCCTGACCTATGAACCGTAGGGTTAGGGGGATATCGTCACTCCTTGGGGAGAGACCACCATAGAGGAGTGTGGAGACTTATTAAGCCTTTAGCACTCCACTTTGCAAGGGACCATGGGAAGAATATGCAAATCTGTCTTCCATGATGTAATTAGGAAGTCAGGTGCCTCAGTGTTGAAAACCAATAGAGGGCGCTGACTGGAATGTGCAAGCCTATGAACCGTAGTGAACTATGGAGAAGTAATAAACATCTCATACTCACCCGTCTTCACCTCTCCGGGGTTGCACCATGTAGTCCAGTCTCTTTCCCCTTATTCTGCGCAGTCAGCTCTTCCATCGGGCCTCGTGCAGAGCCAACTGCCATTTTCTTGTGACTGCTTACACAGTAAGGTAATTGTAAGCGGCCACAAGAAAATGGCTGCAAGCATGCGCAGTCAGCTCTGCCTGAGGCCCGACGGAAGAGCCGACTGTGCATGCCTAGAGGTTTGAAACCCAAACGGAGAGAGGCGTTCCAGAAGAAGATGGTGGCAGCACTGGAGAGTTCTCTCGCAGCATTGGGGACGCCCCCAGTGCTGTCTGATTGGTGGGGACCGCCCCCAGTGCTGTGAGAGAACTCATTTGCATACAGAAGAAAACTGGGATTTCTACTGAATGGCTGCGAGGAGAACACTTCTAAAGGTAGGAGAAGAATAGCTTTTCTTAAGGTTATTCCTACGTGTTAGGGAGGAAAAATGGGATTCCAGTGATAGGATCCCTTTAACTCATGAAAAAAAGATGTTATCATTGGGAGTTTTGTCCAATAAAATGTAATTTATAATCTACGGCTGAAGATTTGAACATTATAAGAATTGGAAGCTCATAGGCAATAAGGTGAAATCTCAAATTCTTAAGATTCATGATTTCTGATTTCTTGCAGCAAGGGAAAAGCAGAGATGATGAAAGAGGATTTCGAATTTTGAAATTTTAATTTTGAAATTTTAATTTTAGATTTTGAAATATTTGTTTTATCAGGGTGGGATAACAAATGTGCAAAATGTCAAGATATAGATGAAGTTTTACTTTCTTTTCAAA
This sequence comes from Leptodactylus fuscus, assembly GCF_031893055.1. Classification (NCBI taxonomy): domain Eukaryota; kingdom Metazoa; phylum Chordata; class Amphibia; order Anura; family Leptodactylidae; genus Leptodactylus; species Leptodactylus fuscus. The sequence goes on along the minus strand of NC_134266.1, from coordinate 276,295,911 downwards.
TCCTATCTGTATTGGTATCAGGTTTAGGATACATTAGAAACATTTTTGGATATTTCCGCCCATCAGGTATATTATATGACATAGATGTCTTACAGATTGGAATTTCAGGTAATAGTGAAGGTATATAAGTGACTAAGTTATAAGAGACTTCTGAAGTCTTCCCATACTGAGTCTGAATTTGGAAATTTGGAAAATTTGGAAATTTTTGATTGACAATGTTTTTGTTTTTTTGTCCTACAGAGATTTTTCAGACTTCTTACATTTCTAATTCTCCTTTCTTGTCTTGTGTTATAATCCCCTTAGGAATTATTAGTCCTCATGTATCATCTGAATGACTTTCACTTTTTTGTTGTCTGTGGTAATATAAATGAGCGGCCCATAGGTTCCTTCCCTCGGGGGGTTAATCTAGATTTGGGGAATGTTTCTAAAATTAACTTATGGTAACGAGAAGTGACCAGAATGGGCCCCGGTGAAATCTCCTGTGTAACTTGTTATACCGGTGATACATTCTTTGTGCCTCCATGTAAATGCCTAATTGTTTACAAAAAGTAATTGAACCCCTTGGGATTATCTGGACTTTTGCATTGATAATACAATCTGGTTTTATTGTGTTTGTCTCTAATTGTGACTTAGGTAATAGAAATCTAATTATAGTTATACCGCGCAGAAAATTGTTCTGTTTGTTTCTTGTACTGAACACATTCACTAAACATCCACAGTGCAGGGAGACAAAATATGTGAACCCCCTTGTGCACGACTTCTCTAAGAGCTTACTGACAAAATATGTTTAAAGGGATTCTACAATTAAAACACATTTTTTTCTCCATAACACACCGGAATAGCCCTAAGAAAGGCTATTCTTCTCCTACCTTTCGGTGTCTTCTCCGTGCCGCCGTTCGCTTGAAATCCCGGTTTTTGACGGTATGCGTTATATATGAGTTCTCTTGCAGCAGTGGGGGCGGTCCTCAGCGCTCAAACAGCACTGGGGGCGTCCCCAATGCTGCAAGAGAACTCTCTCCAGCACCGCCTCCATCTTCTTCAGCAACAGCCTCTTCACGCATCTTCTTTCGGTGTGCGGGGGGGGGGTGTCAAAATTCAACGCATATGCAAGTCGGCTCTGTCAGCGGGCCCCGGGAAGAGCCGACTTCACTTGCTGTCAGCCATAGAACTACAGGTAAAAAAAAAAATGGCCGTCAGCTCTGCCTGAGGCCCGCAGGCAGAGCTGACTTGGGCATGCGTTGAATTTTGACCCCGTCTGTGCGCCAGAAGATGATGCGTGAAGAGGCCGTTGCTGAAGAAGATGGAGGTGCACTGGAGAAAGTTCTCTCGCAGCATTGGGGATGCTCCCAGTGCTGTTTGAGCATTCATTTGCATACAGACAAAATCGGGATTTCAAGTGAACGGCAGCGTGGAGAAGACATCAAATGGTAGGGGAAGAATAGCCTTTCTTAAGGCTATTCCGATGTGTTAGTGAGAAAAAAAAATGAGTTTGGATGATAGGATCCCTTTAAGAAGATAAACTTGGAATTGCAGGTTTCAGACGTGTGTTGTGCATCAAATAGAGGCACACAAGGCCTGGTTACTGACAAATCTGTTCTCACCAAGAAAGAATTCTTAGTGTGAGCTGTTCCTCGAAGCATATGACTTATATAAGACCTTAGAAGATGTGTTATAGAAATGGATGAAGTTGAAAAAGGAGACAAAAGTGTTTCTGAAGACACAACAATCCATCTGTGAATGGAGAAAATTTAAGCTTTGCTCTATTCTCTCTAGGAGGGTGTTAAAGGGTATGTGTAAGGATTGGAGTCAGGGTCAGGCAGTGCAAAGTGACACAGCTGGGAAAGCAACATAGGCCCTGCAGCTATGACTATGTTGTAGTATCTGAGATGAGGCAGACCAATGCACTTCCTAATTGAAGTGCGCCTACCACGACTCCTTACGCTTCTATCCGGCGGCTAGGATAAGGGAAGAGGAGACCCTGAAAGTCCTAGGGACTGGAGTCACGGGGTCACACCTAAACAGAAAGCACAGTGTAACTGCAATGCAAAACAAAAGACTAAACAGAATGGAACCAGGGAGGACCACAAGTCCCAGCAAGACACAGAAGAGAAGGCGAGGTCAGACGAGCAAGAGGTCGAGCCAGGAGATATAATAAAGGTACCAAATCAAAAGACAAGGGATAGTCAAAAATACAAACCGGGTATATAACCAAGGAACAGACCGAATACAAACAGACAGGGAATAAGACTGAGCAGGGGGACCAGGAAACCCAAAGTGAATGGCTGGCAAGGATCCAAGACTGGGTGGGGATTAAATAGCAGCAGAAAAACACACCTGATGGCTAACGGCATGGAGACTGAGAGCAAGGAAACGATTAACCCTTAATGACCTAAGCACACCCAATAGAACTCCTAACACGTCTCCCAGGGAGACGCCGCGCAGCAAGGAGACCGCGGCGGCTCCGTATCCTGACAGTATGTGTCTATTCTGGTGACTTTTCAGAAGGCCCAGTACCATTTCTGCCCATTACTTGGCTTCTATTCTCCATTGTAGACATATTTGCATCTACAGGTTCTATCTGTAGTTTGCAATTTTGAGCTGATAGGAGAAGGCTAGCCATACAGTAAGAAGAGGGGAATCTGCTCCCTATCTTTCTTTCTATTATTTAGAAACAGACCCAGTATTATACAGGACATATAGAGAGACGTACTTAATTGTAATGAGGATAAAGCACTTGGGCCATCATAGTAAGCTCCTATTAAGCTGTCCTACGAGGGCTTATTTTGCATGTTTCCAATTGTAGTTGCACCAATTCACTTTCTATACAATGTATTGTTAAAATTGTTACAGACGTTTTTACGACCTTCATCATGAAACAAACATCAGACATTCCCTGCACTCTTTGGGTGTGTATGATCAATGTTGATATATATATATATATATATATATATATATATATATATATATATATAATTTTTTTTTTTTTTTATTTATACAAATTTATAAAAATTCAAAACTTTGAAAAATTTTAAATTCTTCCTGCCACCTTGTTTTGGCATCTGTAACTTTTGTTATATTTCCAGTACAGTGTTGGAAATTTGTAGTTTATTCAATTTCTGATGGGAAGAGAAAAAGGCAAATTACATTTTTTAGTTTTTTTTTCTGGCTACAATGTTCACCAGGAGAACATAAGAACTCTGATCGTCCATACAATATACTACACTATAAGTGTATTGCGGTATATTGTGTCATCCATTAATCTCTGTTACAATAGGATCCAAACTCTCATGGCAAACAATCATTTCCTTCCAAGGACTTTCTGATGACATCCATGCGCCTCTGTTATTTAGGTGTCTAAGGGCCCGTTCACACGGGCACAGAGGGGGCGGATTATGGTGCGTAATCCATGTCATAGTCCGTCTCCTCACAATGGTGGTCTATGTAGACCGCCAGGCTGCTTTTTTCTGTGAGAGGCATGCTTCTGACACACATACCATACACAATACTGGGGAATAAGCAGATAGATCTTGCCTCTTTATAGTGGCTACTATATAGGGCATGGAGACAACTGCTATGGCTCAGTATTTTTTGCTATTGTGCATAGGACATGCATGAAAAGTGGACCTGTAGAGTTGATCAGTTCAGAGGCCAGCCCCCAACCGAGCAGATATTTATGGACTACTAGCCTCTGCCCGCGACTTTATCTGTGTGTTGTTGGCATAGATGGTCCGTCTATATTCAGCAAATTGCTACCGTAGATGGTTCACCTGTTTCGGTGTTTCGGCAGCTCTCAAGCTGTCCTGCTGCTGAACTTTTTTCTTGTGCCATGCCTGTGATTGTTCCAGCACCTCAGCAGCTCAGTGGGACACCATATAATGAGCGTGTTGTTGGTGTTGATGATCTTCCTGAGCTCCGCTTGAGGAGAACTCTATGACTTCTGGCTTCCTTCATAACTCTCGCTGTTTTAGAATTTTGCAACAAATTAGATTTTCTTTTTCCCAGAATGTTTAAAATTGGCAAACTGCCAATTTGGATTAAAGGTGTTTTATCATCTGCCTGGAGCAGATCAGATAATATGCAGATGTTTGTACACAATGGACTCAGTGTTAGCTGTGTGTTTACATAGAGAGATAACAGACCTAGCTTTATCAGTCATCTAAGATAAGCTGCTACAAAACCAGTGTGATATAGTATGTGAACATAAATTTATAATAGTTGTGAAGCCATGTCATTTACTGGGATAACCTATGTGTTAATCGAGGTTACAAACTATGTGCCAAATTTCATCCACATCCGTTCAGCCATTTTTATGTGATTGAAGAACAAACATCCACACAACCAAAGGTTGAAGGTAAAATAAAGTCCAGACGTGTTTTCTGTCTCACTAAGCCTATATTCATACGATACGTCCCACGTCCCATTCAATGGGGTATGTGCAGACCATCAAAAATAAGTAAATTTGACGGATCCCTCAATATGCTCAAATTTATGATGGATCTGTGAAAACAGTCATCACACAGGTATAAAGTTTTTGTGAGAAAGTTACATTTCTCACGTCCGTTTTGGCTCGGGTATGTCATATAACACTCATCTTGTATAAATTGCTTCCCATAGCAAGAAACAAGTGTCTTAAAGATTTGGATTTTTAGGCAATAATGAGGATTGAGAGTAACTTTAGGATATTTCCGACACTGGATCGGAATCTGGAGAATTTTGTTGGACGATGTTTGGACTTTCTCACTCTACCGGGAAGCTTCCGACTTCCGCTTCTTTTTATACCTCTTGTAGGGGTATTAATTGTGGTTATAAACCCCTCAGGAATTATTAGTCCTGCACCATCTGAGCCCCTTGTAATCACTTTTACCCTGTTTTTCTTTGTCGTTATATAAATGTGTTCTTTCCCTCAGGGGGTTAATCAAGATTTAGTGAATGTTTCTAAAAATTAACTAAACTGTAAACAGAAGTGACCAGAATGGCCCCCGGGGGATTCTTGTTATACTGGTTAATTGTAAAATCCATAACTTTCTCAATGTAACGTTGACGTCGCCATGTGAAGGCTTATTTTTTGTGCACTGAGCTGTACTTTTCTATTGCACCATTTGAGAAAATATTTGGCTTACTGATGAAGTGCTGTTAACTCTTTCACGTTTTTTTATGATCCAAATTTCAAATATCACATTACCTTTATTCTGCTGATCGCTACAATTAGGGCGATATAGGGTGTAAGCCGATGGCTGGTCAGGTAAAGGAGGGGGTGTACATCTCACCCAGACTACTCAGGTGGGTGAGATGAGAAAACTCCAGGAATGTTTGTTTTGTCTGCTGAGCATTTTGGTAAATCCTCAGTATTGGGCTGGATTTTTAGGAATGACAGGTAGGTTGGTAGTGGGACCTGTCATTCCACCCCCCTCCAGTTCACACTTTGGGGATGTTCCGGCAGCGACTCAGCTGCAGAGAGTCTCCTCGTCAAGGAGGCTTAAGAAGTCAGCTCCAGCAGCACAACTTTGGCAGAGCTTGGCTAGAGAGCCAACAGAGAGGTCATATTTGTGGAGCTGTGTCCTTAGTGATTCTACTGGTTTTTGGATTTCTGTGATTCTAGCTGAGGTATTTTCAGGGATTTATTTTGTATTCTTTCCTTTTGTTGCTGCACTACCTTTTTGAGTGAAAATAAACTCTATCTTTGTTTTGGACTAAAAGAAACTGGACTTGTGTGTCTATGCCACCCCACCTAGCAACCCCAGACCCTGACAAGGGCTATATAGATTTTTTTAATGTTGTGTTACTTTTGCGCAATAAAATCACTTATTTACCGAAAATATTTTGTTTTAATTTTTCCCTTAGTGGATCTGAGTGACAACTTGTTTTTTAAGGGAACATCTGTTTCTATACACTGCACAAAGTAAGAACATGAGAACCTGCTCCTTACTAGACATGGTCGAATCGGCTTGTAGCAAGCAGGTTCCTCCCAAATGTTCCAAACAGTTGGAGTTTCTTCTTGGGTGAAGGACTTATACTTTTGAAGAGTGCAAAAGGTGGAGGACAAGGGGAAGTGAACTCCCCCCCCCCACACACACACCATTACCTCTTACCCCCTTGTGGCATCTGGCTCTCGTAAGTAGCATCACCAGCCCAGGCTCCGCACTTAAGCCTATCATTGTCCTCAGCACTGACCTGGGCATGCCATGCGTTATGAAGTCGTGATGCTTGGTGTGCCCATATGACCACTGTTGTCCAAGCATAGGCCCCAGCCATGACCCCTGTGCCGATGATGTCACAGAAGAGTGCGAGACCTCTCAGATGCACAAGGAGACCAAAGAGTGGTAGGGGATGGTGAGTATAATTGTTTTTTTTTTACACATCCCAAGGTCCTCCATCTATTATATTCTGGGGCCTGAAGAGCAATAGTAACAGTACCCACTGCAACCAGAGGTAGAGGAAAGAGCCAGGTACAGTCCAGTACCCAACCATCTAGCCATAGTTACTGGGGCTGTTGTATGCTGTTGTTTTTAAGCCGGGACAGCCCATCTAGCTGATCTTGCTTATTAGGGTCTGGCTGGTGATAAAAAAGTGTTAACAAAGATGGTAGGAGCCGAGATTATGTTGTAATTTATTTATGGCAGCAGTGGTGATTATATTTTCACTGCTGCTCCAGGCATTGTGGTGGTATTGGGGCATTATATTAATGTGTGGTCATAGAGAGAAGCATTAGAGGGACAGAGGGAGGGACATTAGTACAATAAATGCATCAATTTTGTTGAAATCCAACATGCAAAATGCTTCTCTTACCTCTCATCGGAGGAAAGTTGAAAGGCCTCATCCACATTAGCAGTCTGCCAGTCCTGCGAAAGTCAGCAGGTATTGGGTATGGCTGCCTATAGATAACTGCTGAGCACTAATTCAACTCGTGACCTCCCCATAATACATGCAACTTTTACTCAGTGACTTTCAGTGACCCCTTTGTTTTCTCCAGACACCCCGGGTAGCGGCTTAACTCCTCTAAAAGATCAGACGTGTTGAAATAGAACATGTCCAATCCTTCATTCTCCAAACATGTGCCATTGTGGGTAAATAGGCTACTATACTTATTAGATGTAAGATAATAGGATTGTCATATTTGAATTTCGTTGTGTCCCATGCGTCCTTTCCCTGACATCTACTATATGAAGAGAACCGGGGCACTGCCTATACAAATATATTTATATGTTTTGGACAAAGGAAATCCTAATTTGTTTCTTCAGTTTTATCTATTTTTATATTTTTGAGAAAAAAAAATCATTGAATAATTATATCTCATTTATCACAACAGTTATACATCTATGACAGGCCTAGGGGGCTTCCTAAGGCTCCCGAATGTCATAGTAATGGGACAGCTCCCGCAATCTCACCACATGGGAGCCATCCTACGATAAAACAGATAAAAAGGTCAAAAAGAAGAAAATGCCGACAATCAAAGAAGAACGCTGTGCCTACAGCGTAGTTGTGACTGTTTCACAACCCACACAGGTGAGAGGCCATCTGGTCGTGTCGTCCAGTTAGTATCATTTCACTTTTATTGTCGAATACTGCACTTAGTACGCTCGGTGTCTCCCCAAGAAAAGGGCCAGTTACTGGCTCATGGGTTTTCTCGCTGTGTTGGAGCAGAAGCCAATTCTTACAAACTACACTCACATTGGTACAAAACTCCCGACATGGCTACATAGCATCGATCCCTCATCGGACACCTGCTGGCACTGCAGGAAGGGGGTAGAAAGCTTTCTTCCCATTTGGTGGTATTGGTCTCTTATATTACAATTCTGGAGTAGGATATTGGAAGCCACCAGTAGGATTTGTTCCGCAATCATACCGACTGATCTTGAGCTCATCCCACAGTGGCTTCCACACGTTGACTTCCATCCACACAGAGATGACCTGCCTACTCATCTATTGACCACTGTCTAGCTTCTCATCTCGGCCCCATGGAGGTCCCACAGTCTCTCGTCTTCCTTGCAATGGGTTAATAAGGTCAACGACATCTGCAGGATGGCGGAATTAGCACATTGGAATTCCATGTCCAGGTCAATATTCCTAAAGACATGGACCCCATGGCTATCAACTAAACAGACTCCCATAGAATAGCAGTTACACATACTCACTCCATAGACTTGGTACATTTGCCTTGATGCACCTCACACATACGTCCAGCTGAAACTGAATGTTTAATGTCAGTCATTAAGGCCATACAAAAAAATAATACATAAATTGTACAATCTATTCAGACTAGTCTCTGCTTTTTGAGTGGATTTTCTTCCTGAGCGCCTCCTTAATGTCCTTATTCCTGAAGCTGTATATAACCGGATTCATCATAGGCGTTAATACTGTGTAGAGCATGGCCACCAGAGAGTCCACATCTGAAGAGTAGGAAGCCTTTGGTCGGATATACATGAAGATAAGTGGAAAGAAATAGATACTGACCACCAAGAAGTGTGAGGCACATGTGGAAAACGTCTTCTTACGTCCATCTTTGGAATTAATTTTGAGGATGGTTATTATGATTTTAATGTAAGAGACGACCACAAGGGTAAAAGTTATTAGAAGGGCGAAAGCTCCAATGGAGGAGCCAACCGCTACGTTGAAGGAGGTGTCAGTACAGGCCAACTGAAGCAATGGCGGATGGTCACAATAGTAATGATGGATGATATTAGGACCACAAAATGGTAGCTTCAATGCTAAGATTAAGACTACGATTGGAATGGCAAAACCACCAGACCATGTCATAACCATCAACAGTAAATACCGTTGTCTGGTCATAATGGTCGGATAATGTAGAGGAGAACATATCGCAACATATCGGTCATAAGACATGACCATCAGGAGTAAACATTCTGTTCCTGTTAAAGACAAAAATATATACATTTGAGCAAAGCAAGCCGCATACGAAATGGCGTCAAGGTGCATCGAGAACTTGGCCAACATCTTCGGAATGGTTACTGTCGCATAGCTCATATCAAGTAAAGACAAGTTACTGACAAAGAAATACATCGGAGTATGGAGACGATGGTCAAGGACCACCAAGAAGAAGATGGTTCCATTTCCAGTGATGGTGAAGAGGTAGATAAAGAGAAATATACAGAAGAGCAGAGTGTGATAGTTCTGAAGACTCGGGAAGCCAAAGATGATGAATTCAGTGACAAGATGAAGGGTAAGATTACAAGAGACTTCTGACCTATGGTAATCCTTGTCTACCTGGACCAGAAAAATCACATGGAAAAAGGTTAATAATAAGGTCCGATGGATAGGAGCTTAGAGGTAAGCTTCGCTCTATTGTCCCACATATCTCTTACATAGGCTGTTCTGAAGGATTCTGTAGGGTTGTTTTGGAAGTTAATATGAGAGATTGGGTTGTGTCACCAGATTGGTTTGACTTAGGAGCACTCTAAAGGACATTGTCTAAGTGTCACTTTGACACCCTTTACTGGGTTTGAGGCGATCTTGAAATTTCAGGATCGTTTTTAAAATCCGATTTCCGATCATTTTCCATTCGAACCTGATCCCGATACCAATTCCGATCCCAATGCAAGTCAATGGGGTCTGCTGAGCACAAATATTCCTTCTGGAGTTTTCTCATCTCACCCACCTTAGTAGTCTGGGTGAGATGTACACCCCCTCCATTACCTGACCAGCCATAAGCTTACAACATCTATACAGGAATACATGACAGAAGGACATATACATCTATACAGGAATACATGGCAGAAGGACATATACAACGACACAGAAATACATAGCAGAAGGACATATCTATACAGGAATACATGGCATAAGGACATATACATCTATACAGGAATACATGGCAGAAGGACATATACATCTATACACATTGCAGAAACTGGAGCAAATGCAGACAGTAGAACACAATTTGGCCATACAGACAGGACATAAGTCCAAATACATAGTCATGACATGAAATTATATATATATATATATATATATATATATATATATATATATATATATATATTGGTATATTGCTTAGAATACAGATAGCTGGACAGAGTGTGTTTAGACACCAGGTCATCGGCCTACCTTGATCCCTGCCATGTTACACCAACTGTTTGAAATACTGGTGAGTGGAGAGGAAAAGGCCATAGATTCACCTCCCCAATGGTTCTTGTGTTACCTATATATAGATTGTATAATATGTACAGACCTAATATTATGTGTAAAGGAGTTGTGAATGGAGCACTATGCACTTACATGACTGACGCTCTATTCATTGCTATAGGACTGTCAGGACTAATCTCCAGCAGTGTCTGCACTCCCATAGCGATAGATGGAGTGTCCATCATGAAAGGGTAAAAGTGTCCATACTGGCACAACCTTTTAAGGCTTACATACACATGCAACCAGTTCAGATACATAACTGAACAAATTGCAATATAACACTCAACAGACGGGAAAATCTGAGAAACATTCTGCAAATTACTTTGTAAAAAAGTTTTGCAATATGAAAGATTTATAAAGTTTTTCCCATTCTGTGGTTATAAAATGCTAATAAGGAGCAATAATAGGATTATTACATTAGGAAGTTATTACCTGGACCCGCACGGATCATCACGTTAATAATTGAAACCCTATTACACCTGATCTGGAGCCCGCACTGGTTCTAAGCTCCGGTGTCCGGGGTGTCGTCAGACTCTTACCTTGTATAGATTGATTTCCATAGCAAGAAAAATGACTTAAGATTAAAATCTCCTGAACCCGAGCTTGGATTTCTTCCTCCAACAGAGAAGCTTCAGACTCCTTACATCTCTATTTATACCCTTTACAATAAATCGGAGGGGTATTAATTGTGGTTATAAACCCCCCAGGAATTATTAGTCCTGGCGCTGATACGTTGTAGCATCTGAGCCCCCTGTCATGTGTTGTTGATGTAAATTAGTAGCCCGCGTCTTCTGGCCCCTTAGGGGTTAATCAAGATTTAGCAAATGTTCCTTAAATTAACATACAGTAAACAGAAGTGACCCGAATGGCCCCAGTGGGATCTCGTATTCATTATACTGTTAGTATACGCCATTCTCATGCTGGATACATTGGCTGTCTAATTGTTGCCATTGAAAAGTGAGTCTTGTAGTGTCATTGTGTTCATCCAGAGCTTTGAGTGTAATTCTGACTTTAGGGTGCTACCTATACGGGTCTTGGGTTGGAATCTATGACGTTTGTGTGTTCTCCCTGTGTTTTTGTTGGATTTCTTCAAGGTACCCTGGTTTCTTCCCGCATTCCAAAAGATATACTGATGGGAATTTAGATTGTGAGCCCTGTTATATAGAGGTGTGACTCAAAAAACATGGGGCATAATGCAAAATCTGTTACAGGGTCCCCACCTACCATGTGCCATTCAGAATAATAGTATATTTTATTTGGCACAGGGACCTATTGGGGCCCAATCTGCTATCTCTGCTCCAGTGCTATAACTATAGCCCCTGATAGTGCCCCAAAAGGTCCCTCTGCCCCCCCAAAATATACTGTTATTCTGAATGGAACATGGTAGGTGGGGGAACCTATAACACATCACAGTGCAGATCTTCCCATTGGGTACTACAGTTCCACCTTCCAATCTGCACCTGCAAGGAAAACTCTGCAGTATTAAAGCAATACAGCACATCAACATATCGGTCAGTAAAACTAGCCCAACACTGAACAAACACCGATAAACTGGGGTCGGTAACCTGTCTTGGGTATTGACACTGTATATGGTCAATCTATGATCACCCACCTAAGGTGCCTAAGAGGAGAAGTTGGCCTTCACCCCCTACACGCTGGTGCTCCAACATGGAGTGGAGTTGCCAATGCCCATGGACTTCTGTATGAAGTAGTGCAGTCTGCTGCACTATTATCAGGGGCTTGGCTACAGGGGACCCCAAATGACCACACGGAGGCCGCCGACCTGCTCCATCTTCTGCACCGGGTCGGCGCTTCCAGTCCCTGATGGAGGAGGGCCGAAACCTTCACAATAGTCTACAGGGGATTTCGGTCTACCCCTGGGGCCAGAACCTTGTTTCCAGGGTCTTTGGGGGTCAACGATGGGTTGGAGGTTATTTAGGCCTTGTTTTGGCTCCGGTCTTCCGCTGGTTATTCAGTTCTTCTGGCTACAACTATCCCTGCACTCCTGATTCCTCCTAACTCCTTTCCATCTGCTCCTCCTTCTGTGTTCCCATTTTTGGCCTTCTGAATTTAACCTCGGCTTACTTTCCAGACTGCCTCGCCTTGACCTTCTGATTGGGATACCTTCTGACCTCCTGTGGATGACCTCGGCTTGTTTCGAGACTACTCCTATTTGACCTTTTCTTGGCTACTTCGTGACCTCTGGTGTATCACCCGGCTCTCCGATCTAATTATTTGCTTCGCCCTCCTGCTACCTTGTGACCTCCTTTGTACTGGCCCAGCTTGTTGACTTCGTCTTGGCTTTCCCTGGAACCTGCGAGACCTCCTGTGTCCCGACTTGGACTGTACGACCTTACTGCAGTGCTTCCTCTGTTTCCTGGCATTGTTCTGAACATCTCTCTCCTTGCTGACCAGCTCCTCACATTTCTTCATCTACTGAGGTTAGTGTTATCGGGTTTTCTGGGTCCTCTGCTACTTGGGGTTCGCTGAGTGTGTGGCGCTCTCTGGCCAGTTGCGGTTCTGGGTCCAGGAATTTACCAAGTCCAACTCCACCATCAGGAGCTCTGGCAAAGACCTCTTGGGCTTCATTCTGCTCTGGTTAGGAGAACGTTGTACACTTGGTGCTGTTTGGACTCGGCATGTGGGGATTCTGGGTACCCAGGACTAATTATCTGTTGTTGCATCAGGTTCCTAACAATACCACTGTTCTAAATGGCACAAGGAACAATGTAGGCAGGGGCCCCATTACAGATTTTGCACTGGAGCCAGGAACTTCAAGTTATGCCACAAGTTAAGCCACAATTTGGTCCTACCTCGTCATACTGGCAGCTTACAAGAGGTCCCCTGGTTAATGTGGTAAATGTACACTGCAACTGTAGTGAGGAAAGACCCTAACTAAGAAGATCACAGCATGGGTTGTATGTTACTTTGCCATACATACACAAGGATTTTGCTCAGGGGCCTTATAGACAAGTCACATACAATCTTAGTTTAGGAGATCACATTTAGCACTGGAACAGAATCAGTGGAACATCAAACATTATAGACATTGACACCAACACAAGAACATCTGTCACCTTCTACATGGGCATGTCTTACAGGAGAAGTCTACTGGTCAAGGCTCATTGCATAGTAACTGGGAAAATGGTGCCATAACCTGGTTGAGACAATTGGTTTGAAGTCAATAAATTATGGTATAAACTCAGGGTACAAATATAAGGGACACTCTCTAAAACAGAGTAGTTGTTATATCATATGTAAATGTGAAGGTAAGGAGCCACCACAAAGACTTATTGTGCTTATTTGTGCTTCACAGACTTTGTCAATCCCATATAGGGCTCACAATTTACAATTCCTATCCGTATGTTGTTGCAGCATGGGAGGAGACTGGAGTAACCAGAAGAAACTCACCAAACACAAGAAGAACATACAAACCCCTTGCAGATGTTGGTTGGATTGCAACCTAGGACTCCAGCCACCGTGTGGCCCAGGGAATAGACATTTATTTAGAGGAAAAAATCAAGGACAATGCAAGGCAATTTTGTAAAACTTACAGAGTCACAGATTTCATGGTCTTGGCGTTCTGATGAAGCATCTGCAGAATCCTTCCCCGCATCTCCTTAACTTTCAGTCCATAGATGACAGGATTTAGGAGTGGAGGAGCCACCAGCAGTTGCACCGACATAATGGTCCTAAATTCAAAATTTAAATGTTCTGGAATAAAACGATGGATGAGAATCTCAAAGAACAAATTGAACGCATAGTTGACGATGGTTATCAAATGTGGCATGCAGGTCTGTAAAGCCTTGGCTCGGAAGTCCTTGGAAGACTTTATACAAACCTTTAGGATCAGAATGTAGGAGGTTATGATCAGCACTGGCATCAAGCCTGTGAACGTTGAGGACGTGAGTAGTCCAAAGAGATTACTGACAGTGATATCAACGCAAGAAAGCCTGACCACTGACCAATTGTCACAGTAGACCTTTAGTATGGTGCTATCACATAGAGGAAGTTGAATAGTCAGTACCAGGTTGATACCAACCATTACGATGGTATACAACCAAGCTGAGACAACCAGTTTGAAGACAGTGGCCAAGGTCATTATGCTGTTGTATCTCAGGGGGTTGCAGATACACACATAGCGGTCATAGGCCATGATGGTCAATGTGATCATCTCACCTCCTGCATAGGTATGGAGGCAAAACACTTGTATCAAGCAGCCGGTGTAAGTGATGGTCTTCAGATTGCTCAGTAGACCGAATACAAGGTAAGGTAAGAAGGAGGTGGTGCCGTAGATACCGTTAAGACACAACATGGAAACAAAGATGTACATGGGTTCCTGTAGGGTCTTGTGTAACAGAACAGCCATGATGACCGAACAATTGAAAAATATGACCATAACATAAACCAGGAAAGCTACGATGCCATATAAATATCTCATTGATGTCATCTCCCCGAAACCGAGAGTCAGCACAGGGGGGTGAAGGTCCGTATAGTTCTCCATGATCCTTAAGGTCAGAAGTTACTATCACTGCCAGAGAGAATAGAGAACAGTTTTAGGGTCTTGTGAAATGCATTCATAAAATTATTAAGGGAGTACAAATAATATCTGGGTGTAATGGTGGAGGAGGATGAGCACAAGTACTAAATGCCTTCTTCTCTACAGTGTTTACACAAGAAAATCCATTGGCAGCAACATGATTAGGGGTAATGTTAACTCTCATCTAAATGTCACTTGTGTAACCCAGGAACAGGTGCGGCGCCGCCTGCAAAACACTAAAATAGAAAAATCACCCGGTCCAGATGGAATACACCCCCGATTTCTGAGGGAATTAAGCATGGTCACAGATAGACCCTTGTATCTAATATTTAAGGATTCAGTAATGACCGAGTCTGTTCCACAGGATTGGCGAATAGCAAATGTGGTGCCAATTTTCAAAAAGGGGTGTAAAAGTGAACCTGGAAACTATAGGCCAGTAAGTATGACTTCTGTGGTGGGGAAGATATTTGAGGGCTTTCTAAGAGATGCTATCCTGGAGTATCTCAATGTAAATAATCTTATAACCCCCAATCAGCATGGGTTTATGAGGAATCGGTCCTGTCAGACTAATCTGATCAGTTTCTATGAGGAGGTCACTTCAAGGCTGCACATGGGTAATGCAGTAGACGTGGTGTATCTGGACATGGGTAATGCAATAGACGTGGTGTACCTGGACATGGGTGATGCAGTAGACGTGGTATATCTGGACATGGGTAATGTAGTGAACGTGGTGTATCTGGACATGGGTAATGCAGTGGATGTAGTGTATCTGGACATGGGTAATGTAGTAGACGTGGTGTATCTGGACATGGGTAATGCAGTAGACGTGGTGTATCTGGACATGGGTAATGCAGTGGACGTGGTATATCTGGACATGGGTAATGCAGTAGATGTGGTGTATCTGGACATGGGTAATGCAGTAGACGTGGTGTATCTGGACATGGGTAGTGCAGTAGACGTGGTGTATCTGGACATGGGTGATGCAGTAGACGTGGTGTATGTGGACATGGGTAATGCAGTAGACGTGGTGTATCTGGACATGGGTAATGCAGTGGCGTGGTGTATCTGGACATGGGTAATGCAGTAGACGTGGTGTATCTGGACATGGGTAATGCAGTGGACGTGGTATATCTGGACATGGGTAATGCAGTGGCGTGGTGTATCTGGACATGGGTAATGCAGTAGACGTGGTGTATCTGGACATGGGTAATGCAGTAGACGTGGTGTATCTGGACATGGGTAATGCAGTAGACGTGGTGTATCTGGACATGGGTAATGCAGTAGACGTGGTGTACCCGGACATGGGTAATGCAGTAGACGTGGTGTATCTGGACATGGGTGATGCAGTAGATGTGGTGTATCTGGACATGGGTAATGCAGTAGACGTGGTGTATCTGGACAAGGGTAATGTAGTGGATGTGGTGTATCCGGACAAGGGTAATGCAGTAGACGTGGTGTATCTGGACATGGGTAATGCAGTGGACGTGGTGTATCTGGACATGGGTAATGCAGTGGACGTGGTGTATCTGGACATGGGTAATGCAGTGGACGTGGTGTATCCGGACAAGGGTAATGCAGTAGACGTGGTGTATCTGGACATGGGTGATGCAGTAGACGTGGTGTATCTGGACATGGGTAGTGCAGTAGACGTGGTGTATCTGGACATGGGTAATGCAGTGGACGTGGTGTATCTGGACATGGGTGATGCAGTAGACGTGGTGTATCTGGACATGGGTAGTGCAGTAGACGTGGTGTATCTGGACATGGGTGATGCAGTAGACGTGGTGTATCTGGACATGGGTAGTGCAGTAGACGTGGTGTATCTGGACATGGGTGATGCAGTAGACGTGGTGTTTCTGGACTTTTCAAAGGCTTTTGATACTGTTCCACATAAATGGTTGGTATGCAAAATGAGAATGTTGGGACTGGGGGAAAACATCTGCATTTGGGTTAGCAACTGGCTCACTGATAGGAAACAGAGGGGACTTGTTAATGGTAAATATTCAGACTGGGCCACAGTCACCAGTGGGGGCCACAAGGGTCAGTATTAGATCCTCTCCTGTTTAATATCTTTATTAGTGACCTGGTAGAGGGTTTACAAAGTAGGGTGTCCATGTTGCAGAGCAGGGTGTCCATATTACAGAGCAGGGTGTCCATATTACAGAGCAGGGGCTCCATATCTCAGAGCAGGGTGTCCATATTACAGAGCAGGGTGTCCATATTACAGAGCAGGGTGTCCATATTACAGAGCAGGGGCTCCATATTACAGAGCAGGGTGTCCATATTACAGAGCAGGGTGTCCATATTACAGAGCAGGGTGTCCATATTACAGAGCAGGGTGTCCATATTACAGAGCAGGGTGTCCATATTACAGAGCAGGGGTCCATATTACAGAGCAGGGGCTCCATATCTCAGAGCAGGGTGTCCATATTACAGAGCAGGGTGTCCATATTACAGAGCAGGGTGTCCATATTACAGAGCAGGGTGTCCATATTACAGAGCAGGGGCTCCATATCTCAGAGCAGGGTGTCCATATTACAGAGCAGGGGCTCCATATTACAGAGCAGGGTGTCCATATTACAGAGCAGGGTGTCCATATTTGCAGATGATACTAAACTCTGTAAACTCTGATTAGTAATGAGGAGGATAGTAGAATATTACATCTAAGGAAGCTGGAAGCATGGGGGGGGCAAATACTTGGCAAATGAAGTTTAATGTTGACAAATGTAAGGTAATGCACTTTGGTCGACGTAATAACATGTCTGACTATGGACTTAATAGTAAATTACTGGGTAAGACTGCGAATGAAAAAGACTTAGGGATTTTGTTGGACAGTAAGCTTACCTTTAGTGACCAGTGTCAGGCAGCTGCTGACAAGGCAAATAAAATTATGGGATGCATCAAAAGAGGTCTAGATTGTCATGACAAGGACATAGTGATGCCTCTATACAAATCACTGGTACGGCTGTAAGAAAGCCCAATGATGTCTGAAACTTCATTTGTCTGCTTAAGCTGGTAAATGTATTTCTGTGATACTGGTCCTTTATAACAGCAGCCATTGTAGTTGTGACATGATGCTGGAAGGCCACGCCCCCTATGATGTCATCCCGCCTGTGCTTGGAGACAGAGTGAGAGAGAAGAAGGAAGTGACGAGACAGAGAGCGGCGGCCATATTGGCAGGATGAAAGAAGGACTAGCTGTGATATATTGAGTGTGTGTGGAGATCTCTGAGGACTTATCCTGTGCAGCTAAGCTGTAGATATATCAGCCCAGAGGCCGAGTGTAAAGAGACATCTAGTGGCCACATTACCAGAACTGTGCTCAGTGGATAACCTGTGAGGCTGCCATTGTGGCTGAGTATATTGCCACCTCCTATAGAGACTCTCGCAGTGCTGCTGAAGTACCGGACAGTTACTATAAGCCCCAGCATACGTCCCAGCTCAGTGTATGGGTCCCACAGGACTGTCAGTGAGATCTGCTGTTGGACTCCATTGCATCCATCTGGTTTCCCGGCCTGCTGAGGAGAATTTCCTCACTACAGAAATTGTGATAATTGTGAGGAGAAGACGCTTCAAAAGAAAAGAACGACTTTGGTCCCCACCGTGCGCTTCTACAGACTGTAACCTGGAGAAAAGGGGGTGCGCACCCAAATGTGAAGCCATGGTCAGTGAGGGATAGTGTTGTGCGTATTGTTCATTCAGAGTCCGTACTGCAGAAGCGGACATAGTCATAGTGGAAAACATTGCTAAATCTACTGTGAATTGTTCATACTATACTGTGTATATTGCTTGTTCTTCCTCTTGTTATTTTACTGTTAATTAGCCTTTATTAACCTTTAGTAAATACATTTTTCCTTCAACTTTACCACCACATCTACGTTCATTTCTGGTTGCGGAGTCCAAACCACCTGCCTTGCTCTCGGTTCACATGGCCACACTAGGAATATTGTGCGCAATTTTGGGCCCTGATATACAAGAAAGACATAAGTGAACTTGAAAAAGTGCAAAGACAGGCAGCCAAAATGATTAGGGGAATGGGTGGACTGGAGGACAACGAGAGACGTCTACGGGGAGATCTAATAACAATGTACAAATACATGAAGAGACAATACAAAGAACTTTCTAAGGATATTTTTACAACGGGACATCCACTATACCTAGACCAGTGACAAGGAGACGTCCTCTACACCTAGACCGAGAACAGTAACAAGGAGATGTCCTCTACACCTAGACCGAGAACAGTGACAAGGGGATGTCCTCTACACCTAGACCGGTGACAGTGACAAGGGGACGTCCTCTACACCTAGACCGAGAACAGTGACAAGGGGATGTCCTCTACACCTAGACCGGTGACAGTGACAAGGGGACGTCCTCTACACCTAGACCGAGAACAGTGACAAGGGGATGTCCTCTACACCTAGACCGGTGACAGTGACAAGGGGACGTCCTCTACACCTAGACCGGTGACAGTGACAAGGGGACGTCCTCTACACCTAGACCGGTGACAGTGACAAGGGGACGTCCTCTACACCTAGACCAGTGACAGTGACAAGGAGACGTCCTCTACACCTAGACCAGTGACAAGGGGACGTCCTCTATACCTAGACCGGTGACATTGACAAGGAGACGTCCTCTACACCTAGACCAGTGACAGTGACAAGGGGACGTCCTCTACACCTAGACCGGTGACAGTGACAAGGGGACGTCCTCTACACCTAGACCGGTGACAGTGACAAGGGGACGTCCTCTACACCTAGACCAGTGACAAGGGGACGACCTCTACACCTAGACCGGTGATAGTGACAAGGGGACGTCCTCTACACCTAGACCGGTGACAGTGACAAGGGGACGTCCTCTACACCTAAACCAGTGACAAGGGGACGTCCTCTACACCTAGACCAGTGACAGAGACAAGGGGACGTCCTCTACACCTAGACCGGTGACAGTGACAAGGAGACGTCCTCTACACCTAGACCGGTGACAGTGACAAGGAGACGTCCTCTACACCTAGACCGGTGACAGTGACAAGGAGACGTCCTCTACAACTAGACCAGTGACAGTGACAAGGGGACGTCCTCTACAACTAGACCAGTGACAGAGACAAGGGCACATCCTCTACACCTAGACCAGTCACATTGACAAGGGGAAGTTCTCTAGACCTAGCCAAGTGACAGTGATAAGGGGACGTCCTCTACACCTAGACCGGTGACAGTGACAAGGGGACGTCCTCTACACCTAGACCAGTGACAAGGAGACGTCCTCTACACCTAGACCGGTGACAGTGACAAGGAGACGTCCTCTACACCTAGACCAGTGAAAGTGACAAGGGGAAATCCTCTACACCTAGACCAGTGACAGTGACAAGGGGGCGTCCTCTACACCTAGACCAGTGACAAGGAGACGTCCTCTACACCTAGACCAGTGACAGTGACAAGGGGACGTCCTCTACACCTAGACCAGTGACAAGGAGACGTCCTCTACACCTAGACCAGTGACAGTGACAAGGGGACGTCCTCTACACCTAGACCAGTGACAGTGACAAGGGAACATCCTCTACACCTAGACCGGTGACAGTGATGAGGACATCCTCTACACCTACACCAGTGAAAGTAACAAGGGGACATCCTCTACACCTAGACCAGTGACAGTGACAAGGGAACATCCTCTACACCTAGACCGGTGACAGTGATGAGGACATCCTCTACACCTACACCAGTGAAAGTAACAAGGGGACGTCCTCTACACCTAGATTTGCCTTCCCCTGGACCAACACTGTAGGGATTGTAGGGTTATAGGTTGGACTTGATGGACTGATGTTTTTATCCAACCTCATCTACTATGTAACTATGTAAGTGGTTATCCAGGGTACAACAGCCTTCGGAGCATTTGTCTCCTCATAGCCCGTCTTCTTCTTCCTCCCCTTTTGCTAAGTTGGAACTCATTTTTTTTTATGTAGAGGAGGTAAAGGTGGAAGACATGAGTGTGGTTGGAGGTAGTAGTGACCGGGGGTGTGCTACTAGTGGTAGTGCTGCCATAATGAATCACAATAAAGCGAGAAAGGTGATACAGAATCTGATGATGATTCTATTACAGATAAGCCCTGGCAACTGGGTCATGGTGACCAGGGAGAGGGTGGTGGCAGCTGCAATAGTAAGAACTCTACCTGTTATCTAACCACAATATCCAAAAAACCTGCTTGGGGTAGACCTAAGTCAATCATGGATGGTGGTGACACTGACAGACATGTGTCTGGTTTGGGCGGTAGCAACTCTGTGTGGTCATCTCCTATATGGGAATTTTTTGTACACATCGATGGCAAGGTGCAAGATCTGCAAACAGATAAATGGCCGTCCAGTCACACGTGTGGGAACGAGGTCTCTCCATACAATGTACAGAATATTATCTGGTACCATTAGGAAGTCCAGTCTGTCTTGCAAAACATAAGTCCCCAAATGTTTCAGTGAATGGAAGTTTTTGATGAATATTTTTTTTTATATATATCATTATAATCCTTTCCTATTATAAACCGCTGCTCTCGACCCAGTGACATATCCATAATAATATAAAATCCATTTCCCATATGTTAGAGTGAAATAAGATCCTCACCTGTGGAGCGACGGCGGAGGACGCGGCGAGGGCGATCTGTGCCTCCGATATTATCCTGTCATCAGCTTTTATTTCCTCGCTCATTAAAGACACAAACAAAACACATCTGCAGGTAATTGAATTTTAATGAATGTGGAGAATTATTTATATATTTATGTCATGACGGGGATCGGGAATTGCTGAGGTTACAACTTTCTTCTCCCATAAGGAAACAAACACAAGGGCCCGACAATGTCACACTCTGTACCATAGTGTCTATTACGTGTAATATTCCAAAAATAAAAAATAAATAAAATAAAAGTAGAAAAATGGAAAATTGAAAAAAATTATTTGTCTTCGTCTAGCCGCTGCTATTATTTCCTTTACAGCACCCGCTTTCCGATGAATTACAATGGATACATTGTCTATTGTTCTGCCAATTTATTTGTTAAAGGGCTTATCTGGGTATAAGCCTTGGTATAAACTGGATATTTGGGGGGCCAGGACAGGAACAGATTCTACACCAGGCTGTACTCATCCATCTTCTCCAGGTCCTACACACGGGACCATTTCCCACTCCCAAACTCACCAGGACAAGCCATTGGTTCCATTCCACCTTCCTTGTTAAATGGTTGTAAGATGATGTTGAGTGACACTTTTACCAGTGTACTCCAAATCGTTCTGAAAATAATGTCAATATGTCCGACATGCACGAGGAAGGTGGAATGGAACCAATGGCTTGTCCTGGTGAGTTTGGGAGTGGGAAATGGTCCCGTGTGTGAAGGACTTGGAGGAGATGGATGAGGACAGAATGGTGTAGAAACTGTTCCTGCCCTGCACCTGTGAGGGGATCTCAGTACTGGAAAGCATGTTTGCAGGTCCACCATTATAGCACCTGAAGACTGATCGGTAGTGTCCGAGCTTATATAATCCATATGACATCAGCACTGTAAGGTCCCCCTGCCACTGTCTATTGGCTGATGCTGTCATCACATGACGTCTGAGTCACCGCAGATGTCATCAAGCACATGGCTGTGGTCAATATCTTGTGGCCATCTTTGCTCATATAAATCTAATCGGTATTTGTTCGGTTTCGTTAAAGAGCAAAAATTTATTTGCGAACCAATTTGCCCATCTTTATTGTTAATCTGAATAAAATATTTGAAGCATTTCTCAGTATACAGAAGTGCACAGATATGATTCTACATATACATCACACACAGTAGTAAGTGGTGGTACAAGTAGTGCATCCCCTGCTAATGTAAAGAAATAACAATCACCATATTTTAAGGGTTTTTTTTTTTTTTTTTTTAATGGTGTGTTCACTCAATATACAGTCTAACCTTTGTTAATCTTTAAAAAAAAAAAAAAAAAAAGGTAATTTATTTTTTTCCACTCTGTTCTGGTCTTGTGGACCCCAAGAATGGACACCCGAATGCAGGTTGGAATCTAAAGTCAGTCATAGGAGTGTTTGTATTCTCTGCTAACCATCAGTTTTTCCATAGACATATAGACTGAGTTTGCCTTAGAAAACTACATTTTGGATATATAGGATCCTAGGAGCCCTGACAGTGTCATACACTATGTATTATAGATAGGTTCCTAGGAGCCCTGACAGTGTTATACACTATGTATTATAGATAGGTTCCTAGGAGCCCTGACAGTGTCATACACTATGTATTATATAGAGGTTCCTAGGAGCCCTGACAGTGTTATACACTATGTATTATAGATAGGTTCCTAGGAGCCCTGACAGTGTCATACACTATGTATTATATAGAGGTTCCTAGGAGCCCTGACAGTGTCATACATTATGTATTATAGATAGGTTCCTAGGAGCCCTGACAGTGTCATACACTATGTATTATAGATAGGTTCCTAGGAGTCCTGACAGTGTCATACACTATGTATTATAGATAGGTTCCTAGGAGTCCTGACAGTGTCATACACTATGTATTATAGATAGGTTCCTAGGAGCCCTGACAGTGTCATACACTATGTATTATAGATAGGTTCCCAGGAGCCCTGACAGTGCCATACACTATGTATTATAGATAGGTTCCTAGGAGTCCTGACAGTGTCATACACTATGTATTATAGATAGGTTCCTAGGAGCCCTGACAGTGTTATACACTATGTATTATAGATAGGTTCCCAGGAGCCCTGACAGTGTCATACACTATGTATTATAGATAGGTTCCTAGGAGCCCTGACAGTGTCATACACTATGTATTATAGATAGGTTCCTAGGAGTCCTGACAGTGTCATACACTATGTATTATAGATAGGTTCCTAGGAGCCCTGACAGTGTCATACACTATGTATTATATAGAGGTTCCTAGGAGCCCTGACAGTGTCATACACTATGTATTATAGATAGGTTCCTAGGAGTCCTGACAGTGTCATACACTATGTATTATAGATAGGTTCCCAGGAGCCCTGACAGTGTCATACACTATGTATTATAGATAGGTTCCCAGGAGCCCTGACAGTGTCATACACTATGTATTATAGATAGGTTCCTAGGAGCCCTGACAGTGTCATACACTATGTATTATAGATAGGTTCCTAGGAGCCCTGACAGTGTCATACACTATGTATTATAGATAGGTTCCTAGGAGCCCTGACAGTGTCATACACTATGTATTATATAGAGGTTCCTAGGAGCCCTGACAGTGTCATACATTATGTATTATAGATAGGTTCCTAGGAGCCCTGACAGTGTCATACACTATGTATTATAGATAGGTTCCTAGGAGTCCTGACAGTGTCATACACTATGTATTATAGATAGGTTCCTAGGAGCCCTGACAGTGTCATACACTATGTATTATAGATAGGTTCCTAGGAACCCTGACAGTGTCATACATATGTATTATAGATAGGTTCCCAGGAGCCCTGACAGTGCCATACACTATGTATTATAGATAGGTTCCTAGGAGCCCTGACAGTGTCATACACTATGTATTATAGATAGGTTCCTAGGAGCCCTGACAGTGTTATACACTATGTATTATAGATAGGTTCCTAGGAGCCCTGACAGTGTCATACACTATGTATTATAGATAGGTTCCTAGGAGCCCTGACAGTGTCATACACTATGTATTATAGATAGGTTCCTAGGAGTCCTGACTATGTTTTTAGTCAATTTATGGTATGGATTGTGACATACATATCTTTACACTAAATCTCCTGAACCTGAAACAAAATGGATTTAGAGATGATTTCCTATCTCTACTTAACAAAGTTTCATTTATGGTTAGGGTAAGTTGTTTTAGTGATAAAACAGGATTAGAGGAGTTATTGTTTGGATTAGTATGTCTAGGTCAATGATTGTGTCAATTGGATTATTGTTTGGGTTAGTAGATATATAGTTAGTATAGTAAGTAGAGATGAGCGAACACTAAAATGTTCGAGGTTCGAAATTCGATTCGAACAGCCGCTCACTGTTCGAGTGTTCGAATGGGTTTCGAACCCCATTATAGTCAATGGGGAACATATACTCGTTAAGGGGGAAACCCAAATCCGTGTCTGGAGGGTCACCAAGTCCACTATGACACCCCAGGAAATGATACCAACACCCTGGAATGACACTGGGACAGCAGGAGAAGCATGTCTGGGGGCATAAAAGTCACTTTATTTCATGGAAATCCCTGTCAGCTTGCGATTTTCGCAAGCTAACTTTTCCCCATAGAAATGCATTGGCCAGTGCTGATTGGCCAGAGTACGGAACTCGACCAATCAGCGCTGGCTCTGCTGGAGGAGGCGGAGTCTAAGATCGCTCCACACCAGTCTCCATTCTGGTCCGACCTTAGACTCCGCCTCCTCCAGCAGAGCCAGCGCTGATTGGCCGAATTCCGTACTCTGGCCAATCAGTGCTGGCCAATGCATTCTATTGGCGTGATGAAGCAGTGCTGAATGTGTGTGTTTGGCTCAACTACACCGGTGGAGTAGTTGAGCTAAGCACACAGATTCAGCTCTGCTTCAATCAGCGCTGGCCAATGCATTCTATTAGCTTGATGAAGCAGTGTGCACAAGGGTTCAAGCGCACCCTCGGCTCTGATGTAGCAGAGCCGAGGCTGCACAAGGGTTCAAGCGCACCCTCGGCTCTGATGTAGCAGAGCCGAGGGTGCACTTGAACCCTTGTGCACCCTCGGTGTACTCCACCGGCGTAGTTGAGCTAAACACACACATTCAGCACTGCTTCATCACGCCAATAGAATGCATTGGCCAGCACTGATTGGCCAGAGTATGGAATTCGGCCAATCAGCGCTGGCTCTGCTGGAGGAGGCGGAGTCTAAGGTCGGACCAGAATGGAGACTGGTGTGGAGCGATCTTAGACTCCGCCTCCTCCAGCAGAGCCAGCGCTGATTGGCCAAAGTACGGAATTCGGCCAATCAGCGCTGGCCAATGCATCCCTATGGGAAAAAGTTTATCTCACAAAAATCACAATTACACACCCGATAGAGCCCCAAAAAGTTATTTTTAATAACATTCCCCCCTAAATAAAGGTTCTCCCTAGCTATCCCTGCCTGTACAGCTATCCCTGTCTCTTAGTCACACAGTTCACATTCTCATATGACCCGGATTTGAAATCCACTATTCGTCTAAAATGGAGGTCACCTGATTTCGGCAGCCAATGACTTTTTCCAATTTTTTTCAATGCCCCCGGTGTCGTAGTTCCTGTCCCACCTCCCCTGCGCTGTTATTGGTTCAAAAAAGGCGCCAGGGAAGGTGGGAGGGGAATCGAATTTTGGCGCACTTTACCACGCGGTGTTCGATTCGATTCGAACATGGCGAACACTCTGATATCCGATCGAACATGTGTGCGATAGAACACTGTTCGCTCATCTCTAATAGTAAGGGATAGATCTAATATTAAGATAGTTTGTAAGGTTAGGGTTATATATAGAGCTATTAGCTTTAGGATATGGATTGGGTAAGTAGGAAAAGATTATGGTAGTTGGAGCTAACAATGTTAGGACTATGGTTGGGTTTAGTAGGGACATGGATATATTTGTAGCTAATATCATTATGTTTTGGGTTGGGGTTAGCGGTAGTACGGGTAGGGTACAGTAGTTGGTGATAGTCGGGTTAGGGCTATGTTTAGAGCTACTATTGTTTGCATTACAGGTTAGGGGTTGTGGGTTTGCCGTTGTAGTTAAGGCTAGCAAAATTAAAGTTGTTTTCCGTCAGTGACATCATACACAATATAGAGCTCTGCTTTATTTACATATTAGTTCATGACTTTGTCACGTATTTGTGCATCACATGACTACTTCTCAAGGGGTCCAGCTTCACTATAGTGAATGTCATAGAGATCATTCATAATACATATGGTTCAGCATGTTTGATTCTATATACCTGGAAACCTTAACACAAGTATGTTACAAATTATTGCATCTCATCTGTAATACAGGTGTGACTATTAACCCTACACATAATGCTGCCATATAGTGAAAATATCAAAGCCATAGATACCTCTCTTGCATCCAGTTACTCCCCAGCAGTCTCAGTATATATATGTATGTATATATAGCTGTTGTGTATACTAATCATCTGCAGAAATATTATGATGTGTCTGAGCTTTGTTGATTTCTTCTGTGCTTATTACTTGTTTCGTAGCGCCATCTCGTGGTACACAACAGTAATACACCTGTCTGCAAAATAACCCTGAGATTGTCACCTCATATTTTATACAAATATCTATAGAACATGGAAAATTATTGAATAGATAAATAGTAGAGATGAGCGAACACTAAAATGTTCGAGGTTCGAAATTCGATTCGAACAGCCGCTCACTGTTCGAGTGTTCGAATGGGTTTCGAACCCCATTATAGTCTATGGGGAACATATACTCGTTAAGGGGGAAACCCAAATTCGTGTCTGGAGGGTCACCAAGTCCACTATGACACCCCAGGAAATGATACCAACACCCTGGAATGACACTGGGACAGCAGGGGAAGCATGTCTGGGGGCATATAAGTCACTTTATTTCATGGAAATCCCTGTCAGTTTGCGATTTTCGCAAGCTAACTTTTCCCCATAGAAATGCATTGGCCAGTGCTGATTGGCCAGAGTACGGAACTCGACCAATCAGCGCTGGCTCTGCTGGAGGAGGCGGAGTCTAAGATCGCTCCACACCAGTCTCCATTCAGGTCCGACCTTAGACTCCGCCTCCTCCGGCAGAGCCAGCGCTGATTGGCCGAAGGCTGGCCAATGCATTCCTATGCGAATGCAGAGACTTAGCAGTGCTGAGTCAGTTTTGCTCAACTACACATCTGATGCACACTCGGCACTGCTACATCAGATGTAGCAATCTGATGTAGCAGAGCCGAGGGTGCACTAGAACCCCTGTGCAAACTCAGTTCACGCTAATAGAATGCATTGGCCAGCGCTGATTGGCCAATGCATTCTATTAGCCCGATGAAGTAGAGCTGAATGTGTGTGCTAAGCACACACATTCAGCACTGCTTCATCACGCCAATACAATGCATTAGCCAGTGCTGATTGGCCAGAGTACGGAATTCGGCCAATCAGCGCTGGCTCTGCTGGAGGAGGCGGAGTCTAAGGTCGGACCTGAATGGAGACTGGTGTGGAGCGATCTTAGACTCCGCCTCCTCCAGCAGAGCCAGCGCTGATTGGCCGAATTCCGTACTCTGGCCAATCAGCGCTGGCCAATGCATTCTATTAGCCCGATGAAGTAGAGCTGAATGTGTGTGCTTAGCACACACATTCAGCTCTACTTCATCAGGCTAATAGAATACATTGGCCAATCAGCGCTGGCCAATGCATTCTATTAGCTTGATGAAGCAGAGTGTGCACAAGGGTTCAAGCGCACCCTCGGCTCTGATGTAGCAGAGCTGAGGGTGCACAAGGGTTCAAGTGTACCCTCGGCTCTCCTACATCAGAGCCGAGGGTGCGCTTGAACCCTTGTGCACACTCTGCTTCATCAAGCTAATAGAATGCATTGGCCAGCACTGATTGGCCAGAGTACGGAATTCGGCCAATCAGCGCTGGCCAATGCATCCCTATGGGAAAAAGTTTATCTCACAAAAATCACAATTACACACCCGATAGAGCCCCAAAAAGTTATTTTTAATAACATTCCCCCCTAAATAAAGGTTATCCCTAGCTATCCCTGCCTGTACAGCTATCCCTGTCTCATAGTCACAAAGTTCACATTCTCATATGACCCGGATTTGAAATCCACTATTCGTCTAAAATGGAGGTCACCTGATTTCGGCAGCCAATGACTTTTTCCAATTTTTTTCAATGCCCCCGGTGTCGTAGTTCCTGTCCCACCTCCCCTGCGCTGTTATTGGTGCAAAAAAGGCGCCAGGGAAGGTGGGAGGGGAATCGAATTTTGGCGCACTTTACCACGCGATGTTCGATTCGATTCGAACATGGCGAACACCCTGATATCCGATCGAACATGTGTTCGATAGAACACTGTTCGCTCATCTCTAATAAATAGATATCAGATAGATAGATAGATAGATAGATAGGAGATAGATAGATAGATAGATAGATAGATAGATAGATAGATAGGAGATAGATAGATAGATAGATAGATAGATAGATAGATAGATAGATAGGAGATAGATAGATAGATAGATAGATAGATAGATAGATAGATAGGAGATAGATAGATAGATAGATAGATAGATAGGAGATAGATAGATAGATAGATAGATAGATAGGAGATAGATAGATAGATAGATAGATAGATAGATAGATAGATGATAGATAGATAGGAGATAGATAGATAGATAGATAGATAGATAGATAGATAGATAGGAGATAGATAGATAGATAGATAGATAGATAGATAGATAGATAGATAGGAGATAGATAGATAGATAGATAGATAGATAGATAGATAGATAGGAGATAGATAGATAGATAGATAGATAGATAGATAGATAGATAGATAGATAGATAGATAGAGATTGATAGGAGATGATAGATAGATAGATAGATAGATAGATAGATAGATAGATAGGAGACAGATAGATAGATAGATAGATAGATAGATAGATAGATAGATAGATAGATAGGAGATAGATAGATAGATAGATAGATAGATAGATAGATATGAGATAGATAGATAGATAGATAGATAGATAGGAGATAGATAGATAGATAGATAGATAGATAGGAGATAGATAGACAGATAGATAGATAGATAGATAGATAGATAGATAGATAGGACATAGATAGATAGATAGATAGATAGATAGATAGATAGATAGATAGGAGATAGATAGATAGATAGATAGGAGATAGATAGATAGATAGATAGATAGATAGATAGGAGATAGATAGATAGATAGATAGATAGATAGATAGGAGATAGATAGATAGATAGATAGATAGATAGGAGATAGATAGATAGATAGATAGATAGATGATAGATAGATAGATAGATAGATAGATAGATAGATAGGAGATAGATAGATAGATAGATAGATAGATAGATAGATAGATAGATAGGAGATAGATAGATAGATAGATAGATAGATAGATAGATAGATAGGAGATAGATAGATAGATAGATAGATAGATAGATAGATAGATAGATAGATAGATAGATATTGATAGGAGATGATAGATAGATAGATAGATAGATAGGAGACAGATAGATAGATAGATAGATAGATAGATAGATAGATAGATAGGAGATAGATAGATAGATAGATAGATAGATAGATATGAGATAGATAGATAGATAGATAGATAGATAGATAGGAGATAGATAGACAGATAGATAGATAGATAGATAGATAGATAGGAGATAGATAGATAGATAGATAGATAGATAGATAGATAGGAGATAGATAGATAGATAGATAGATAGATAGGAGATAGATAGATAGATAGATAGATAGATAGATAGATAGGAGATAGATAGATAGATAGATAGATAGATAGATAGATAGGAGATAGATAGATAGATAGATAGATAGATAGATAGATAGATAGGAGATAGATAGATAGATAGATAGATAGATAGATAGATGATAGATAGATAGATAGATAGATAGATAGATAGGAGATAGATAGATAGATAGATAGATAGATAGATAGATAGGAGATAGATAGATAGATAGATAGATAGATAGATAGATAGGAGATAGATAGATAGATAGATAGATAGATAGGAGATAGATAGATAGATAGATAGATAGATAGATAGGAGATAGATAGATAGATAGATAGATAGATAGATAGATATGAGATAGATAGATAGATAGATAGATAGGAGATAGATAGATAGATAGATAGATAGATAGATAGATAGGAGATAGATAGATAGATAGATAGATAGATAGATAAATAGAGATTGATAGGAGATGATAGATAGATAGATAGATAGATAGATAGATAGATAGATAGGAGACAGATAGATAGATAGATAGATAGATAGATAGATAGATAGATAGGAGATAGATAGATAGATAGATAGATAGATAGATAGATATGAGATAGATAGATAGATAGATAGATAGGAGATAGATAGATAGATAGATAGATAGATAGATAGATAGATAGATAGAT
This sequence comes from Leptodactylus fuscus, assembly GCF_031893055.1. Classification (NCBI taxonomy): domain Eukaryota; kingdom Metazoa; phylum Chordata; class Amphibia; order Anura; family Leptodactylidae; genus Leptodactylus; species Leptodactylus fuscus. The sequence continues at coordinate 276,265,086 of NC_134266.1, read as the reverse complement.
AGATAGGAGATAGATAAAAGATAGATAGGAGATAGATAGATAGATAGATAGATAGATAGATAGATAGATAGATAGATAGATAGGAGATAGATAAAAGATAGATAGGAGATAGATAGATAGATAGATAGATAGATAGATAGATAGATAGATAGATAGGAGATAGATAAAAGATAGATAGGAGATAGATAGATAGATGATAGATAGATAGATAGATAGATAGATAGATAGATAGATAGATAGATAGGAGATAGATAGATAGATAGATAGATAGATAGGAGATAGATAGATAGATAGATAGATAGATAGATAGATAGGAGATAGATAGATAGATAGATAGATAGGAGATAGATAGATAGATAGATAGATAGATAGATAGATATGAGATAGATAGATAGATGATAGATAGATAGATAGATAGATAGATAGATAGATAGGAGATAGATAGATAGATAGATAGATAGATAGATAGGAGATAGATAGATAGATAGATAGATAGATAGATAGGAGATAGATAGATAGATAGATAGATAGATAGGAGATAGATAGATAGATAGATAGATAGATAGATAGATAGATAGGAGATACATAGGGTTCTTTATCCATATTAGGAAGGTTATGAGTAGAGATGATTGAACCAATTCAGGATTACGTGGATTCAGAATGTTTCAAAAGTTTCAGGTTCTCTCCAAAACTTTTAGGTATTTCCCCTACAAATCACTTTTATATTATTCTGTCTCTTCTGTCCCAGGGAACATAAAAAAACAATAACCACTTCTGGTCTCCTTCCCTCTCCTTTCCCTGGCAGTGACGGGCGTGACCTTGGGTCTTGGTCCTTCCGACCTCCTTGGCGACATCATGGGCTGTAAGGGACAACTGAGGAATGTTCTTGGTCTTGCATTAATGATGATGTCACGTCTCTTGTACCCTCTGATACCTAACCACAAGCTGCAGCAGTACTTAGGGGCCGGTGACATTACCTTAGAGGCCACCATGGGCCAGAAGCGGACAAAAGAGGATCCCAAGGGACCTTCAGACACTGCTACATATAGAATATAAGTGTTTATTATGTTTCCACCCATGCCCTGGCCCGCTACATATTATACATATTGTATCTGCATATTATATTTTGGGATCTGAGGAGTCCTCATTGTATAATAAATGTCATTTTTGATGAAAGAGATCAGATGGACGAACGTTGCAGACAACTCTCATAAGGTTCAGTTTTCCCCTTCCATCGTCTGGCTTCGTCTATGACACCCATCTCTGTGGTGATTTCACCATTTTCGCAGGCAGAAGCTTCATCAACTTGACTCGTATTTCCCTGGTTTTCAGACCATAGATCAGGGGGTTCAGAATCGGTGGGACCACCAGGAACTGGACTGACATCACCGTCCTCAGCTCATAGGGCAAGCTGGTGGGACTGAAGCGATGGAGAAGGATCTCGAATAAGACGTTGATGACAAAGTTAGTGATGGTCACCAGGTGAGGAGTGCACGTCTGTAGGGACTTGGCCCTGAAGTCCTTGGTGGCCTGGACACAAACCTTTAATATCTTAATGTAAGAAATGAAGATCAGCACCGGCAAGAGGCCGATCACCATCGCCGTGATGAAGAGTCCGTAGATATTGTTGACTGTCGTGTCAACGCAGGACAACCTCACCACTGACCAGTTGTCACAGTAGATCTTCAGGATGAAGGAGTCACATAGTGGAAGCCTAAGGGTCAAGATAAAGTGAACGGTAAATAGACAGATATTGTACGACCAGGCCGCGATGACCAGCTTCAGGACCATGGACAAGGACATGAGAGTAGGATATCTCAAGGGGTTGCAGATGCACAAGTATCGATCATACGCCATGAGAGTCAGGATGGTCAATTCTCCGCCCATGTAGGTGTGAATGCAGAAGACCTGAGTTACACACCCCGCATAGGAGATGGTCAGAGATTTACTAAGTAGGTTTATGAATAAATTAGGGAAGAAGGCGATGCTCCCGTAGAGTCCATTGAGGCACAGGACGGATATGAAGATGTACATAGGCTCCTGGAGACTCTTGTGTAGGACCACGGTGGAGATGACTGCACAGTTGGACAGAACAATCAGGACAAAACCAAGAAATGTGATCGCACTGTAGACATATCTCACTTCAGCCATTGGCCCAAAGTTGAGGGTCAGGAGGGCAGGATGAGAACTGGTACCATTCATGGTCTTCTCTTCCAAGGTGGCATCCTGCAAATCCAACAACACACAATCAAGCCTTGGTAGATGACTTTTATAGTCGTGGAGAACCCCTTTAAGGATCACTCCATGGTTACTTGTTATTCTAACATGTCTCTCTCCGTTGTCATAATTAGAGGGTTCAGGAAGCTGTTTGTAGGTTACATAGGACTGCCGGGGACATCTACTACATTACCTGTATATAGAGAGTTATCACTGTGTTATCTGTGGTGTTACATGGGACTGCCGGTGACATCTACTACATTACCTGTATATAGAGAGTTATCACTGTGTTATCTGTGGTATTACATAGGACTGCCGGTGACATCTACTACATTACCTGTATATAGAGAGTTATCACTGTGTTATTTGTGGTGTTACATAGGACTGCCGGTGACATCTACTACATTACCTGTATATAGAGAGTTATCACTGTGTTATCTGTGGTGTTACATAGGACTGCCGGTGACATCTACTACATTACCTGTATATAGAGAGTTATCACTGTGTTATCTGTGGTGTTACATAGGACTGCCGGTGACATCTACTACATTACCTGTATATAGAGAGTTATCACTGTGTTATCTGTAGTGTTACATAGGACTGCCGGTGACATCTACTACATTACCTGTATATAGAGAGTTATCACTGTGTTATTTGTGGTGTTACATAGGACTGCCGGTGACATCTACTACATTACCTGTATATAGAGAGTTATCACTGTGTTATCTGTGGTGTTACATAGGACTGCCGGTGACATCTACTACATTACCTGTATATAGAGAGTTATCACTGTGTTATCTGTGGTGTTACATAGGACTGCCGGTGACATCTACTACATTACCTGTATATAGAGAGTTATCACTGTGTTATCTGTAGTGTTACATAGGACTGCCGGTGACATCTACTACATTACCTATACTCAGAGAGTTATCACTGTGTTATCTGTGGTGTTACATAGGACTGACGGTGACATCTACTACATTACCTGTACTCAGAGAGTTATCACTGTGTTATCTGTGGTGTTACATAGGACTGCCGGTGACATCTACTACATTACCTGTATATAGAGAGTTATCACTGTGTTATCTGTGGTGTTACATAGGACTGCCGGTGACATCTACTACATTACCTGTATATAGAGAGTTATCACTGTGTTATCTGTGGTGTTACATAGGACTGCCGGTGACATCTACTACATTATATAGACCTGGTAGGACAATAGTGATCACAAGGGTTCTCTTTCTCTCTGACTACCCAGGCTGGAGCACTCAGTGTCCTGAATTACAGTTGTCAGTATCTGCCGCACTTCCCTGTCTCTATACTGTGCTATATACATATTATATACATTACTATCAGTCTCAGCTATGACTATATCTCAGTCTTCCCTCTCACTATTGTCCTGTAGCTGAGATTTGGGGATGTGTTTGTTCCTTACACTATTTTATATTGATTCTAGAATACTTCTGGACCTTGTCTTTATTCTCATGGCCGTCACTTACAGGCTTTGTGCAGATTTGTGTCCTGACTGCAGAGCGTTCTGTCCATGGTGTGTACAGGGCACAGATCAGACCTTATATATGACAGGACTGGTCCCCCAGGGGGCGCCTCATGATCCCCTCCGGCCAATGGCAGATTGGAGCTGATTATATCCTAATGACTGTTGTGTACGAGACGCAAAGAGCGAATCTTCTGGGACGCAGAAATATGTGATGATACGTTTCTATATCTATAGGACAACGTAAGGGCAAGACCAGTCCACTGTCCTCCCAAATCTTACGGCGCCCAATTACATAGGTCTTAGGTTGAAAGAGAAAGAACAAACTATGAAGGAAGCGAAATACAATGTAATGTTATTCTATGTATGATAATAAGTATCTAAAAGTAACATAAATGAAATACGAGGTAAAAATCTAATTGGCCTCCAGGGGTAACCATACAGAGATTGGGGCTCCCATAACCCTCATTACTAAACAGATCTCTACTCTATGCTAGCCAGACTATACGTTATATCTTCACCTAAATTTGCCCCAATGTAAAATATATACAGTTGTGAATTGCCCAAGCAATGAAGTGATATATAACATACTGACACATTGTATAAATCCCGCGGGACTCGATCACTGCAGCATCAGTACCCGCTAATTCTAATAGTGTCACTCATTGTGTTCAGTATAATACCCCATAGTAGCCCCCTTACAGTGTAATGCCCATAGCAGCCCTCATACAGTATAAAGCCCCATAGTAGCCCTCATACAGTATAATGCCCCATAGTAGCCCCCATACAGTATAATGCCCCATAGTAGCCCCCATACAGCATAATGCCCCATAGTAGCCCCCATACAGTATAAAGCCCCATAGTAGCCCCCATACAGTATAATGCCCCATAGTAGCCCTCATACAGTATAATGCCCCATAGTAGCCCTCATACAGTATAATGCCCCATAGCAGACCCCATACAGTATAATGCCCCATAGTAGCCCCCATACAGTATAAAGCCCCATAGTAGCCCTCATACAGTATAATGCCCCATAGTAGCCCCCATACAGTATAATGCCCCATAGCAGACCCCATACAGTATAATGCCCCATAGTAGCCCCCATACAGTATAAAGCCCCATAGTAGCCCTCATACAGTATAATGCCCCATAGTAGCCCCCATACAGTATAATGCCCCATAGTAGCCCCCATACAGTATAATGCCCCATAGCAGACCCCATACAGTATAATGCCCCATAGTAGCCCCCATACAGTATAATGCCCCATAGTAGCTCCCATACAGTATAATGCCCCATAGTAGCCCTCATACAGTATAATGCCCCATAGTAGCCCTCATACAGTATAATGCCCCATAGTAGCCCTCATACAGTATAATGCCCCATAGTAGCCCTCACACAGTATAATGCCCCATAGCACCCCCCATACAGTATAATGCCCCATGGTAGCCCCCATACAGTATAATGCCCCATAGTAGCCCTCATACAGTATAATGCCCCATAGCACCCCCCATACAGTATAATGCCCCATAGCACCCCCCATACAGTATAATGCCCCATAGTAGCCCCCATACAGTATAATGCCCCATAGTAGCCCTCATACAGTATAATGCCCCATAGTAGCCCTCATACAGTATAATGCCCCATAGTAGCCCCCATACAGTATAATGCCCCATAGCATCCCCCATACAGTATAATGCCCCATAGCAGCCCTCATACAGTATAATGCCCCATAGTAGCCCCCATACAGTATAATGCCCCATAGCATCCCCCATACAGTATAATGCCCCATAGCAGCCCTCATACAGTGTAAAGCCCCATAGTAGCCCCCATACAGTATAATGCCCCATACTAGCCCTCATACAGTATAATGCCTCATAGCATCCCTCATACAGTATAATGCCCCATACTAGCCCTCATACAGTATAATGCCCCATAGTAGCCCCCATACAGTATAATGCCCCATAGCATCCCCCATACAGTATAATGCCCCATAGTAGCCCTCATACAGTATAATGCCCCATAGTAGCCCCCACACAGTATAATGCCTTCCCAGTAGCCCCATAACATAAAATTCCCCTCAGTGGCCCATCACACAGGTAAATGCCCTGCAGGCTTTACACTTTAACCAGTCCTCACCATTATGGTCGCTCCAGTTTCTCCCACATCTTTATGTCCCCATCCGGGTTTCCTTGTATTTTCATGTCCCCTATCCGTTTGCCCCCACAGCTTCAGGTCCCCTCAGCTGGTTACCCCCATAGCTTCATGTTCTCCCATCCCCACAGCTTGCCCCCCATAGTTTTATCCCCCACCCCCAGGTTGCCCCTACAGTGTCATGTAACCCAACCAGGTTGTCCATATTTGTTAATCAATACATACAAAGTGCGTTTAGAAAAAGTAGGATGAATAATAAAACATGTTATAGTCTAATGTTGGCCAGGCCCTTGTAAGGTTAAATATAATTAAAATTCTTTAATTTCCTAACTTTCTTCAACTAGAGTTCTTGTAAAAGAAAATAATACAATTGGTCAGAACTCAGGATTTTTGGTAAATGCTACTATCACTCCATCTATCACTGCATGTATTAATACTAGCAAAAATGTGTGTGGCAACAGCAACAATACTGCTAGTCTTGACAGCCCCACCTTGTGGAGCCTGCTGAGAAAGATATTCCTCCTAGCTTAAGACTTCCTATTCTTCCTCTTCTTGATGAGTTGGATAAGAACATCCTGTGTTATTTTCTATTTAAAGGGGATAGACATGAGTGTTGATGGAGCTACATGCGGTCATCTCCCATGTGGGAATTTCACCGTAGCTTCAGACCTCAGAGTATAACAGCTGGAGGCCCATGGGAGCTGACCTTCCCCTATCTTCTTTGAACCTCCATAAAGTGTTCAGCACTCTTCATGTACCCAGGGTCACCGCTGAAACCTGTGATTGGGCCATTGCAGTCACATGGGAATTCTGAGCATAATCAACTGTGATTGGGTCTCAGAAGTGACCCTGGGAGCATCACGCCACTGAGGAGACCAAGACAGAGCTCCGGGAGCCAAGAAGAGGCACAAAAAAGTGAGGGAAGGTGAATATAAATGTTTTTTTATTTTTTCACCTCCCCAAGACCTCCATCTATTATACTCTGGGATCTACGCCCATGTCCAAATTGATATTAGAAAATGCCAATATGGTGGCTTAAAGTGATGCAGAAATAATTCTTTGTTAGGGTGCATTCACACGGAGTAAAATAGAGTGTAATTTGGAGTGTAATTTATACACGTGTAAAACATGTACACGTGTATTTTGGAGCGCTTTTTTTACATGTGGCATTTACGGAACGTTTTTTGGAGCGTTTACGCGTGTAGAAAAACACGCTCCGTAAACGCTCCGTAAACGCTCCATAAACGCCACGTGTAAAAAAACGCTCAAAAATATGCGCGTAATTTTTTTACACGTGTAAAAATTACACTCCAAATTACACTCCATTTTACTCCGTGTGAATGCACCCTTAGTCTCATACACATAGACTCTCTAGTCTCTAGGCTCTAGGCACTAGGCATCTTCTAATGTGAATAACTCAATCTATCAACTAATGGAGGTCAAAAGTTGTCAATGGAGATGACATGCCATAGCTATAGAGGGTGCACATTATGCCCGGGCCTTGGCGCTTGACAGGTCCCAAATGTTCCTCTGCAACGTAAAAAGCCTTTAGGTTTTTTGTAATGGCACATGTTAGGTGAGGGCCATATTAACATTTTTTAGCCCTGGAGCTTTAAGTAATTATTTGGAAAACATTAACAGATTCTGGATCCTTTCCATAGAATCTCGGCTGAAGTGCACTGTCCGTTTCTTCAGTATTCTTTCACCGATTTGACTATTGTCATCAGTGTGGGGATGGATGGAAAGCTCTTGCAGGGAAGCTGAGTCTGGGTGGGAATCCCTTGATATATTTACATCTCAAGCATTTAAAAAAAACTGAGATGTTTTATGAAATATGAGATTCTTAGCTTTCATATGACACCAAGATCACAGTCCTACCTGTATTTAAAGAAATCAGCCTTCGAAAACTCACTTGGTATTTGGAGACAATGCTGATAAATATGCCGATATTAATAACATAACAGAGAAATCTGTGATCTTAATTTAAGGTTTTAAAATTTCCCTGACAGTGTCATACACTATGTATTATAGATAGGTTCCTAGGAGCCCTGACAGTGTTACACTATGTAATATAGATAGATTCCTAGGAGCCCTGACAGTGTTATACACTATGTATTATAGATAGGTTCCTAGGAGCCCTGACAGTGTTACACTATGTATTATAGATAGGTTCCTAGGAGCCCTGACAGTGTTATACACTATGTATTATAGATAGATTCCTAGGAGCCCTGACAGTGTCATACACTATGTATTATAGATAGATTCCTAGGAGCCCTGACAGTGTTATACACTATGTATTATAGATAGGTTCCTAGGAGCCCTGACAGTGTTACACTATGTAATATAGATAGATTCCTAGGAGCCCTGACAGTGTTATACACTATGTATTATAGATAGATTCCTAGGAGCCCTGACAGTGTCATACACTATGTATTATAGATAGGTACCTAGGAGCCCTGACAGTGTCATACACTATGTATTATAGATAGGTTCCTAGGAGCCCTGATAGTGTCATACACTATGTATTATAGATAGGTTCCTAGGAGCCCTGACAGTGTTATACACTATGTATTATAGATAGGTTCCTAGGAGCCCTGACAGTGTTACACTATGTAATATAGATAGATTCCTAGGAGCCCTGACAGTGTTATACACTATGTATTATAGATAGGTTCCTAGGAGCCCTGACAGTGTCATACACTATGTATTATAGATAGGTTCCTAGGAGCCCTGACAGTGTCATACACTATGTATTATAGATAGGTTCCTAGGAGTCCTGACAGTGTTATACACTATGTATTATAGATAGGTTCCTAGGAGCCCTGACAGTGTTATACACTATGTAGTATAGATATATAGTACTAGGAGCCCTGACAGTGTTATACACTATGTATTATAGATAGGTTCCTAGGAGCCCTGACAGTGTTATACACTATGTAGTATAGATATATAGTACTAGGAGCCCTGACAGTGTTATACACTATGTATTATAGATAGGTTCCTAGGAGCCCTGACAGTGTTCTACACTATGTTTTATAGATAGGTTCCTAGGAGCCCTGACAGTGTCATACACTATGTATTATAGATAGGTTCCTAGGAGTCCTGAGAGTGTTATACACTATGTATTATAGATAGGTTCCTAGGAGTCCTGACAGTGTCATACACTATGTATTATAGATAGGTTCCTAGGATTTCTGACAGTGTCATACACTATATATTATAGATAGGTTCCTAGGAGCCCTGACAGTGTCATACACTATGTATTATAGATACAAGAAAACAGAAGAGAGAGCACCGCGCGGCACCTTGTGCATTACCCTTTTAAAGTGATTCCACAAAGTATTATTCAACATATAATCACCTTTAAGCGCTGTGAAGTGATCACAGCACTCAAATATCACTTCATAGACAAAATGGCTAGTAGCTGGCAGATCTTAACCGTGAAAACACGTATGCATGGTACTATACAGAAAAGGACCTATCCAACCAACTTCTACAGAAGTATCAAATGGATAAAAGGATCCGCGCTTACCAACCGTAGTTCTTGTTGCATTCGTTTATTAAAGCCTCACACACAATGCGTTTCGAAACCGGAAGCTGGTTTCTTCTTCAGGTGCACAAAGGTCCTTTGTGCACCTGAAGAAGAAACCAGCTTCCGGTTTCGAAACGCTTTGTGTGTGAGGCTTTAATAAACGAATGTAACAAGAACTACGGTTGGTAAGCGCGGATCCTTTTATCCATTTGATACTTCTGTAGAAGTTGTTTGGATAGGTCCTTTTCTGTATAGTACCATGTATTATAGATAAGTTCCTAGGAGCCCTGACAGTGTCATACAGTTTGTATTATAGATAGGTTCCTAGGAGCCCTGATAGTGTCATACACTATGTATCATAGATAGGTTCCTAGGAGCCCTGACAGTGTCATACACTATGTATTATAGATAGGTTCCTAGGAGCCCTGACAGTGTCATACACTATGTATTATAGATAGTTCCTTGGAGCCCTGACAGTGTCATACACTTTGTTTTATAGATATATAGTCCTAGGAGCCCTGACAGTGTCATACACTATGTATCATAGATAGGTTCCTAGGAGCCCTGACAGTGTTATACACTATGTATTATAGATATATAGACCTAGGAGCCCTGACAGTGTCATACACTATGTATTATAGATAGGTTCCTAGGAGCCCTGACAGTGTCATACACTATGTATTATAGATAGTTCCTTGGAGCCCTGACAGTGTCATACACTTTGTTTTATAGATATATAGTCCTAGGAGCCCTGACAGTGTCATACACTATGTATTATAGATAGGTTCCTAGGAGCCCTGACAGTGTTATACACTATGTATTATAGATATATAGACCTAGGAGCCCTGACAGTGTCATACACTATGTATTATAGATAGGTTCCTAGGAGCTCTGACAGTGTTATACACTATGTATTATAGATATATAGTCCTAGAAGTCCTGACATTGTCATACACTATGTATTATAGATAGGTTCCTAGGAGCCCTGACAGTGTTATACACTATGTATTATAGATAGGTTCCTAGGAGCCCTGACAGTGTCATACACTATGTATTATAGATAGGTTCCTAGCAGCCCTGGCAGTGTCATACACTATGTATTATAGATAGGTTTCTAGGAGCCCTGACAGTGTCATACACTATGTATTATAGATATATATAGTACTAGGAGAAGAAACTCATAGTTCTTAGATGGAGCCCAGCAAACCTTCAGGATGTGGAGAGTGTTTATATGAAAGAATGAGCCAAAATCCCCCCTGACAATGCGCCACTTAGGGTCTCCATATAGGAGTGTCCTGAAGCTTCATCACCAACAAAGGCTTTTGCTCCAAGTATTAAATACATTTCAGTAAGTGAGGTCAATACTTCTTCCCTGTATCAGTAGTATCTTTAGAAATATATTAGAAAATGGGAATATGTTCAATACTTGTTTCGCTCACTGTGTATGTGTTTTCATTATGCTAACACTATGGCACCAACTGTATGCAATAGTTCAATGTGATGGTCCAGGCTGCAGGACATGTCTGGATGAATGGTGGTGGTAGCTGTGACAACATCAGTGGAAAATGATGTGATGGACAAGACCACAGGAGATTATATCCGGCTGTTTAGGAATAGCGGCAACATCAGTAGTACAGTAAATAGAACAAGGCAGTGGCAGATCTATTGACCTTTCAGCTGGAGGTATTGGAAAGTCCTCACTGTTCATTGCCTGATCTTACCGTAAGGCAGTTTTTTTTGGGGGGGGAGCTGCATATTGGTTAGAACCTTTAATATCACCATTGTCACGATCCTCTTCATCTGATGTTACCTTATGACCCTGACACAGTTGGCAGGTCCTATCCACAGCATGACCATCATTGGCATTGTCATCCTTTTCCCCACTTTTTTTGATGGCCTAGGGATTCTTGCATACCCCCATAACTCTAAATTTACATCTTAATTCCCTACCAGCATGACTATCACATACAGTATACTCCACTCCCTGACACTTCTACCTCAAGTGTCATTCAGCTCATTAAGAAGAGGAAGATTTGGACAAGGAGAAATATCTTTCTCAGCAGTTGATATATCTCTTGTAGGGATTAGTGTCAGTGAAAATAGAGAAGACATGGTTAACAGGAAGCCCATGTGATTTACATTTTCAATAATAGAATAGGAACACACAGGATATTGACTCAAGTTGTGGCATTACTTTTAGATGAAATATTCTGCTGTGACTCAGATGAGTGAATCAAGTAATCAAGAATGCCATCGTCTTTCTTAGAAGTACAGTAATCCTGCAGTTACTGGTGACACTGCCAAGGCCAGAAGTAGTGTTGCTGTTGCCACTCACATTCCTACTGTTAGTTAATGCAGCATGAGTGTTTCTTCCTCCTCCCCTCCCTTAGCCTATCCACCGAATTGTGTTCTGTCAGTCCTTCTCCCCCACTGCTTAGCTAATAGTGATTAATGATAATACTAATGCTCACTGTGAAATGAATCGCAAAAGTTTTGGTTTTGTAAACCAAAATTTTGGAAATTTTTGATCAAAACCAATTCCTTCCAAACTGGAAGCTGGAGACATTTGATATGAAGGTGGTCATGGTCCCTAAATTAGTATACATGGAATGGTTACAGATACACTGACAATGGTCATAGAGTATAGTATCCTGAGTCAATGTGAGGATAAGTAACTGACCCAAGAAATAGTTATTTATTTTGAGCAAATTGTCAAAATCAACGCCTGACACTTATATAAATCTTACAGATTTTCGAATTTCATTGTCTTAGCCTTCAAATAAAAGGTCTGCAGAATCCTTAGCCGCATCTCCTTCACTTTCAGTCCATAGATGACAGGATTTAAGAGTGGAGGGAGCAACAACAACTGCACCGACATAATGGTCCGAACCTCGTAACTGAAATTTTCAGGAATAAAGCGATAGACGAGAAGTTCAAAGAACAAATTGGATGAATAATTTGCAATAGTTATCAAATGAGGCATGCAGGTCTGTAGAGCCTTTGCTCGGAAGTCCTTGGAAGACTTTATACAAACCCTTAGAATCAGAATGTAGGAGCTTATGATCAGCACTGGCATCAGGCCCGTGAAGGTTGAAGCGATGAAAAGTCCATACACATTATTGACAGTGAAATCAATGCAAGAAAGTCTGACCACTGACCAATTGTCACAATAGACCTTGAGTATGATGGTATCACACAGAGGAAGTCGAATGGTTAGTACTAGGTGGATACCAACCAAGACGATGGTATAACACCAAGCTGAGACAACCAGTTTGAAGACAGTGGCCAAAGTCATTATGCTGTTGTATCTCAGAGGGTTGCAGATACACACATAGCGGTCATAGGCCATGATGGTCAGTATGGTCATTTCACATCCTGCATAGGTATGGAGGCAAAACACTTGTATCAAGCAGCCAGTGTAAGTGATGGTCTTCAGATTGCTCAGTAGACCGAATACAAGGTAAGGTAAGAAGGAGGTGGTGCCGTAGATACCGTTAAGACACAGCATGGAAACAAAGATGTACATGGGCTCCTGTAGGGTCTTGTGTAACAGAACAGCCATGATGACCGAACAATTGAAAAAGATGACCATAACATAAACCAGGAAAGCTACAAAGCTGTAGAGATATCTCATCGATGTCATCTCCCTGAAGCCGAGAGTCAGCACCGAGGGTTGAAGGTCCGTATAGTTCTCCATGATCCTTAATGTCAGAATTTATTATCACTGCCAGAGAGAATAAAGACAAGTCTCAGGGTCTTATGATAGTAAGGAGGTAGATCATCCAAGATTATTAGAGTACTGAACCATAGATCCAATTGTTGATGGAAGGAGATCTCCATCAAAAATCATCTTGTACCATACCCCAGCTCATGAGCCATCACTGATCCTATTAATCTAGTTCCCCTCCATTGAACTCTCTTCAGTTCTCCTACTGTATCTATTTTTACAATGTTCCCCCCTTATGTTCAAACTGAGATCTTATAAGAGATTCTAGGTTCTTATTTGGCTTTTGTTACTGCAGCCTGGCATGGAGAACATGACCACCTGTGAATGAGGTCTCTTGACCACCTATATGGCACTCCAGAACTGAGTAGAAGAGGTAGAGAGGTGACCAAGCATGTGTGAAACTGGGGTTTTTGGGAACTTACAAAGAACAATTCTAAACTTTCTTAAGTTTTTTTTTACTTTTACTTTTCTTTCCCTTTTATAACACATAGAAATACCTATAAGATTATATCTGAGTCTAATATGGTCGAATATACAACCAAATACTCCAATTTCCACTCTTCTTAGGCCCACGGGAAGCGGATTGGCGGATTTTGGTCCCGAGAGTGACGCGGGAAGCCTGCGCCTGCCACGACTGTTACGGCTTCCCCCTCCGGAGTAGGCTCAAATGAATGGGCTGCCACGAGGCGGACGCCGAGACTGAATAAGCCACGGAGTCCGCCTGAAGAAAGGGCAGCTCGCTTATTTTTTCCGTGAGTGGCAACATGCTGCTCACGGAAAAAGTTAACTGGCGGTCTACATAGATCTCCATTGTGAGGGGGCGGATTATGACGTGGATTCAGCGCCATAATCCGCTCCCTCTTGCCCCTTGTGAATGGGGCCAAAGGTCTGTGGCTGCCATATTTGTTTCCAGAATTTCCCTGATGAGAGGTGGCAAGTATCCATGAGGCCATATGATAGTTATAGGGCAGAGTGGCGCAGTCCCCAGGCAGAACCATATTATTCCATAGTGGGGTAGAGATATAACAGTAATAGTATGGACAATTAGGCAACTATGGGCCAAATCGTACTTTATGTTGAAATAAAGTACAATTTGGCCCATATTTGCCTAACTTGAAGCAGTCGGAAATTCAGAATTCTCAAAAACAATTTCTTATTTTTCTGCTTTAAATTTTTTTCTGAGGTTTTAAACTATAACAAAAAAAAAACCAAAACCTAAAAATTGGTATCACTGTGGTCATATCAACCCGCACGGTATAGACATTACTAAGACATTCTTAGTACATCATACCGTACATCAAATGGTGCCAATACGAAATATAAACGGTCCCGCAAAAAATAAGCTCCGTACAGCTCTGTAAATAGGAAAAGTCAGGGAGTAAGTGGTAAAAATACCTAAAATTTTTTAAAAATGGCTGCCGTGGGAAAGTTTTACTAACATTTTTTTCAATAGATTCCCATAAATAATAACTTTTTTTAAGTTACATTTTTAATGAATATTTTAACAAATGTAAGAAATTGAATATTTTTATTTATTTATTTTTTTTTATTTTAATTTTTTCCTATGCTCATCCAGTGACACACAATAAAATACTTCTGGTTTGTGAAATCTATTTCCAATATGTCAACGTGAAATACTGTAAGATCCTCACCTGAGGAGCGATGGCGGAGGATGCGGCGGCGGCGATCTGTGCCTCCGATATGATCCTGTCGTCAGCTTTTATTTCCTCGCTCATTAAAGAAGAAAACAAAACACATCTGCAGGTAATTGAATTTTAATGAATGCGGAGAATTATTTCTATATAACGTGATGGGGAATCGGGAATTGCTGAGGTTACAGCTTTCTTCTCCCATAAGTCCATAAGGGCCCGACAATGTCACACTCTGCACATTATTGTGTATTGTCAGCCCTAATGAGGATTCTAAAAATTAACAAAAAAAAATCTTTAAAAAGTTATCAAAATTTGTTTCCTAAATATTTGTGGATTGTCTAAAACAGAAGCGCCTTTTTTTATAACCCTCAGACCTCACAGTATAATAAGTCAAGGTCCAGGGTAGGTGGGACAAAAAAAATAAGCCAGCATACTCATCTTCCCTCTACTATCCTATGCTCCATCGTGTAGCATCTGGTGCTCCACCATTGTTCGGTTTCTTCCAGGTTTCTAGGAGACATCACAGTCGTCTGAGTCGACTACGGCCTTTGATGGGGTATGCTGATGTTATAGTAGACACAAGATTGTAGTTACAGTAGATGAGGTTGGATGAAGACACAGGTCCATCAAGTCCAACCTATAACCCTACGGTGTTGATCCAGAGGAAGGCAAAATGAGGCTGATGTCAATTGAGCCATGTCAGGGAAAAAATTTCCCTTCCTGACTCCAATCTGGTAAACTCCATTCTAAAACCCATAACCAGTATTTTTTTTCTATTCAAGAAAAGCATCCAGGTCCTCTTTGAAATTGTACAGTGAATTCACCATCACCACTTCCTTGGACAGTGACCTCCATAGTCTCACTTCTCTAATAGTAAAGAATCCATTTCTATGATGCTGGTGAAATATTGTTTCCTTTAGACGTAGAAGACCTCCCCTTGTCACTGTCACCGGTCTAGGAGTAAAGATCATAAGTAAACTTTTTTGTATTGTCCCTTCATGTACAGTGTTGGCCAAAATTATTGGCACCCCTGCAATTCTGTCAGATAATACTCGGTTTCTTCCAGATAATGATTATAAGCACAAATTCTTTGGTATTATCTTCATTTAATTTGTCTTCAATGGAAAACCACAAAAAGAATTGTCAAAAAGCCAAATTGGATATAATTGTTATAATATAATTGTGAGGAAGCGTGAGCAATCTCAAGGCTACAAGTCCATCTCCAAAGACCTGAATGTTCCTGTGTCTACCGTGCGCAGTGTCATCAAGAAGTGTAAAGCCCATGGCAATGTGGCTAACCTCCCGAGATGTGGACGCAAAAGAAACATTGACCAGAGATTTCACCGCAAGATTGTGCGGATGGCGGATAAAGAACCGCGACTAACATCCAAACAAGTCCAAGCCGCCCTGCAGTCCGAGGGTACAACAGTGTCACCCCGTACTATCCAGCGTCAGCGTCTGAATGAGAAGGGACTGTATGGTAGGAGACCCAGGAAGACCCCACTTCTTACCCACAGACAGAAAAAAGCCAGGCTGGAGTTTGCCAAAACTTACCTGAGAAAGCCAAAACCGTTCTGGAAGAATGTTCTCTGGTCAGAGGAGACAAAAGTAGGAAAAGGCCTCAACATAGAGATTACAGGAAAAAGAGAAGAAGACGCCCCCTACAGTCAGACATGGCGGAGGTCCCTGATGGTTTGGGGTTGCTTTGCTGCCTCTAGCACTGGACTGCTTGACCGTGTGCATGGCATTATGAAGTCTGAAGACGACCAACACATTGTGCAGCATCATGTAGGGCCCAGTGTGAGAAAGCGGGGTCTCCCTCAGAGGTCAGGGCTCTTCCAGCAGGACAAGGACCCAAAACACACTTCAGGTCAGCACTAGAAAATGGTGGTGAGAGAAAGTCCTGGAGACTTGTAAAGTGGCAGCAATGAGTCCAGCCCTGAATCCCATAGAACACCTGTGGGGGAGGGGGAGAGAGCTCTTGGTGGCAGTTTGGAGAAGGCCCCCTTCACATCTCAGGGGGGACCGCGAGCAGGAGCCAAAGAAGAAGGGTCTAAGATTCCAGCAGAGCCTTGTAAGAAACTCATTGCTGGTTACCGGAAGCGGTTGTGCGCAGTTATTGTGTCTAAAGGTTGTGCTACCAAGTATTAGGCTGAGGGCGCCAATACTTCTGTCCGCACCAGTTTTGGAGTTTTGTGTAAAATGATCAATGATGTGACTTTTTTTCATTCTCTTTTGTGTTTTTTCATTGCAAGCAACGGACAGACGCACGCTGATGAGCTGAAATCAGGACAGGAAAGTACTGGGGCAGGCAAGTGCGCTGACACCGGCCCTGGATCCATTAGACTGCAGACAGAGAAATGTGATGGGTCACTGCCATGTCACCACTCCAGAGTCCACTGGCAGCATTGTGTTTTCACAGCTTCATCTGAGTAGGGATGGCAAATGAAGTCATTTAGAACCAGAATCGACCTGAAATTTCCAAAAGTTTGGGGTTCACCCAAACATAAAACTTTGGGGATTTTGTACAAACAAAACACTAGACCCCAGAATATAATAAATGGAGACCTATGGCAGGTGAAGGAAAATGAAGGTAAGACATTAGAATGTGCTCAAGGGCTATCATGGGGCATTATACTGTGTGGAGGGTCCACTGCGGAACATTATACTGTATGGGGGCCACTACTGTGGAGGGGCAGCACAGGAGCAGTCTTCCAAAAATGGCTGCCGGCCGGCATGCGCACTCAGCTCTGCTGGTGTCTCACTGGCAGAGCCAACTGCAGAAGCATCGGAGGTGACGCAAAGGAAGTCGACAAAAGAAGGGGAGGATGCAGACGAAGATAGAGACGTCGCAGGAATGTGTTTTCGAGCAGCGGTGGGGACGCCCCCATTCCATTTTCAGTGCTGGGGCCCGCCCCCATCGCTGCGAGAAAACTAATTTGCATATCGGTAAAAACCGGTATTTCTAAGGGACGGCGCAGTGGAGACCACGTCTAAAGGTAAGAGACGAATAGCCTTTCTAAAGGCTATTCCGACGTGCGATCGCCAAAAAAATTCATTTCAATGGTAGAATATCTTTAACAGACTGAGAATAGGGTTGAGCCAATCTTGAGATTTCAGGATCGTTTTTAAAATCCGATTTCTGATCATTTTCCATCCGAACCCAATCCCGATCCTAAAGTAAGTCAATGGGATTTTTTAATGATCGAAAATCGGATTTTAAAAACGATCTTGTTCACTACACAGCATGGAGCAGCATGGAGTCTAAAAATTGAAGGCTTCAATTTTTGGACTCCACACTGTGTAATGATTAAAAAATCCACTGACTACTTAGTCCCCCCTACTTATCTGCACAGAACCGCTGCCGCCTCTCCTCCTGGTGTGTACGCCGCTCCCCAGAGCTCCGGGTGCCCCCGCCTCCCTAGGCTAGTGTTACTGATGATGGGATAAGGCGGGGCTTGTTGTGGTTTGGGAGAGTGTGGGTGGAAACAGGGAGGAGAGATGTGATTCCTAAATTATTCCAACCACAGAGTCATCCTAAATTTATCAGACCTCAGTCTAGTGTCACTGGGGTAGAAGACTGGTTTTATTACTGCCAGGCTTCATAGCCCCAAAGTCGGCTGAGGGTGCGCCCCATATCTGACAAAGCGCACACCTCCTAAATGACACACCCCCCTCCATAGGACTGTAGACCTGGGGGGGGGGGGGGAACGTATGACAGGTCTTTGATGAGATATATTATAAAATCTCTATTGTATTGATTTATGCAAATCTTGCGACATCAACAGTAACCAATAAAGTAACCAATTCTGAACTTTGACCCTTTTTTTCCAGCCACAAGTGCCTTTATAGGGTCCTCTTGTGTCTATAGAAAGTTTATTGAAGAGAGCACGATCCTATATTACTTTATTACCAGCCATATTATGTGTCACTAGTTGTTCCTCAAGATGAAGACAACAGCAATTATTACATTATTGATCCCTCCATGGCATATTGTGTTGGACTGGGGTGCCTATGGAGCTCTGGTAAAATTCATTCTGTGGGTCTACCATACAGCTACTTGCAAATATTACTTTGCCCTTGGTTGTAAATTCCTAAGATAATGCCAACATAACTCTGCTGCCCAGCCTTTACCTCCTGCTTGGGTCTGTCCTATCAGTAGTTGTTGCCTAGAATTAGGGCCCTCTAGTGTCTGTCGGTCAGGGACATGTCTTCAGACCACAGGACGATGATGCAAGGTGGTAGGTTATTGGGGCTCCTGTGGTGGGACTGAGAAGATGGGGCTCAGAGAGGAGGATACTGGTTGGCCTGATCACCTTGATGTCATCTCGGCCACCCAACGTGTCAACAGTATATAGGTATAAACCGGGTAGTCACTTAAATAATCTCCCCGGTATATTATACTGATACAAAGCCTGGGCGAAATGCTATATGGTGAGTATCGATATGATGTATAATGAGTATACCATGCCATACAAGGATGAATTGGCCGCCCACCTGGCTCATGGGCCCACCAGGAGTTCCCTTGTTCACCTGTAGACCAGTCCGGGCCTGATGGTGTGTACATACAAACTGCTTCTAATGATTGTTGATCACAGACGATCAGCTCTTCCATCGGGTGATCGACATCACTATTAGGCAGCTTATCGGGGACAAGTTCTCTTAAGAGCGTTCATTCTGAAATTCTGTATCACATAAAAAAGTTGCACACCAGTGATATTTGACTGTTGAATTACATTTTCCAATAAAATAGTCACAAGTAATGTTTTGTTTCACATTTGACACTTTTCTCAAAGTGGACCTGGCCATCGACCCCTCCAAATTCACTATAATTTATAACAATTTTGTGGCATGCACGATGGCAGAAATCTACTCATGAGAAGTCCTGCACCCCATCATAAATTAGACAGACCCTCCATTGGCACAAAGATCAATGTACAATCCATCAGTGTCAATGAACCCCCACCATTGTCTCTATTTGGAGGACCCAATATTTTATTTCAATGGACTCCATGTAATACCTCAATCATCCTGTGAGAGTGCTGCAGGGGAACTGAATACTTGCTGACAGGTTCCCTGATATATTACAACCAATTGCTGGGACTCTCAGCCATGGGTCATCTTGTGATCAGTGTATTTTTGGGGAAATCTCCCAAGAAAAACAACTACTAATGCAGAAACTAAGTTAAAAAATGTGTCTTTATTGGTACCAAATACTGAAATAAAGAAGAGTTACACGTAGTGAGGCCATTGAAGCTCTACTTATAGTATGCCGTCTACTAGTAGCGGAGCGTCACATGCTACAACTTATTGGTATTGACTTTGCTGCTTTGTAAGTGATACAACTGTATGATCCGTATCCTAATCTCCTTCATCTTCAGTCCATAAATAAGAGGATTTATGATTGGTGGCCCCACTAGGAGCTGAACGGACATGACCATCCTCAGTTCAAAGGGAAATTCGGTCGGTATAAACCTGTACACGAGCAGTTCAAAGAGTAAGTTGGAGGCGTAATTGGTGATGGTAATAAGGTGAGGGGTGCAGGTTTGTAGGGCTTTGGCTCGAAAGTCCCTTGAGGACCTCATACAAACCCTGAGAATCCTTATATACGAGCAAATGATCAGAATGGGCATCAACGCAATGAAGGTCGAGGCAATGAACAGTCCATATCCATTGTTGACCGTGGTGTCAACGCAGGAGAGTCTTACGACGGACCAGTTGTCACAGTAGATCTTCAGGATGATCCGGTCACATAATGGAAGTCTGATGGTCAATACTAAATGTATACCAACCAGGACGATGGTGTATAGCCAAGCCGAGACTATGAGTTTGGCAACCGAGGGTAAGGACATTATGTTGTTGTATCTCAGAGGGTTGCAGATACACACATAGCGGTCATAGGCCATGACAGTAAGGATGGTCATCTCACATCCTAGATAGGTATGGATACAGAACACTTGGGTAACACAACCAACGTACGAGATGGTGTCAATCTTGAAGAATAAGTCCACAAACAGACTGGGGAAGAAGGAGCTGCTGCCATACAACCCATTGACGCACAGTGTGGCTATGAAGATGTACATTGGCTCTTGTAGACTTTTGTGTAACACTACGACGGTGATGACGGAGCAATTAAATAGAAGGATCAACATGTAGACAAAAAGGGCAATAACACTGTAGATATATCTAAAATATCCTATTTCTCCAAAGCCAAGATATAGGATGGAGGGGTGAGGGTAGCTGTGGTTGTCCATTGTTAGATCTGCAAGAGATAAGGGAAAGAAATTACGTTCAGAAATCAAAAACTGCAATGGTGGATGGGCTGGAAAATGTATAGTAAAGGTTTATGTATCTCCAGAGATTCTATTACTTGGATACAGCCATGACCTAGATGACCTAGTGACAACCCAGTGGTAGTCTGGCTGAGATATATGTCGATTGCAATGAAGGACAGTGAGAGGTTTTGTGCAGGATGGCGGTGTCTTATGGTCTTGGCCTACAAAGGTGTTAGCCGAGCAGAGGTCAGAGGCAGGTTTGGTTCATGACAGAGTTTAGGAATTTAATATCTGCATCAAGAAATACAAGAACAGTCCAAAAACTTAACATATAACAAAAAGTTTTAAGCCTGTACATGACACGGAACCATATGCTCTACTATACCTAACACAAATTTTTTTTAACAAAGTCAAGAGAATTTCTGCTATCCAATCATGAGGTTCTTGGCACACATTTTGATCAAATTCTGAAAGCCCATCTACCATGGACCTGGAGACCTCTTTAGATGGGACCCTTCACTGTAAAGACTGTCTGTGGGCCTCCAAATGAATGCAATGGAAGTGCAGTTCATCCATAATATGTCTTAAAACCAACCTTGGGCATGTGGAGAACGTGCGTGACCAAAATGGAGTCAACCAAACAGTCCTATGCACAAGGTAGCAAACAAAAGAGGTAGCAATACTGATGAGACGTATAAGTGTAAGAGGATTGCAAACACAAAAAGTTGCAGCAGCATTCTGTTGACGCTAGGAGCCTTACTGCTGATACTTACTGTGTATATATATATATATATATATATATATATATATATATATATATGTCGCACTTATCATACACTACAAATGGTCTCCAAGTAAAACCAATCTTGGGCATACATATAAGGGCCAAATATAGTCAGCTACACAGCCATATGTGCAATGCAACACAGAAGCGACATTAGTCCGCATCTGCCGAACAATATGAGCTATATGTCTATATGTGCTGCGGGAATGTTACCATGGCTGTAATGGAAATGCAGACACAAAAAGGTGCAGCAGAATTTGGCTAGAGCTAAAAGAATTACTGCTAATCCCTGCCAAATCTATAAAGACTATGTCTCCTGACTATCAAAGCGAGTTGGTGGACAGGCAATGAGGAGGGAAAACATGAGGAGGGACATGACCAGTTGCCCGCGCTCCATACACTTACATTGTACAGATTCAGACTGATACATTGTAGCAAATCTTTAATTAAGGGAAACTACTGTATGTAGCAGCTCAAACCAGGCCCTGGTGCCTAAAGGACCAAAAAATTCCCTGTTACATTAGGAGGCAGGGGTATTATAAGAGTACATGGTGGGGGTTGTCTGCTCATACAATCTAGCCGTGTCTGTAACAAAGTATCAGGGCAGGAGAGAGATTCCCGCTGCAGATGTGATTATTCCGCAGGGATTGTCTGCACTGGATACAAATGTAACAAAGTCTCAGCACTGAGAAGTCTGGTCTAAGGATGGGATAGGATCCTAGGATGGGCTCAGACGCCATTCACTGTCAGCAAGCAGAGATCTGAACAATTAGGAGAAATTAAAACAAAAGTGTGACATTTATTGGCCTTTTTATATCAGTGACAATGAATAGGACGAACAGAACGTCGGGTAGAACAATCTCCAGCTTTATCTTTGGCCGTTTCGACAAAACCCGGACCCAAGAGAAATAAATGGATCTGATGTTAAGAAATATAAAATGGATTGACGTTATAAGCGGAGCGATGGGTTCCCTAACACTTGTGTCCTGAGACGTCTCCTCCACTGCAGGGAGATTTCCGGTATATTTGGTGAAGATCCACATTGATAAGAAAACCAAAAGGGCACGAAAATGTAAAATGTTGCCAAATTATATTGTATGCAAAAAGAAAAAACCCTATTTAATTTATTTTTACCATCAGATTAAAGTGCAGGACTTATACGGATAAACTGGAGATTGGCACAAGTTGTCACGGTGTGATGAGGAAGATTTTGTTGTGTAAGAGCGGATGAGGCCTTTAACATTTGGAGAAGAAAAAAATAAAAATAAAGAGAATAAAAGAATAAAATGAAATTATTTTAATGTAATTAAACATTGATCAAATATATTTTAGAAAAACTCACAAAAATATAATATTATTATAATATATAAATAAAAACGCAATGATGGTGATGATGATGATGATGATGATGATGATGATGATGATCATGGCAGGCTCATAACATGTAACACTGGTATACTCACTGAGGTCGGTGCAGGCATACGCTTTGCCTCGATCTCCTCCTGTCTCGGGGCTTTATATAGACAGATTTTTGGACTATGGGACCAATTAACACCAAAGATAATAAAGTCTTGAAGTTTTATGGTCTGCAGGGACCTGGCTCCCGGGGGAGACGTCTTGCTCATCTTCTTGTAACTTAATGTAAATGTCTTTGCTGCCAGTGCAATAATAATATTATATAAAAATATGCAAAAAAATACACATTATAATGTATATGTATATATTATATACATATTTCCAAGAATTATTATTAATTTATTATTCTATTATTCTAGTATACATATTTCTATTATTATTATTATTATTATTATTATTTGTTCATTAATAGGAATAATAATAATAATAATAATAGTGGTAATAGTACTACATTATTATTATTCAAGGACGTAACTACTGAGGTAGAAGCTTCCTCAGGGCCCAGGACCTAAATATTTTTATAGACTAGAGATTGGTTTCGCCAAATATTCACATGGTTTGTCCATTGCTTTCTTTTCAAACCAAACTTATTTTATCTGACCAGGAAATGCTCTTACTTTACACTGGGGACCAAGGGAGGTGCAAAAATATAATAAACACTGATACTCCCCTTGTCCCACCTCTCCTGGGCTCCCTTATGACATTTGGTTCCTCTTCTTGGCCTCTTGGGTGGTCTTTCAGCCTTTTGCAGCCTCCTGAGTTATGTCAGAGGTTTTGGGAGGGGTGGATGTATATCATTAACCTCAGGTCCAAGTGTCACGTCATCGGCCTGCCCCATGTGACTGCTGAGGCCCAATCACAGGCTTCAACAGTTACCCGGTCACATGATACAGAAGGCTGGAAGACCACCAGAGAGGACCCTGAGGGATTGTGGATACGTGTTTTTTTATGATTTTGTACCTCCCATAAGCCTCCGCTTATTATACTTTGCAATCTGAAGAGATTCATGACTGGTCAGATTCAGCTCAAACTCAAAACTTTTGAAAAATTTGGGTTGATTCTGGCTCGGACTGAATTGCTCGTCTCTACTGCAAACCCAAGTTGGAACTAAAATTAATTCAGACCCTTTTATCAGACCCTAAATTCCTACTTGTCCCCAACCCCTCCATCTGTCCTTCCCTCCCAGATATTCTGTTCCGTATTTGTTTCTGCCGACACTGAAGATGTGGGAAGAATATGCAAATCTGCCTTCCATGATGTAATTAGGAAGACAGTTGCTGCCCCATTGTTGCAAACCAATAGAGGGCGCTCACTGGAATGTGCAAGCCTGTCTTAAGACAGGATTCCAGTGAAATAACCCAATAATGGCTGCTCCCTTTAGCCTCATGCCCGACCTTCCAAGAGGCCTTTGTTTAGCAATGACGCTGGGATTAATACCAGGTATAGTCTCTCAATCGCGGACAGCTGTTTCGATCTGGTTGGATCTCATCAGCCCGATGTAGAGAGGACTATAACCTGGTAGAGGTGAGAGGCTTAGACAGGGTTCGGGGGATATTGTCACTCCTTAGGGAGAGACCACCATATAGGTGTGTGGAGACTTGTTAAGCCTTTAGCACTCCACTTTGCATATTCTTCCCATAGTTCCTTGCAAAGTGGAGTGCTAAAGGCTTAACAAGTCTCCACACACCTATATGGTGGTCTCTCCCTAAGGAGTGACAATATCCCCCGGACACTGAAGCTGGTGATACATTGTACAGAATGGTTCTTGGATGAGGCGTCTACTGAAAAGTTGTTATTCTTCCATATGAATCCAAGAATGAGACTTCTCAGGTTTTTAGGGTCAGACAGTGGAATGTCCTGGGTCTACGGCAGGAGGTTTTCCTGAAATAACTTCCCTGCAGCCTGGCTTAGTGGTGGATCTACACAAGTAGGCTGGTGGTTCTGTGATGATGGACCTCTGGTACCATATTTGGTTGTAGTTAGGGTGGGTAAACTTGTTTCTAATGAAGAGGATTTGACCCACATTTCTTAAAAGTTTGAAGCCAATGTTTCCATGAAACCAACATTTTTGAGGTTCACTTTGGGCAAACCGGCTCAGCATGGTGGTAGAGTGACTGGACATGGTGGAGGTCATCTGAAAATGACCAAGCAGTCACCCAAGAAACCTCTGAGATGCCGATCTCAGGAGACTGGGAGATCTTATACAACAAGAGCTGCAATTGGGAAAAAATTTGATTTTGTGTCACTGCTGTGCAGAAACTAGAAAATTGTTCTACGTTCCATACACTGAGGAGCACATTGTTGCAGATCGCTTTGTACTAGTGAAAGGTATTAGAGAATATTCGGGGCCTCTTCTCAGTGAATCTTCTTGTACTACTGATAGGTCGGCACAGCAGGAGATATAATATATAATTATGTAACCTGAGCATCGGATAAGACAAGTTTCTTCTAGCCATACGATTAGATGTTGTCCACATACAATGGACATGCCATGTGATATCTGTGAGACTTCCATTACTGAAACTTGAAGTTCTGTTCGTTACGAAATTATCTTTGTACATTCTACTATATTCTTAAAGTTTTTCCTGAAATATTAGTCCTGCTCTGTTTTCCGATGGAACATTTCTCCTCTTTGGTTGGTTCTTTGGAGAGTTACAGATACTGAACAGGATGTCTTATCCCTTCAGAAAGAACTGGGTCAAGTGTCCGGACTGACAGCCAAATGGGGAAATGAAGGTCAATGTCGATAAAAGAAAAGTATGTTTCTAGGGGAAAAAAAAAATACACTATGTGATCAAAAGTATCCGGACACCTGGCTGAAAATGACTTACAAGTTGGTGGCACCCTCCATCAGTAATGCTGGATACAATATGGTGTTGGCCCACCCTTAGCCTTGATGACGGCTTCCACTCTCACAGGTTCAAGCAGGTGCTGGAAGGTTTCTTGGGGAATGGCCGCCCATTCTTCATGGAGTGCTGCACTGAGGAGAGGTATCGATGTAGGTCGGTGAGGCCTGGCACAAAGTCAGCGATCCAAAACATCCCAAAGGTGTTCTATAGGATTCAAGTCAGGACTGTGTGCAGGCCAGTCCATTCCAGAGATGTTATTGTGGTGTAACCACTCCGCCACAGGCCGTGCAGTATGAACAGGTGCTCCATCGTGTTGTAAGGTGCAATCGCCATCCCCGAATTGCTCTACAACAGTCGGAAGCAAGAAGGTGTTTAAAACATCAATGTAGGCCTGTGCTGTGATAGTGCCATGCAAAACAACAAGGGGTGCAAGCCCCCTCCATAAAAAACACCACCACACCATAACACCACCGCCTCCGAATTTTACTGTTGGCACAACACACGCTGGCAGATTACGTTCACCGGGCATTCGCCATACCCACACCCTGCCATCGGATCGCCACATTGTGTACCGTGATTCGTCACTCCACACAATGTTTTTCCACTGTTCAGTCGTCCAATGTTTACGCTCCTTACACCAAGCGAGGCGTCGTTTGGCATTGACCTGCGTGATGTGTGGCACCCAATCACCTGACCACGTTCCAAGTCCGTGAGTTCCACGGAGCGCCCCATTCTGCTCTCTCACCATGTCTACTGAGGTCGCTGATATGGAGGACCTGGCAGTAGGGGGCAGCACAATGCACCTAATATGAAAAACGATTGTTTTGGGGGGGTATCTGGATACTTTTGATCACATAATGTATGTCAATAATACCCTGTGCTAATGACTCTTAGAATTTAGGTCTATTGACTGACCACAATGTAACTGGTGCTAGTAATGGGCAAAACTTGCAATATTTATTTGCCCAATCTTTGCAAGTTTGGCCAGAAATAAATAGTTTCGGACCAAATTTGTTCTGTCTGAACAGGAAGTGATGTGGAAAGGTTGACTGTTATACTTTAGGGTCTCTTCAGATCCCAGAGCAGCGATTATTACGGGAGTGGCTTGGAAATCCACTGTGGGTGCCAAGAGTTGGATAATGTTGGGATACACTGCCCCAGGATATAATAACCAGAGGTCAGAGAAGGGATGTAAAAATTTTTCAAAAGTATCTTCACTCAGTATTCCAGCATTCCGTTCTCCTCTAGCCCCCAACTCACCACTTAGGCTCATCATTGGTCCTTAGTGGTCACATGGTTATTGACCTCATCAAACTTTGATGTAGTGTCAAAGCATGACGTGACTACTAAGTACCAATAACAGATGTCTGCCGTGACCTGGGGACTGGAAGACCGGAACACTGTGGGATGCCGCGATGGAGCCCAGGAATGGTAAGTACATTTTAGACATTCACTGACCTCTAATTTTTATACTTTGGGGCCTGAAAAGATTCCACAACTTAATAATCATCTTTGGTGGATTTAGTCTAGCCAAGCCCCCCAATTATTTGGCCAAAAATTTTGGAAAATCCAGTATGCCCATCTTTACTAAGGGCCAGAGTGCTGCACCTAAAGCCAAGTACAAGATATTACTTTTTTTTATTTGCAGATGAATGGGTTTCAGATAAGAATATATCATTTTATGCTCCATAAAGTAGGACATTGAACACAACATTGAGTCTACTTTCACAAAATTTTGAGTTTATATAAATGTCACGTGGTTTTAGAAAGACTTAATTTTGAAAAGCCAATTCACAGGGTTGGGGGTTACATACAATACACAAAATATACAGGTAGATATCATACTAACAGTGATCGGCTGGCACAGTGGGGTAGAGGGCCCTGCCCGCGAGGGCTTACAATCTATGAGGGAAGGGGGGTAGAGACAGAAGGAGAGGGGGGAGACTGTACAGATGGGGGTGCGGTCATAGTGTTATTGGGGGTGTAGGCCTTCCTGAATAGGGGAGTCTTCAGGGCCTTCTTGAATCCTGTGATTGTGGGGGTCAGTCTTATGTGTCTTGGTAAGGAGTTCCAGAGTATGGGGGGTGCACGGGAGAAATCTTGGAGACGGTTGTGTGAGGAGCGGATGAGGGCAGGGTGTAGGGTTAAACCCCTCCGTTTCTCCATAGACATACATGTTACATTCACTGTGACATTTTGCCTTAGTGATCTAGAGGTTCCTAATGGCCCTAAGAGTGTTACACACTATTAGAGATGAGCGAACTGTAAAATATTTGATGTTCGTTATTCGTTCCGAATAGCATCTCAATATTTGACTATTTGAACGAATATCGAACTCCATTATAGTCTATGGGAGAAATTGCTTCGTTTCAGGGGATCCCACCATTCACCTCAGGAGGGTCACCAAGTCCACTATGACACCTCAGCAAATGATGCCAACACCTCTAAAATGCAACTGGGACAGCAGGGGAAGCATGTCTGGGGGCATCTAACACACCAAAGTCCCTGTATTACCCCAACATCACAGTCTAACAACTACACACTATACACACTCACTGCAACCTCTATCAAAGTGGGAAAATACCTGGAAACCTTCTTTACTCCCCAAATGGATGGACACAAACCCCAATTTAAGCTCAACAAACATAACAACCACCCCTTTAAATCACGTTCCCCATGACAACCACGGATGGAATAGACAATGGGAAATCCAAAAGCCCTCACCCTTAACTGTAATTTTGAGTGTGTGTGTGTGTGATGTGGTAAGACCTTCCAAAATTCACTTTTATGGCCCTTTACGTGAGCCCTTCCTAACAAAGTTTCAGGACCATAAGCTGAGCTACCAGCAGAGATTGAGGCCCTTGGCATGAGTTGAGCCTTGCACCAGCAGTGTTTTTGGCCCTTAGGGTGAGTTGAGCCTTGTACCAGCGTGTGTCC
Source organism: Leptodactylus fuscus (assembly GCF_031893055.1). Taxonomy (NCBI): domain Eukaryota; kingdom Metazoa; phylum Chordata; class Amphibia; order Anura; family Leptodactylidae; genus Leptodactylus; species Leptodactylus fuscus. The sequence goes on along the minus strand of NC_134266.1, from coordinate 276,236,051 downwards.
CTTAACATCAAGGGGGCCCTAAGTTCTGTGCTTTGCACAAAAGTTCCACTTGACCACCGACGCGTGGACAAGTGCATGTGGCCAGGGACGCTGCATCTCAATCACGGCACACTGGCTGAATGTAGTTGAGGCTGGGACCGGGTTGCAAACTGTGGCAGCCTGCCTTGTCTCCCCGGCCAATATTCCTGGCAGGAGTGCAGAAACACCACCCTCCTCCTCCTCCGCCCTTGAATCGACCCCAACTACTGGCATGGGGAGACGTCAGCAGGCCGCGATGAAGCTCATCAGCTTGGGGGACAGACAGCACACTGTCTCCGAGGTCAGGGATGCCATCCTGGCTGAGATGGCAATGTGTTTTTCTCTGCTGCACCTGGGGCCTGGTATTTTTGTCATGTGTGATAACGGCAGGAACCTGGTAGCGGCTCTGGAGCTTGCCAGCCTCCAACATGTTCCATTGTTGGCCCACGTCTAACTTAGTGGTGCAACGTTTTTTGAAAACATACCCAAATGTACCGAAGCTACTGGTGAAAGTGCGGCGCTTGTGCGCCCACTTTTGCAAGTGTACAGGAGCCGCTGCTAGCCTAAAAACACTCGAGCAAGGCTTACATCTGCCTGATGTCCACACACACTGAAACGCTACACACCATATCTTGACCAGAGTGTGTGAGCTGCACAGACCTTTGATGGAGTTCCATCTACAAAACCCTCAAAGTCAGCTCCCTCAGTTTCTGCACCATGAGTTTCCAGGGGTGGCAGAGTTATGGCTAGAGGCAGAGGCATGGATAGGGGTGGTGTCTAGGGGCAAAAGCAGTGTGGATGTGGAGGCAAGCTAAGCAGGGAAAAAGGTGGCTAGAGGCAAAGGGATGTCCAGAGGCAGAAGACAGCTGCATGACAGAAGCTAGGCCTGAGCCAGCAAGGCCCAAGCTGCTCTGTTTTCTAGCTTCCTTAGAAAAATTCCCCCATCGAGGCCACGTTCCTCGCTTGGGGAGATAATTTCTAAATGTACAGGTCGAGGACAAACTGAGTGTGGTTTACACACTTTGCAATGCGACTCCCCATCTCCCAGGCCTTTCATTCCAGGCTAAAGTACAGCGCAACCCACCCACATGCCCAAGGCTTCAACGGCCTCATCTCAAAAATTCTGGCCCAGGAGATGTTGGGGTCCCGGCTTGTGGACACTCTGCCCTTTTTGGGCCTGCTGGCTACTGCGCCACCTCACTGTGCCGTGCACACCAGCACTTTTCCCCAAACATGAGGCGGTCCCTAAGTTCAGCGCTTTGCCCACAAGTTCCACATGACCAGCTACGAATGGACAAGTGCATGCGGACAGGGATGCTACCTTTCAATCTTGGCACAGTGGTTGAATGTACTTGAGGCATGGACCGGGTCGCAAAATGTGGTGGACTGACTTGTCTCCCCACACAACATTCCTGGGAGGAGGGCTGAAACACCACCCTCCTCCTCCTCCGCTGTTAAGTGGACCCCAGCTACGAGCTGGAAACGCTGCAACACTGGTGTGGGGAGACGTCAGCAGGCCGTTCTGAAGCTCATCAGCTTGGGGGACGGACAGCACACTGCCTCTGAGGTCAGGGATGTCAATGAGATGGCAATTTGTTTATCCCCGCTGCCCCTGGGGCCAGGCCCACGTGTTCAATGTAGTGGTGCAACGATTTTTAAAATCATACCCCAAATTAGCAAAGCTAAGGGTGAAAATGCGGCACTTGGACACCCACTTTCCCAAGTCTACAGTACCTGGAGCTAGCCGCAATACACTCCAGCAAGGCCTACATCTGCCTGAAGCACCTACTGTTGTGCGAAGTCACCACACGCTCAAACCCTAGATACCATATGTTGAGCAGGGTGTGTGAGCAGCAAAGACCTTTGATGGAGTTCCATCTACAAAACCCAAGGGTTCCTCAAAGTCAGCTCCCTCAGTTTCTGCACCATGAGTTTCCAGGGGTGGCAGAGTTATGGCTAGAGGCAGAGGCATGGATAGGGGTGATGTCTAGGGGCAAAAGCAGTGTGGATGTGGAGGCAAGCTAAGCAGCAAAACTGGGGGTACAAGCAGAGGCATAGACTGGGGTGATGTCTAGGGGCAAAAGCAGTGTGCATGTGAAGGGAAGCTAAATCAACAAAAAAAGCTGGGTAAAAGCACAGGCATAAACTGGGGTGATGTTTAGGGGTGAAAGTATTGTTGATGTGGAGGGAAGCTAAGCAGCAAAAACTGGAGATACAAGCTGAGGCATGGGCTGGGGTGATGTCTAGGGACAAAAGCAGTGTGGATGTGGAGGCAAGCTAAGCAGGGAAAAAAGGTGGCTAGAGGCAAAGGGATGTCCAGAGGCAGCAAGGGCAAAGATGCAAAACTCTCCCGTTTCAAGAATTTTCCCTAGGTATGGGACACGTTAATGGCACCCCCTGGGCAAACTACCATGGTGGACTGACTTGTCTCCCCACACAACATTCCTGGGAGGAAGGCTGAAACACCACCCTCCTCCTCCTCCTCCGCTGTTAAGTGGACCCCAGCTACGAGCTGGAAACGCTGCAACTCTGGTGTGGGGAGACGTCAGCAGGCCGTGCTGAAGCTCATCAGCTTGGGGGACAGACAGCACACTGCCTACAAAGTGAGTCATGCCATCCTCGATGACACGGCAATGTGGTTTTTGCCACTGCACCTGGGCCCAGGCATGTTGTCATGTGTGATAATGGCCGTAACCTGGGATCGGCTCTGTAGCTTGGCAGCCCGCAACATATTCCATGCCTGGGCCACATTTTTAACTCATTGCTGCTAATCTTTTTTAAAAAAGTACCCCAATGTTCCTGAGCTACTGGTGAAAGTGTGGTGCTTGTGCGGATAGTTTTGAAAGTCTATAGTTGCCGCCACTAGCCTCTATGCACTCCTATAACGCCGGTATCTGCCCGAACAACGGCTGTTGTGCGACGTCTCCACACTGCTGGAACTAAACATATCATCTCTTGAGCAGAGTGTGTGAGCAGCACAGACCTTTGATGGAGTTCCAACTGCAAAACCCTAGGATTCGTCGAAGTCAGCTCCCTCAGTTGCTCAACCATGAGTGGCCATGGGTGGCAGACTTATGTGAAATCCCATCCCATCCATTGCAGTGGGCACAAAACATTAGCATGCGCTCATCACAACTACGGATATGGCAGCTGCATTCAGCAGGGTGCAGGGTACAACACAGACCAGGCCCGAGCACCAGGAACAGGTGTTAGAAATACTGCAGCATCCGCCATTTCCTTCCAATTTTGTGGTTGTGGACCCGCCACTGACATTTCTGGACCTCAGTGAGGATGATGAGACACAGTTGCCATCAGGGAAAGCTGTGGTCATGTGCGGTTTGCAGTAAGGGGACAGTGCGCAATTGGAAGAGGAGTTGGTGGATGATGAGGCCACTGACCCCACATGGACAGGGGTGATGTCTAGGGGCTAAAGCAGTGTAGATGTGGAGGGAAGCTAAATCAACAAAAAACCTGGGTAGAAGCAAAGGCATAAACTGGGGTGATTTTTAGGGGTGAAAGCAGTGTAGATGTGGAGGGAAGCTAATTCAACAAAAAAACAGGGTAGAAGCAGATGCATAAACTGGGGTGATGTTTAGGGGCGAAAGCAATGTAGATGTGGAAAGAAGCTAATTCAACAAAAAAACAGGGTAGAAGCAGAGGCATAAACTGGGGTGATGTTTAGGGGTGAAAGCAGTGTAGATGTTGAGGGAAGCTAAGCAGCAAAAACAGTGGGTAGAAGCAAAGGCATGCAAAACTCTACCCTGTTGGAAGACTTATTCCTAGGTCTGGAACACATTAATGGCCCCCCTGGACAAATTACTGCCACTCAGGGGCCTAGTTTCACCAGGAGGGACAAGTATAGGTGCATGTTGTGGGAATACCTGGCCGACACCAGCTCTGTCCTCTCCGATCCCTCTGTGCTCTACAGCCTACACTTATTTTCTCATCTTTTTTTCTGCACTGCACATCTCTTGCCAACTTCCTTTGGGATCTCAGAAGTGGTGGTCTCAGTGCTGAGAAACACATCTGAGAGAGAACCCCAGAGAACCCTGGAGCCTACCATAGCATCGAGCCTGGCTAAATGCAGAGAAAGATTTTGGACCACTTCCAGAGATGGTAACTTAAGTGCTGCAGTTGGCAATGGACGGTGTAATGGGATTAGCTGAGGGATCGCTGTCTTAACCACTTTTTGGCACAAAATGAAAGTCCAATCCAGCCAAGTATGGTGCAAGGATATGATGCAAGGACACCTACATTTCTGTCTGTGACTCATTGGGGAGTTCACCCTCATCCGCCCTTTTGGCCTGCACCATAATGCGCCTCTTCCCAGCCACTCCCCATCTCCCAGGCGTTTCATTGCTGGCAGAAGTACAGCACAAGCCACCCACATGCCCAAGCCTTTAATAGCCTCATTGATAAACTGCTGGCCCTGGAGATGTTGGTGTTTATGCTTCTGGATACCCAGGCCTTCCGTCAGCAGATGGCAGCTGGGGCACCTCCCTATGCTGGGCCTAGCCGTTACTACTTCTCTTGGTGTGCTGTCCCTGCCTTGCACCTGCATGTGTCCCATAACATCAGTCGGGCCCAGAGCTCTGCGCTTTGCTGCAAGGTCCACTTGACCACTGACACATGGACAAGCGCCTGTGGTCAGGGATGCTGCTTATCTTTAATGACAGGCAGGGTGAATGTGGTGGAGTCTGGTCCCCGGGTGCAAACTGGGGTGGCCTATCTCCTCTCCCAGGCCAAAATTCATGGCAGGAGTAGACTGAAACCCTACTACGCTGCAACCTCCACCCCAGCTACTAGCGGCAAATGCTGTAACACTGGCGTGGGGAGATGTCAGCAGGCCGTGCTGAAGCTCATCAGCTTGGGGGACAGACAGCACACTGCCTCCGAGGTCAGGGATGCCATCCTGGCTGAGATGGCAATGTTTTTTTCCCTGCTACACCTGGGGCCTGGCATTTTTGCGCCAGTGATAATGGCTGGAACCTGGTAGCAGATCTGGAGCTTATCAGACTCAAACACGGTCCACACATGACCCGCTTTTTCAACTTTTTGGTGCCATGTTTCTTTGAAACCTACACCATTGTGCCTGATATACAGGTCAAAGTGGGGCCATTTTCGTAAGTGAGAACTAGCCTCTGCTAGGCAGAAAACATTCAGAGCACACTCCTCTCACTGTTGGCTGGCGGAGGAAGACGAGGGGGATGGAGTGGCATCTGATGTCCCTGTCCCACACGAGGCTAGAGGGTGCACTTCAGTGCATCCCATTGCTTCACCACAAATGGTGTGAAGGGGAGTGGAAAATGGAGGAAATGGAGAGTGACCCTTACAGTTGGGGCCAGCAAAGGCATGCCAAGTAACACACTGGCACACATGGCTAACTTCATCTTGGGTTGCTTTTCAAGAGTCTAATGCATATTTCACATCATGGAGAACAAATAATACTGGATTTTTAGAAGCCTCGAACCACGGTCTAGGTCTAATGTCTGTTCCTTTCTTATATTAGGGGAGAGGGAAAAAAAATCACTTAAGTGACGCGTTTAGCGTACATAGACTGACTATTAATGTGTATCCCACTTAGTGTTGTTAGGGTTACACACCGTCACAACCTGGCTAAAGCTTCTATAGCTGTTAATAAAGTCAACATAACTTTACAGTATCCAAAAAGACAGCTGGTACCGACAGAGAGCAAGACAAATGTCAACCAAAGCTGTGAGCTCTGAACACCCACAGTGACTTTGGCGTCATCATCATTATAAGGGAGCGGGTGGTAATAAATAACTTGGCAGTGCCTAAAACCCAACAAGCTTATACAACTATATTTACATTAAGATACACAAATGACACTTTTTAGTAGCATGTCATGAGACAAGCTGATAAGATCTTCCTTTGTGCAGTGCTATTTGAAAGTTAATAGCTGCCTTCATTTTAATTCAGGAGAAGGTGCAGACAGATTAGATTTAGAACATGTTGTCTTCATTGTCAAAATCCTCTATATAGGTAATGTGTTTTTTGGGCCAAGCTGTCTGGGAACGAGCTGGTGCAGCACTGACAACCTGGGTGAGTATGGAAAGAGCCTGTGATGTAGGGTGAATGTATCCCCAAACTATTTGGGGAATTTCCACTCAGAAACTGGCACTATATGGCAGTAGCAAGAATTGAGGGTATATGTAGGCCCAATATATTCTTTGAATTCCCAGTCAGACAATGGCACTATATACCAGTAGCAAAAATTGTGGGTGCATGTAACCCCAATATATTCTATGAATTCCCAGTCAGAAAATGGCAGTATATACCAGTAGCAAAAATTGTGGGTGTATATAGCCCCAATTCTATTGCTAGGGGACTTCCAGTGTATTTCTGGGGTGAAGGTGGGGGGGCACACCGTTGGAACGTGGATCGGAAGTATATATAGGGTATACGGGAATACACTGTCAGTGTATTCCATTCAGGATCCTGGGAAAGCTGGGTTGCGGCGAATGAGCCCGCCAGTGCCACGTTACACTGACAAGCTTCTCCCTGGAATTTAGCTCTTACAAGAGCTGTTGGTTGTCGTCTCCTTCCTATCCTAGCCTGTCCCTGCCTACCCAGAATCTAACCCCTAGCTAACTGGACGGAAACCTCCGTCCCCGGTGAATTGCAAGCTCAGAATGACGCGAACCTGGGCGGCGCTGTTCTTTTAAATCAGTGGTCACATGTTTTGGGCAGCCAATGGGTTTTTCCTACTTTTTTCAACGTCACCGGTGTCGTAGTTCCTGTCCCACCTACCCTGCGCTGTTATTGGAGCAAAAAAAGCGCCAGGGAAGGTGGGAGGGGAATCGAGTAATGGCGCACTTTACCACGCGCTGTTCGATTCGATTATGGCGAACAGCCTGATATCCGATCGAACATGTGTTCGATAGAACACTGTTCGCTCATCTCTAGTTCCTAGGAGCCCTGACAGTGTCATACACTATGTATTATAAATAGGTTCCTAGGAGCCCTGACAGTGTCATACACTATGTATTATAGATAGGTTCCCAGGAGCCCTGACAGTGTTATACACTATGTATTATAAATAGGTTCCCAGGAGCCCTGACAGTGTTATACACTATGTATTATAGATAGGTTCCTAGGAGCCCTGACAGTGTCATACACTATGTATTATAGATAGGTTCCTAGGAGCCCTGACAGTGTCATACACTATGTATTATAGATAGGTTCCTAGGAGCCCTGACAGTGTCATACACTATGTATTATAGATAGGTTCCTAGGAGCCCTGATAGTGTCATACACTATGTATTATAGATAGGTTCCTAGGAGCCTTGACAGCGTAATACACTATGTTATATAGATAGGTTCCTAGGAGCCCTGACAGTGTTATACACTATGTATTATAGATATATATAGTCCTAGGAGCCTACTAAACCAGGATCAAGGGTGACTAATTAATTACAAAAGCAGATAAGTGTCCCCTACAAAACTGAAATAAAATATAACTTTTATTAAATAAATTTAATTTAAAATCTTTGTGCGAGGCAGACAAACTACCCATGGAAGTGAGCACCTATATATATACACACTCCACTATGAAACTGTAACTGTCATGGAATGATATCACTGGCTCCTAAATAAAGGTATACCTGAATTAGTATACATTTCTCAATTAGTGGAAAGAATGTACAAGTTTGTAACTACAAAGGAGCTATTGTTTTCAACTGACAGTCAGAAATAAAGCGGATGAACGGTGAGCTGCTGTTAATATAAGGCAGCACCACCAAGTGGAATGGAATAGGCCAGTACTCTCATGGAACAAGTGCTGCCCAATGTGAGGTAGCCAGCCACAGCACCAGTTCGTTCCAGCCCTTATTCCAACTCCACGGTCAGGGTACCGAAAGTATACAGGAGTGGCTGTATTTGATATGTAGCAGCCGTTTTTACTCCTAAAATAGCATAATTCGTCTCGACGCGTTTCGTTAAATCCTCATCAGGAGACTATCAAAACCCTGCCTATCGGGTTCTAACCCTGCCTATCGGGTACTAACACCAGGATGATGGTGTGCGGTGAAAACCGCAGTTCACGGGACCCATGTGGTAGGTGCCGCTACTTTCATGAGGTCTGACACTGCGTTCCTATATCCTCGCTCCTATATAATCACAGAGCGAGGAAAAGCCCGCCCCCTCTCGCCGCCAACCAATCCGGTTAGGGATGGGCGGTTCCATATGTATAGCGAAACCAGAGGGAGTGTCATGGGCGTGCCTGCGGCTCGGCAAGCAAGAAACCAAGTTCGTTTTGTGAGAAGGTATAATGAGTAAATATAGTTTTGATACATTAACACTGTGATGGGTAAGTATTATTGAAATTCCCTCATATTCAACTGCAGCTAGCATCGCATGACGTACCGGACCCAGATATCGCCGGGTCAGATATAATTATGATTCATACTACAACAATAAATCTACTTATGGCACATTCATGCACAACTGCAGCTAATATCACATGACGTACCTACCAAGCCCAGACATAACAATATATCTAGTTATGATCAAATGCCGTATACTCAATTGGCAGTGGTTGTTCAATGTGGTAAAAAACCCGTTGCGGTATCGCGTTATGGAACCGTATCATGTGCACCATCACTATTACAACAGATAGTTAAATCAGGCACTCGATCAAGATATTCATTCTAAGCATGTTGGCACATCATTACTCCTAACACATCACCGTATATCAAAAAGTGCATGTGATGGAGACTTAGAGGCAAATGTAGCCATCCATAATGTTAAAATGTACCTATTTATAGTTAATATCTGTACCCACTTAAACAAACGGCAGAAAAGAAATATTATCATTAAGGCCTCGAGGTTTGACAGATGAAAACTGAAAAATCCAGAAAGCCTCACGGCGCAAAATCTGATTATCCCAATTACCTCCTCGTATATGTTGGGGGACACGTTCAATAACCTGAAATTTCAGGGAAAAGGGGTCGCCCCCATGACATTCCCAAATGTGTTTGGAGATTGGGGTGTCAGTTCTCCTTACGACATCCCCCACATGATCAAGTATCCTCCGGCGCAATTCCCTGCGGGTCTTGCCCACATAATTAAGTGGGCATGGACATGTTAACACATAGACAACCCCTTCTGTTTTACAGTTGGAAAAATCCTTGATTTGGTAGGTTCTACCCGTGGCACAGGCCTTTATTTCAGTACCCCGTTGTATATAGGCACAGGCCCTACATGTACCACATTTAAATGTACCAGCCACTTTAGTCCTACCCAACCAGGTATTGTCTTTACTCAGGGACGAAAGATGGCTGCGTGTGACAATATCAGCCATATTTCTTCCTCTACGGAATGTCACCGAAGGTCGTTCTGGAATTAAATCTCGGATGTCAGGGTCCTGTTTCAGGATCCCCCAGTAATTCTTAATGATGTTGGTAACCTCATGTGAGGCATTATCATATGGTCCAATCATACGTATCAATTTTCTGTCATTGTTCCTCTTTTTCGGAACCAGCAAAGAATCCCTAGGAGTTTGTCTCGCCGACACATGGGCTGCATTCAGTAATGCCCGTGGATAACCCCTGGCTGCAAACCTATCTACCAATTGTCCACTTTCGGTGTCATAGTCATCCAGTTCGGAGCAGTTCCTCCGTACCCGGAGGAACTGCCCCTTTGGAATGCCCCGTTTCAATGGGGCTGGGTGATGACTCCCCCATTCCAGTAGGGCATTGGTAGCCGTCGGTTTGCGGAACAGTGTGGATTTGAAAGTACCATCTACATTCAAGGTGATACGAATGTCAAGAAAGTCAACGGTATTTTGATGGTAATATGATGTAAAATGCAAATTCAACTCGTTGACATTCAATTGGTCCACAAATGCCCTAAATTCATCAGGGGTACGTGACCACACAATGATGATGTCATCAATAAACCTGAGCCACAGCACTATATGCTGGGCCCAGGTCTCCGCGTATTTCCCAAATACTACTGCCTCCTCCCAGTAACCTAGGTAGAGGTTAGCAAAGGTGGGTGCGGCGGGGCACCCCATTGCGGTGCCCCGCCGCTGATGATACATTTTGCCATTAAACATAAACGCATTGTGTGTCAACACGAATCTCAAAAGCTGAATCACCAATTCATTGTGGTCACCAAACTGCTCCCCCCGGGTCCCCAGATAATGCTCCACAGCCCCACACCCCTTGTCATGGGGTATGGAGCTGTAGAGCGCCTCTACGTCCAAGGTCGCAAGGGCCGCCCCAGTTGGAACATGGATGCCCTCAAGATGCCTGAGGACATCCATGGTGTCCCTGACATATGAGGGGAGAGCCAAAACAAAGGGTCGCAACACAAGATCTAAATAGTTGCTGACCCCCTCGGTGACTCCCCCCATGCCAGAGACAATAGGGCGGCCCTTGAGGGGATGGTAGCCCTTATGGACCTTGGGTAGGGCATAGAAAGTGGGGACCCGGGGGAACTCAGGACGCATAAATAAATACTCCTGATTAGAGATAAGACCACGCGTCTTTCCCTGGTCCAGAATTAGTGTGAGAGCTTCGACATACTGGGCTGTGGGGTTTGTGGAAAGAATCTCATAGTTGGCGCTGTCCTCAAGTATCATATTGCACATGTTAATATAGTCATCACGATCCATGATGACTATATTGCCGCCTTTATCCGCAGCCTTGACTATAATAGAGTCATCAGTCTCTATCGATCTCAGGGCGGCACGTTGGTTCTTGCTCAAGTTATTGTGCTTATAAATTGGTTTCGAGGCTAGTTCGGACAATTTTTCCAAAACCATTTTTTCGAAGACATCAATACATTTGTATTCACATGGAGGAGGATTTTTACGATTTTTAGGTTTCAGATTTGTAGCCTGTATAACCTCATTAAGGCCTTGTGCTTCCAAATACAGACTCTCTAAGGTCCTAATTCCCTCCAGATCCTCCACTTCAACCCCCAATTCCCTTGCTCTTCTGCTCTCAATTGTTGACATGAACTTAGACCAACGTAGTTTACGTGTAAAGAGTGCGAGATCTTTAATCCATTCAAACTGCCTGAATGAATTAGTCGGTACAAAAGAGAGACCTTTCTTTAAGGACTGATACTTCACACGATGTTAAAGGTCGCTTAGACAAGTTAATAACCTGTAGGGAGTCTGACAGGGGAGTGTCTATTGTTGCAATGGGGCTGGTTCCGTCCTGCTCCGTAGCAGGTACTGTGTGATTTGCGGGGTTTGTGCTAAAAAACCACCTCCACCACTACTCCCAGCACCCTCTCTCCCCTGATGCCTAAATCTCGGTTTTGCTCTATTAGCTGAGCCAAATCCTCGACCCCTATAGGTACGTGAGACATCCCTTTTACGACCATAGCGCTCACTATCTGAGTACTCAAAATCTGACGACGACGCATCACTGGCTGATACTGCACGTTCTGTCTCCCAATATGCTTTGTTATCCCTAAATTCCTGCATATCTCTAGTAAACTGTTGATGTTTCCGTAATTTGATATGATTAGTGTATTTCTCGATGTTAATTTGAAGATCTTTCTCCTTTTTGCTGAACTCAGGGTCATTATTGTAAGTACGTGCTTTGGTGACCAGATCTTTCAGCTGCGCATCTAATTTAGATAAGTTGTTTTTTTCTTCTTCAAGTATGAGAGCTATAAGTCTAAGGGATGACTCAGTTACTTCTTTAGTCCAAGCGGTTATGAGTGCCGGGGTCCTGATTCGAACAGCCGGCTGAGTAGGATTTCTCAAACCCCTCGGTACAATTTTATTGTCTAAATAGTTTGTCAATGCTTGAATCTCCCACCAACATCTTGTAAAGTCACGATATGTTTTGGTCAGCACTTTAAAGGTCTCTTTAATGGAACCTAAAGTATCAGATTGTGTAAATTCCTTCTCTGAAAAAACTACCTTGGCCTCTTCCAACCATTGTGCCGCTAAACTGTTCTCGGCCAGGAAGCCAGCCATGATAGTATAATGACACGATGCAACCAATAATGGTATGATCCGTTCCTGGACAAAGCCCGAAAATAAACTACTAGACCAGGATCAAGGGTGACTAATTAATTACAAAAGCAGATAAGTGTCCCCTACAAAACTGAAATAAAATATAACTTTTATTAAATAAATTTAATTTAAAATCTTTGTGCGAGGCAGACAAACTACCCATGGAAGTGAGCACCTATATATATACACACTCCACTATGAAACTGTAACTGTCATGGAATGATATCACTGGCTCCTAAATAAAGGTATACCTGAATTAGTATACATTTCTCAATTAGTGGAAAGAATGTACAAGTTTGTAACTACAAAGGAGCTATTGTTTTCAACTGACAGTCAGAAATAAAGCGGATGAACGGTGAGCTGCTGTTAATATAAGGCAGCACCACCAAGTGGAATGGAATAGGCCAGTACTCTCATGGAACAAGTGCTGCCCAATGTGAGGTAGCCAGCCACAGCACCAGTTCGTTCCAGCCCTTATTCCAACTCCACGGTCAGGGTACCGAAAGTATACAGGAGTGGCTGTATTTGATATGTAGCAGCCGTTTTTACTCCTAAAATAGCATAATTCGTCTCGACGCGTTTCGTTAAATCCTCATCAGGAGACTATCAAAACCCTGCCTATCGGGTTCTAACCCTGCCTATCGGGTACTAACACCAGGATGATGGTGTGCGGTGAAAACCGCAGTTCACGGGACCCATGTGGTAGGTGCCGCTACTTTCATGAGGTCTGATATATATAGTATAGTATATATAGTATAGTATAGTCTATATATATATAGTCCTAGGAGCCCTGACAGTGTCATACAATATGTATTATAGATAGGTTCCTAGGAGCCCTGACAGTGTCATACACTACGTATTATAGATAGGTTCCTAGGAGCCCTGACAGTGTTATACACTACGTATTATGGATAGGTTCCTAGGAGCCCTGACAGTGTCATACACTATGTATTATAGATAGGTTCCTAGGAGCCCTGACAGTGTCATACACTATGTATTATAGATAGGTTCCTAGGAGCCCTGACAGTGTCATACACTATGTATTATAGATAGGTTCCTAGTATCAGCTTTGTTTTACAGAAAAAACAATATTACATTTTTATTTTTTAAATAATGCAAATAAAACCAAGTCAAGAAGGGCCAGAAAAACACAATGTTAATATACTGTCTTGGAAATTTCTTCTGGTTTGAGGATTTCTTATTTAACATAGTGGAAACCTGGTTTTGACCATTGTAGAGGCGGTCCTTTTATCTGTGGGACTCGGCCAGTCTATCGAAGGATTATGTAGATAATCTTGTTTCCCTTAGTCCTAACAGCGGCACAATGTGGGGTATTTCGTGCCCCTGTGTGCTGGTAGGACAGGCGGAGTTTTAATTAGCCATGTATTAATTTCACATGGCTCATTCCCTTTAAGAGGGCACAGATACCTCCCCCCCCCCCGTGTGTAAATAACAAGTAATAATACATACATTTCAAATAAACAACAATAGGGGGGGAATCCTTGTGCCGCTGTTAGGACTAAGGGAAACAAGATTATCTACATAATCCTTCGTTCCCTGTCGTCCTTACCAGCGGCACAATGTGGGGAAATAGCAAGTAATCCCCATAAGGGTGGGACATTAAACACAAGCAGAATGTAATACAGTGCGCCCGAAGGCAGTAGCTTCTGAGCTATACCGATCAAGTCGGTAGTGCTTCACAAAAGTCGATTCTGAAGACCAGGATGCTGCTGCACAAATCTGATCCAAGGCAAGAGCCTTGATTTCCGCCCAAGAGGTCGACACTGCCCGTGTCGAGTGGGCCCTTAGGACAGTGGGCGGAGGTAAGTTCTGTCTCACAAACGCCAACTTGATTGCTTCCTTTACCCAGCGAGAGATGGTGGCCTTAGAAGCCTTGCGGCCTTTATGGCCACCTACATAATTTATTAATAATTTTTTAGATCTCCTGAAAGCGCGCATGCGCTGAAGATAAATCTGCAGGTTCCGGACTAAATCCAGGGTATGCCACCTCTCCTCCTCAGGGGAAGTGGGTACTGGAAAAGGTTGGCAGGCAAATGAGCTGACACACATTTGCCCTAGAAGAAACCTTAGGCCTGAACCCTGGCAGAAATCTTAACTGAACACGGTCTTCGAAGAAGGCAATGTAAGGAGCTTCCGATGAGAGTGCTTGAAACTCCCCTACTCTTTTTGCCGAGGTGACAGCGAGGAGAAAAGATACCTTATAGGTCAGCCACTTTAGATCCACCTCCTCCAGGGGTTCGAATGGAGCAACACAAAGTGCCTTTAGGACCATGTTGAGGTCCCATTGGTGGACAGGAGCAGGTACTGCTGGTCTCAGCCTAGTTGCCCCTTTGATAAAGGTGCTCACTAAAGGATCTTGAGACAACCGCCTCCCCAGATAGGCGGACAGAGCGGCCACATGTACCTTCAGGGTAGAAGCTGCAAGCCCTCTGTCTAGGCCGTCCTGAAGGAAATCCAGGATCGCCCTCACAGGGGGATCGGAGGAGTCTACTTCGTGATCCGTGCACCAGGCCTGGAAAATATTACCGACCCTACGGTAATTCTTATTGGTAGAGTTGGCCCTGGCGCTGGCTAAAGTCCTTAGGATGCCTTGAGACAGTCCTCTATTCCTTAATAGGGACTGGTCAACCTCCAGGCTGTCAGATTGAATCTCCTCAGATCGTGGTGTCTCAGCTCTCCTTGTGTCACCAGATCTGGGAGGGGGGAAGCCTCCAATACCTGCCTTGACTCATCCACATGAGCTGGGCAAACCAAGTACTTTTCGGCCAGAACGGGATTATGGCAATTCCCGAGACTTGGTCCTGTCTGATTTTCATCAATACCTTGGGTATGATGGAAACTGGAGGGAAGATGTATATCAGCCTGAACCTCCATGGGATGGACAGGGCATCCACTGCCAAGGCATTGTCCTCCTGGTACAGAGAACAGAAGATTTCCACCATGGCGTTGAGTCGGGTTGCCATGAGGTCGACGTCTGGAAGGCCCCATGCTTGGACAATCTGTTGGAATCTGTCTTGATTGAGAGACCATTCTCTTGATACAGGGATACCCCGACTCAACTGATCCGCTACTATGTTCAGGGAGCCCTTGATGTGAACAGCGGATAGGTGGGACAGATTCTTCTCTGCCCACGAGAAAATCAAGTTCGCCTCTCTCAGTAGGGCTGGAACCCTGGTGCCGCCTTGCTTGTTCAAGTATACTACCGTCGTCATGTTGTCTGACCGGACCTTGACTGCCTTCCCTTCGAGAAAAGGGGCGAAGTACTTCAGCGCCAGATAGACTGCTTTTAGCTCTTTCAGGTTGGAGGTTCCTACCTTTGGATTCCTCCACAGACCCTGGACAGTCCCGCCGTCTAGGTGGGCTCCCCATCCCGTATGGGACGCATCTGTTGTCAACAGGGTCCAACGAGGTTGGACCGAGGACCTTCCGTCTTTCAGGTGTCTCCACCATCTGAGGGAAAGACGGGTACCGGGAGAAAGGCAGATCTTCCTGTGCAGTCCCCGTGGAGATCCGTTCCAGGCTCTCAACACCTCCATCTGAAGGGGACGCAAATGCCATGAAGCCCAAGGGACTGCCTTGGCTGAAGACGACATTAGGCCATGGCGGTGCGGATGGTGACCCGCCGGGTCCTGAAAAGGCCCTGCACTGAAGCTTCTATTTTCGCTCGCCTTGGACGGGATAGGAAAATCTGCATGCTCTGGGAATCCAGAATAAACCCTAGGAATTTCTTCTGCGTGGATGGCACTGTTTCTGACTTCTCCCAATTGATCAGCCAACCCAACTCCTGGAGGAAGGAGATGGCTATCTGGAGGTGGTGATGGAGAATTGAAGCAGACTGAGCTTTTATAAGCCAGTCGTCAAGGTAGGGAACCACGAAGAGGCCTTGCAGTCTGAGGGTGGCGGTAACTGGTGCGACCATCTTGGTGAATACGTACGGGGCTGACGATATGCCGAATGGCAGAGCAGTGAACTGTAGGTGCTCTCTGTGACCAGCCATAAGAACGGCTATGCGTAGATACTTCTTGTGTGGCGGGAAGGTGGGGATATGTAAGTAGGCATCCTTCAGGTCCAGGGTGACCATGACGTCATCGCGCAATAGAAAGTTGGTTACTGAGTCTATGGACTTCATCCTGAATGGCTGTCCCTTTCTGAAAAGGTTGAGGAACCGAAGATCTATAATCATCCGCCACCCTCCTGTGGACTTTGGAACCAGGAATACGGGTGAATAAACTCCTTATCCCACTTCTGAGGGAGGGACCCTTTCCAGGTCCCCCTTTGCGAAATATTCTGCCATGGAAGCCTTCAGGCAGACCTGTTGTAGAGCTGGTAAAACCCGCGTAGTGATGAACCGGTCCACAGGAGGGTGTGAGAACTCTATTGTGTACCCCCGCTGAACGAACTGAAGGACCCATGGATCCAAAATGTGAAGATGCCACGCCACGGAAAAATTTGGAAAGGCGCCCTCCTACGGGAGAGCTGGACACAGAGAGCGAAGCCTCCTAAAAACACCTTCTTCTTAGGGTCTTCCTTGGGGATCCCTTGCCCCGCCCCTTTGGGTTACCTTGCTGAGGCCTGTATTGGGATGTAGCTTCTCGACCCCTAGAAGGGGAAAACCTTCTTCCTCTGGTCGCTTGTGGTAGCGACCTGCCTTTACCTTCAGCCAGCCCCTCCATCAGGTCGTGCAGCCCCTGGCCGAAAATCTTCCCTGGTTGAAAGGGGAGGGAGCATAAAGAAAATTTGGAGGTGACATCAGCCCGCCAAGGATTGAGCCACAAGGGCCTCCTGGCAGCGGTATTCAGAGCCATGGTCTTGGAAGCCAGTTTCACCTGCTGTCTTGCTGACTCTCTCAGGAAATCCGTAGCGAGACATAATTCCCCCATGGACGCCAGGATGACGTCCCTGTTGCCCCGGAGTCGATGTCCCGCTCCAGACGGTCCAACCGGGCTTGAAGCTTATCAGCTACTTCTGTGGAGGCAATGCCCACTGCCATCTGGGCTGAAGCAGACGAATACGCCTTCTTGAGTGTTGAATCCACTCTCCTATCCAGCAAAACTTGGAGGTTTGACCCGTCTTCGATAGGCACGACAGTGCGACGGGAGAGCTTTCAGATGGCCAAATCCACCTTGGGCAGAGGACCCCAGCGATCCAGCTGGGAGGAATCAATTGGATATACTGCTTTGAAAGCCCTGGTGGTGACATAAGCTTCCTCCGGCTGCTTCCACTCTTGTTCCATTAAACTGGCTATGGAGGCGTCCACTTGAAAAACCCTCCGCTTTTCAGAGGTGGACGCAGAGGCTTCCCCCTCGCCAATCTGGTCCCACGACCAGATGGCCTTCAGCAGATTGTTAGTCTTCTCACGATGAAAAAAAATGGGTCTGCTGGAACAGGAGGACTGGTCGTCTGATGATATGGACTCATCCTCCACCTGGAGGCACTCCAGGGAGGGCAGCGAAACAGAACGCCTCTCACGCACTGTTTCTTGGTGAGCTGAGCCAGTGATGTACGGATATCCTTTAAGGAATCATCCTGCAAAAACAAGGATACTTAGAAGCCAGAGGGGACCCTACCCCTTTTAGCGGCTAACGTACTCACCATGTACTCCTTGACCTATGCTACCATATCACTGGTAACGGGTTCCTCCCGCAGAGGTCCCCTGCATTGCTGGCAGCGTGACCAGTCATAGCCTAGAGGCAAAAAATGACATTCAGGATACTCCCACCATTGGGAGAATTAGCAGACGAAAAAGACCGCACCTACTATCAGGTAGTAGAACATCACATTCAATACAAGCCAGATGTCTCCTTTTGAAGACTTCATCCGTCTCACTTGTTCCCCGGGAGGGGTGGAAGACGAAGACATGACAAAGAACTAGCTTTCAGCGATACCTAAGCATAGGCTACGGAACATAAAGGAGTACATTCAAGGAACCATATAAGGAGACTCACCCAGCTTCAGTCAGACAACTTACCAAACTTCAGTCGAGTTTGCACTAGAACAAGTGTAGATGAAGCAATAACACGAGCCACAACACGGAACCAGCTAGTGGTTTAAACTAGCAGGCAATGAGGGAAGCAGCCATGCCCCTGTTTACAGCCATGTATCCGGAAAGGGGCGTGGCTTAACAAAAAAATATGTGAGCTCCGTTCCTTGCCCTCCTGAGAGCACTCTCAGGCCTTAGGAGTTGCTCCCTCCCTAGCCAACAGACCCTTGGCACATACCTTGCCTCTATAGCCGCACTGCACCGCTGTCTGCGTGGTCCCGGAGCGGCGGATGCCGAAACCGGAAGTGCCGGTGTCACCTCTATGAGCGTCCGGCCAGGAACCTCCTAGACAGAGAAGGTTCCGCGAAACCGGAAGTTCCCCTTCCTGGAGCTGTGCATACACGCCAGCGGTGCGCGGCTCCACAAAGCCCAAACAAGACGGGACTGCCGGGGATACATGAGGCAAACATTGTGGGAGGGAGGCAGGGATATATAAAGAGATAAAGGAGCCTTTAAACTTACCCCTCTTCTCCCTGCAGGACTGACACAGAAGTCCAGCAGGCCAGAGTGCTTCACTGAAGATGATTTGAACAGGTGAGAACCTGCAACTTACAACTTCTTCCTTCTTTCTCTTTAGGAGGACACAGAGTCCTCGCCACCTGTCCAATCCTTTACACGGGACAGAAAAAAACACAGGGGGGAGGTATCTGTGCCCTCTTAAAGGGAACGAGCCATGTGAAATTAATACATGGCTAATTAAAACTCCGCCTGTCCTACCAGCACACAGGGGCACGAAATACCCCACATTGTGCCGCTGGTAAGGACGACAGGGAAGGGCTCGTTCACATCTGCGTTGCCCTCTCCGTACTTGAGGTTTCCGTTTCCTGCCTAAAACAGAGGCAGGAGACGGAAACCTGCAGGAGTCTCTCTCACTCATTCATTTGAATGGGGGAGAGAGATGTCCGGCCATGAGCGGCGGTGAGCGTTTTGCGCTCTCCGCCGCGAAACCGGGTTTCTTAATCCGGACACAGAGTCGGACATGCAGTACTCTGTGTCCGGATAAAAAAAAAATCTGGTTTCGAGGCGGAGAGCCTAAAACGCTCACCGCCGCTCACGGCCGGACCCGGTCTATGGTTTCCGTCTTCTGGCATGCAGAAGACGAAAACCATAGAACGGAGACCCTGAACGCAGGTGTGAACCTAGCAGAAGCTGTATTTCAGTGAGCACCATGCAGTGCCTGAGATGCCGTTTGGTGGTGCAAAGGAACTAAACTTCTAGGTTTCCTTATAGATCAAAACTGATTGTTGGGAATCCCAGCAGCCAGACAACCTGTGATCAGTAACAGATGAACACCAGACGCTGGGAAAGAAGAAAAAACAACTCAGGCTTGCCTGAACCTGAAATTTTTGGAAAATTTGTAACAAACTTGTTTCATTCTAAAGTGGCCCAGTTATAGACCTCAGCAGTGACCCAGTGACCCAGTTCACAATAGTCCCACATTACCAATAGTCCATAATACAACAGTTTACACAATACAAGAGATTACTTTTTAGTTGCTAAACAAAATCTATCTTTGCAAAAACGTTGCTGGATTTTTTCTTTTATTGCCTTCGTTTTCAGTCCATATAGTATTGGATTGACAATTGGTGGCACTATGAAGGGTTGGATGGACATGACTACCCTTAAAGCATGGGGTACAATAGTGTGAATGAATCGATACAGCATCACCTCGAAAACAACGTTGGTGAAGAAGATCAGAAGAGATGTGATCTGCGGGGTGCAGGTCTGAATGGCTTTGGCTCGAGCTTCCTTGGATTTTGCACAGACCTTCAAAATTTCAATGTAAGATATAAGAGTAAGCAATGGCATCCCTATGCTGATCATAGTTGTGGCGATCATCCCATACACATTGTTCACCATGGTGTCCACACAAGAGAGTCTCACCACCGTCCAGTTGTCGCAATAAATTTTAGGGATCACATTGTCACAAAGAGGCAGCCGAACAGTAAGAATAACAAGGACCGTAATCATAGTGAGGCTATATATACAGGCAGCGGCTACTAGCTTATATGCAGTGCCCAGGGTCATGATATTAGGGTATCTCAGGGGGTTACAGATGCACACGTAGCGGTCCAAGGCCATTACAGCTAATATGGTGAACTCACAGGATGCATAAGTATTAATGCAAAAGTCTTGGATGATACAGGCCCCGTAGGAGATGCTCTGAGTCTTCGAGATTAGGTTTACGAACAGGCTCGGGTAGAAGGTGCTGCTCCCAAACATATCGTTGGTGCACAGGGCACATATGAAGACATACATTGGCTCATGTAAGCTTTTGTGGAGCACGATGGTGGAGATCACCATATAGTTACACGTGACGATCACCAGGAAGCCCAGGAACGTTATCACACCATACAGGTAGCTTATATTCGAGAGGTCACCAAAAGCCAGGCTCATGTGAGAGGGATTGGAGTGGGTGGAATTTATCATTGGACTTCTTTTCAGAGTTGCTTTCTAAATTATGGGAAAAAAAATCACTTTATTAATAAAAAAAATTGTTAACTTTTTAAGATTTCTGCTTGCTGTTGAAATGGGCAGAGTAGAAGACACGGATGGTCGACAGTAGAGGATCGACGCAGCACAAACACAAAGGTTGGTGAAAAACAAGAACCCCTGACAAACAGGCAAAGCAAAAAAATAAGGTTATATATATATATATATATATATATATATATATATATATATATATATATATATATATATATCAAATAAATACAAAAAATATATGTCATTATTCATTCATGAACCAGTTACAATGTAATTAAACATAAATAAATAAATAAATAAATCTCCTGACTGCTGTTGTCTTACATTTACCTTGCTCAGTTACTATTTCATATCACATATTTTCTCCTGGTTGTGTGTATTGCAGCCTTCACCACCAGGTACATTCAGCCTCTCTCCGTCCTTGCTGATACTCTGCAGCTTTTGCATCGCGTACATGTCGGCCCTGAGACGGAATTTTATACCAACATCTATTACTCTGGACCAATAAAATTGCTACAAATCTTAAAAAAGTAACTGGTGGTAAAAAAAATTCTGAAATACTCCGGGGAGCTTCCAGCAGGTGATACATCCAGAATGTGACATGTCTGAATACACATCATAAATGAGCAGTCACATCTCCAGAGGGAAATCTCTCTGGGATTACTGCAGGATCTGTGGTTTGCAGTTAGCAACTTCATTTACTTCTCCTTACCTTATCTTAACATAGTGTATAGCATTGTCAGGGTTCCCAGGACTATATACCTATAATACATAGTGTATGACACTGTCAGGGCTCCTAGGAACCTATCTATAATACATAGTGTATGACACTGTCAGGGCTCCTAGGAACCTATCTATAATACATAGTGTATGACACTGTCAGGGCTCCTAGGAACCTATCTATAATACATAGTGTATGACACTGTCAGGGCTCCTAGGAACCTATCTATAATACATAGTGTATGACACTGTCAGGGCTCCTAGGAACCTATCTATAATACATAGTGTATGACACTGTCAGGACTCCTAGGAACCTATCTATAATACATAGTGTATGACACTGTCAGGACACCTAGGAACCTATCTATAATACATAGTGTATGACACTGTCAGGGCTCCTAGGAACCTATCTATAATACATAGTGTATGACACTGTCAGGGCTCCTAGGAACCTATCTATAATACATAGTGTATGACACTGTCAGGACTCCTAGGAACCTATCTATAATACATAGTGTATGACACTGTCAGGACTCCTAGGAACCTATCTATAATACATAGTGTATGACACTGTCAGGACTCCTAGGAACCTATCTATAATACATAGTGTATGACACTGTCAGGACACCTAGGAACCTATCTATAATACATAGTGTATGACACTGTCAGGACTCCTAGGAACCTATCTATAATACATAGTGTATGACACTGTCAGGACACCTAGGAACCTATCTATAATACATAGTGTAGAACACTGTCAGGGCCCCTAGGAACCTATCTATAATACATAGTGTATGACACTGTCAGGGCCCCTAGGAACCTATCTATAATACATAGTGTATGACACTGTCAGGGCCCCTAGGAACCTATCTATAATACATAGTGTATGACACTGTCAGGGCTCCTAGGAACCTATCTATAATACATAGTGTATGACACTGTCAGGACTCCTAGGAACCTATCTATAATACATAGTGTATAACACTGTCAGGACTCCTAGGAACCTATCTATAATACATAGTGTATGACACTGTCAGGGCTCCTAGGACTATATATATCTATAATACATAGTGTATAACACTGTCAGGCCTCCTAGGACTATATATATCTATAATACATAGTGTATGACACTGTCAGGGCTCCTAGGACTATATATATCTATAATACATAGTGTATGACACTGTCAGGGCTCCTAGGAACCTTTCTATTCAATTTATAGCTCTTTAAGGCAAACACAGTCAAAGTCTCGTCAAAATGAATGTGACGTATGTCTATTGAAAAACATATATCAATCAGTAGGTACGAGCTAACACTGTGCTGACACTCAATTTTTCTGCATTTTAACACTTAAAATACTCTATAAATTACCCCTTTTGGGGAGAAATGGTGATTTCCCTTGATCTTGTAAACACTTTGTGGTTATATTGCAAAAATCATTGGTTTGGTGGAAATATTAGCACGTTTTTTATTACATTCTCTGAGAGACAAATTTGTGTATGTTAGCCTAGTTGAAAACTAGGAAGAATTGACTTTCCCCCCAAAAAAAAGCCTCCAAAATTTAACCCTTCATAGGAACACAACACCACTCCAACATTGACTTAGTATTGAAAGAAGCAATAGCGGGCTTTATTTTATTTTCTCAATATTATGGCAGTGGCAGACTGTTAAGTGATTGACTTCATAAAAAAAGTCACCAAAAATTGCCACTATATGACAGCTGATGAAGCAGCAATAAGTGGCCATTACAAGATCGGAAGACAAATGTGTGACAAACTATTAGCAGGCCTGACCTGCCAGGCTAAGAAACAAGGACTATACAGTGAAATGGAAAGGATTGTAATGGCCATGAGAACAGCACTTGGGAGCCGCAATAGAATCTGGATTATCCTGCTTGTTATCCCTTTATGGGAGCCTGTGCCACATCAGCATCATGCTGGCGGGGTGACAATTTACAGAATTCAAAGGAAAATTTGTGGCGCAGCATCTGTGTATTCTCCATTTTGAAAAGTAATAAATGATTGAATGTGCAAAATAAGATGAGGCCTGGTCCTTAAGGAGTTACTAGCCACATGTGATCCCATTCTGCTGAATACTCACTCCTTGTATTTCTGGTTCTGATCGGCTGCCATATACAGGAGGAAACGTATAATTATGTAACCTGAGCATCCGATACAACTGGTTTCCTCTGGCCATACAACCAGACGTCGTCTACACACAGTAGACATGTTATGTGATACCTGGAACAGATTTCCATTACTGACGCTTGAAGTTCTGTCTATTAACTTCAGGAATTGACCATTTTCCCTGGAAACATCTCGGCTTTCTCATCACAATTTTTCTTTCTCTCTTTCTCTCTTTTTCTTTATATTGTATCTTCCATAAGGTCATAATAGACTTTTGGCGACATTTTAACTTTAGTTTTGTTTCTTTGTTGTTCTTTTTGC
Source organism: Leptodactylus fuscus (assembly GCF_031893055.1). Classification (NCBI taxonomy): domain Eukaryota; kingdom Metazoa; phylum Chordata; class Amphibia; order Anura; family Leptodactylidae; genus Leptodactylus; species Leptodactylus fuscus. Next base: position 276,212,320 of record NC_134266.1, on the reverse strand, counting down.
AGATTTCCCTTGTACCTGATACATACACCCAGATTACATGAGGAATATAGCAGAATGGACTACACAATAAAGCTGATATGGCTCCTCTAGGACCCAGCAGATTAAATAGTCCCCAGCCCCTGGCAATGGTGAAACTACGGAGCTTGAAGAGGAGTCACATCATTGAGGACTGAGTAATAAACCTTTCTCTAGGCCATCAGTAGCTGTTACTCTCTGCTTACATATATATGTCTTTGCAAAGTTAAGAGTGGACCGTGAGGGCGTATGTGGTCATTGGCCTGTTCAGAAGAAGTTAAAGGGGTTGTCCCATTATGGACACTTATTCCATATCCACAGGACAGAAGATGAGTGTCCAATCAATGGGGGTCTGATTACTAGATCTGTACATTTAAAGGGATTCTACCACTAAAACACATTTTTTTCTAGTTAACACGTCGGAATAGCCTTTAGAAAGGCTATTAGTCTCTTACCTTTGGATGGGCTCTCCGCCGCGCCGTTCGTTCAAAATACCGGTTTGTACTGGTATGCTAATGAGTTCTCTCGCAGCGATGGGGGCGTCCCCATTGCAGCTCGAAAACCGACCGCAGCGCCGCCTCTCTGGTCTTCGGTGTCCTCCCCTTGCTTCTTCAGCGTCTGTCAGACGCCTGCGCAGTACGCTCTGTTCGGCGAAGATTGCCGAACGTACTGCGCATGCGCGAAATTGCGGTGCCCGCACTATGGCTGGGACCGCAATTTTGCACATGCGCAGTACGTTCGGCAATCTTCGCCGAACAGAGCGTACTGCGCAGGCGTCCAACAGTACGCTGAAGAAGCAAGGGGAGGACACCGAAGACCAGAGAGGCGGCGCTGCGGTCGGTTTTCGAGCTGCAATGGGGACGCGCCCATCGCTGCAAGAGAACTAATTAGCATACCGGTACAAACCGGTATTTTGAACGAACGGCGCGGCGGAGAGCACTTCCACAGGTAAGAGACGAATAGCCTTTTTAAAGGCTATTCCGACGTGGTAACTAGAAAAAAATGTGTTTTAGTGGTAGAATCCCTTTAAGCGTGGACCGTGAGGGCGTATATGGTCATTGGCCTGTTCGGAAGAAGTTAGAGGGGTTGTCCCATTATGGACACTTATTCCATATCCAATCAATGGGGGTCTGATTACCAGATCTGTAAATTTAATCTACTACTACTACTTCCTCCCTAATCAGTTCTCTCCCCCACAGGTGTTCTATGGGATTCAGGGCTGGACTCATTGCTGCCACTTTACAAGTCTCCAGGGCTTTCTCTCACCACCATTTTCTAGTGCTGACCTGAAGTGTGTTTTGGGTCCTTGTCCTGCTGGAAGAGCCCTGACCTCTGAGGGAGACCCGGCTTTCTCACACTGGGCCCTACATGATGCTGTACAATGTGTTGGTCGTCTTCAGACTTCATAATGCCATGCACACGGCCAAGCAGTTCAGTGCCAGAGGCAGCAAAGCAACCCCAAACCATCAGGGACCTCCGCCATGTCTGACTGTAGGGGGCGTCTTCTTCTCTTTGAAGGCCTCTTTTTTCCTGTAATCTCTATGTTGAGGCCTTCTCCTACTTTTGTCTCCTCTGACCAGAGAACATTCTTCCAGAACGGTTTTGGCTTTCTCAGGTAAGATTTGGCAAACTCCAGCCTGGCTTCTGTCTGTGGGTAAGAAGTGGGGTCTTCCTGGGTCTCCTACCATACAGTCCCTTCTCATTCAGACGCTGACGCTGGATAGTACGGGGTGACACTGTTGTACCCTCGGACTGCAGGGCAGCTTGGACTTGTTTGGATGTTAGTCGAGGTTCTTTATCCGCCATCCGCACAATCTTGCGGTGAAATCTCTCGTCAATGTTTCTTCTCCGTCCACATCTCGGGAGGTTAGCCACAGGGCCATGGGCTTTACACTTCTTACTGACACTGCGCACGGTAGACACAGGAACATTCAGGTCTTTGGAGATGGACTTGTAGCCTTGAGATTGCTCACGCTTCCTCACAATTTTGCTTCTCAAGTCCTCAGACAGTTCTTTGGTCTTTCTTTTCTCCATGCTCAATGTGGTCACACAAGGACACAGGGCAGAGGTGGAGTCAACTTTAATCCATTTCAACTGGCTGCAAGTGTGATTTAGTTATTGCCACCACCTGTTAGGTGCCTCAGGTATGTAACAGGTGCTGTTAATTACACAAATTAGAGAAGCATCACATGATTTGTCAAACAGTGCCAATACTTTTGTCCACCCCCTTTTTATGTTTGCTGTGGAATTATATCCAATTTGGCTTTTTGACAATTCTTTTTGTGGTTTTCCATTGAAGACAAAATAAATGAAGAAAATACCAAAGAATTTGTGATTGTAATCATTATCTGGAAGAAAGCGAGTATTATCTGACAGAATTGCAGGGGGGCCAATACTTTTGATCAACACTGTACGAAGCCATTTTCACTCCACTGGGGATTATGGGAAATATGCAAATCTGTTTTCCAGGAAATTATTATTTCCTAATTATTATTCTAATTAGGAAAACAGTGCCTCTGCTTGCTGTCCTTTAGGGAAAGCCCCAATAAACATCATGCATGACTTTTTCAACAAGCCTAGGCAATGGCATGGCCATTGTTTCTCCCACTACTGCTGTTTATGCATAAACACCCACCGTTGCAAAAACAATGGATTATTCTGATACCAATATGAATGCAAAAACACCCCACAGACATCTATCACCAAAAAGGGAAAAATTTTGTAGCGATAGTAAAAGCCGTAAGTTATTGTCACCGGTTTTTCAGCAAAAATACCCATAGTGATAATTTTTTAACCAAATTTTTCAAATTGTAAAAAAAAAAAAAAAAAAATCTGCCAGAGCTGTGTGATAACAAACAGGCTGGATGTTACGACCAGCTATCATCCGTGTACCAATATCCATATGTATTGCCATTTCTAAGGCTGTGTGGAGCTATGAAGGAGTTAATTGGAGTCTACGGAGCCTTCACAGGGTCACACTAGGCTTTTCTAAAAAAAATTTGACTTTGCATTCAGACCAAATTATTCAGGCTGAAATTAATCTTCAGCCCAAATCTGTTGAATCGGAAACTCAATGGATTTTGAAACGTCCCATCTAAGGTTGAGCGATTGGGATCGGAAAAGATCGGATCCCGATTGGTGATCGAGTAAATTTCATGATTGCGAATGGGTTCCGATCCCGCCTAAAAAAGATTGAGAACAGAATTTTGATACTGATCACACAACCCTTACCTGCAACTTAACTGTAACTTACCTGCACAGAAGTGCTGCCGCTCCCCGGAGCTCCAGGCCGTTGTTCTCGGTCCTCTCCTCTCTCATTGAGAGGCCACCAGAGCGCTATGCACATCCCCGCCTGCATAGGCTAGTGTTACTGATGCTGGGAGTAGGTGGGGCTTATTGACGCTTAGGAGAGTGTGGGCGGGTACAGGGCAGGGGAACGTGAGTGATTCTCTAGGGAGGCGGGGGCAGGTACGGAGCTCTGCTGGCATCTGAATGAGAGTGGAGAGAAACAGACAGAGAACGACGACACGGAGCTCCAGGAAGCGGCGTACAGACTGGGAGGGGAGGCGGCAGCGGTTCTGTGCAGGTAACCGGACAGCATGGGGGACTAAGTAGTAGGCAGATTTTCTAATCACTACACAGCATGGAGTCCAAAAATTGAAGCCATCAAGCCTTGAAGCCTTCAATTTTTGGACTCCACACTGTGTAGTGAATAGGATTGTTTTTAAAATCCGATTTTCGGTCAATTAAAAATCCCACTGACTTGGATTAGGATCGGAGTTGGGATTGGGATTGGATGGAAAATGATCGGAAATCGGATCCTGAAATCTCAAGATCGGCTCAACCCTAATCCCCTCATCTCTAGGTAGAGACAATAGAAGAGGCAACAACTCCAACTAAGGTGATACCAATTATAACTTGGACTGAGGCCAGAGAGCCAACATTTTGGCAAACCTTTTAGAAAGCGAGTTTGGCTCGAGCTCACCTTGACCTTGTATAAAGTATCATCGATAGAACTGTAAGGAAACATCTTCCCGTCGCTCCCATCGGACAGATTCCCCGGACACTCCCTCCTGTCTATTTTCAGACGGTTCTTACATCAGCTTTCATTGTCGCTGTTTATTCTCATCCAAATTCCTTATAGTCTTGTAAGGTATAAATACCTGCAGAAGGAGCGTGCTCCGGGGAGAGAGGAGCGTCTTCTCACTCTGCAAAGCCATCGCCGCAGCTGGTAAGAGAAAAACTTTCTTCATATTACCTGACTAAAGATTTTTATTTTTCTCATTAAATTCATTTTACAATTTCTTTTAAATTTTTTACAGAAATTAAGTAACAGAACCTTTGTAGTCACCTCCAGCTTCTGATCAGGACACTTGCCCTCACTGACTCCATGACTGTGATCTTATTTCTCTAAGGTTATGTTTCTGGTCCTCTGTGGTCCCGGTTGGTCAGAGGCTGCAGACCCTGCCATGTGTACCGGCCAGGTCAGGTCTTCAGAGCAGTGTGTGGTGTAGGACGGTCCCAGTAGACCTGACAGACACACAATGGGCTCTGCTGCCTCTGATGTCGCAGGGACCACAGCTGCAATCTCACAGCAATAAGATCACACCCAGAGAGCGGGTGCTGGCACCTTGTATCATTAGGAGACTGACTAGAAGTGATTGACCTCTACCTGCCGAAACACAAACAGGCCCAGACAGGTCACCTGACTCCTTCCCAGACCCTTTGTGTAACCCTACAATTTGCAACTTGCTGCAGCTGCTCCTACATTATGTGCATGCAAAGCTTTTAAAGTAGACCTGTCACCAGGTTTGGGGCCCCTAAATTGGCAGAGAGAACTTGTGATGCTCTAGTTGAGGACCCCAAACCTGGTGACCTCAGTCCCTTCTGTGCTGGCAGTTTTAGTCTAGAGAAGAGGAGATCTGCACCCGTCCATCAGCTCCTGGGGAAACAGACAGACAGGCCTGAGGTCAGCGGGTGCGGGGCCCTAAATACAGCAGCCTAAGGGAATGTAGGGAATGAGAGAGCCCAATACCTGGTGAGAGATTCTCTAGAAGATTGTACACTAAGTCCTTATTACACTGCATCATGGGCTATAGAGCACAAGAAAGTGACTGCACCAGCAGAATAGTGAGCGCAGCTCTGGAGTATAATACAGGATAAGTAATGTAATTTATGTACACAGTGACTGTACCAGCAGAATAGTGAGCGCAGCTCTGGAGTATAATACAGGATAAGTAATGTAATGTATGTACACAGTGACTGTACCAGCAGAATAGTGAGTGCAGCTCTGGAGTATAATACAGGATAAGTAATGTAATGTATGTACACAGTGACTGCACCAGCAGAATAGTGAGCGCAGCTCTGGAGTGTAATACAGGATAAGTAATGTAATGTATGTACACAGTGACTGTACCAGCAGAATAGTGAGCGCAGCTCTGGAGTATAATACAGGATAAGTAATGTAATGTATGTACACAGTGACTGTACCAGCAGAATAGTGAGCGCAGCTCTGGAGTATAATACAGGATAAGTAATGTAATGTATGTACACAGTGACTGTACCAGCAGAATAGTGAGCGCAGCTCTGGGGTATAATACAGGATAAGTAATGTAATGTATGTACACAGTGACTGTACCAGCAGAATAGTGAGCGCAGCTCTGGAGTATAATACAGGATAAGTAATGTAATGTATGTACACAGTGACTGCACCAGCAGAATAGTGAGCGCAGCTCTGGAGTATAATACAGGATAATTAATGTAATGTATGTACTCAGTGACTGCACCAGCAGAATAGTGAGCGCAGCTCTGGAGTATAATACAGGATAAGTAATGTAATGTATGTACACAGTGACTGTACCAGCAGAATAGTGAGCGCAGCTCTGGAGTATAATACAGGATAAGTAATGTAATGTATGTACACAGTGACTGTACCAGCAGAATAGTGAGCGCAGCTCTGGAGTATAATACAGGATAAGTAATGTAATGTATGTACACAGTGACTGCACCAGCAGAATAGTGTGTGCAGCTCTGGAGTATAATACAGGATAAGTAATGTATGTACACAGTGACTGCACCAGCAGAATAGTGAGCGCAGCTCTGGAGTATAATACAGGATAAGTAATGTAATGTATGTTCTCAGTGACTGTACCAGCAGAATAGTGAGCGCAGCTCTGGAGTATAATACAGGATAAGTAATGTAATGTATGTACACAGTGACTGTACCAGCAGAATAGTGAGCACAGCTCTGGAGTATAATACAGGATAAGTAATGTAATGTATGTACACAGTGACTGTACCAGCAGAATAGTGAGCACAGCTCTGGAGTATAATACAGGATAAGTAATGTAATGTATGTACACAGTGACTGCACCAGCAGAATAGTGAGCGCAGCTCTGGAGTATAATACAGGATAAGTAATGTATGTACACAGTGACTGCACCAGCAGAATAGTGAGCGCAGCTCTGGAGTATAATACAGGATAAGTAATGTAATGTATGTACTCAGTGACTGTACCAGCAGAATAGTGAGCGCAGCTCTGGAGTATAATACAGGATAAGTAATGTAATGTATGTACACAGTGACTGTACCAGCAGAATAGTGAGCGCAGCTCTGGAGTATAATACAGGATAAGTAATGTAATGTATGTACACAGTGACTGTACCAGCAGAATAGTGAGCACAGCTCTGGAGTATAATACAGGATAAGTAATGTAATGTATGTACACAGTGACTGTACCAGCAGAATAGTGAGCGCAGCTCTGGAGTATAATACAGGATAAGTAATGTAATGTATGTACACAATGACTGCACCAGCAGAATAGTGAGCGCAGCTCTGGGGTATAATACAGGATAAGTAATGTAATGTATGTACACAGTGACTGTACCAGCAGAATAGTGAGCGCAGCTCTGGAGTATAATACAGGATAAGTAATGTAATGTATGTACTCAGTGACTGTACCAGCAGAATAGTGAGCGCAGCTCTGGAGTATAATACAGGATAAGTAATGTAATGTATGTACACAGTGACTGTACCAGCAGAATAGTGAGCGCAGCTCTGGAGTATAATACAGGATAAGTAATGTAATGTATGTACACAGTGACTGTACCAGCAGAATAGTGAGCGCAGCTGTGGAGTATAATACAGGATAAGTAATGTAATGTATGTACACAGTGACTGCACCAGCAGAATAGTGAGCGCAGCTCTGGAGTATAATACAGGATAAGTAATGTATGTACACAGTGACTGCACCAGCAGAATAGTGAGCGCAGCTCTGGAGTATAATACAGGATAAGTAATGTAATGTATGTACACAGTGACTGTACCAGCAGAATAGTGAGCACAGCTCTGGAGTATAATACAGGATAAGTAATGTATGTACACAGTGACTGTACCAGCAGAATAGTGAGCACAGCTCTGGAGTATAATACAGGATAAGTAATGTAATGTATGTACACAGTGACTGCACCAGCAGAATAGTGAGCGCAGCTCTGGAGTATAATACAGGATAAGTAATGTAATGTATGTACACAGTGACTGCACCAGCAGAATAGTGAGCGCAGCTCTGGAGTATACAGGATAAGTAATGTAATGTATGTACACAGTGACTGCATCAGCAGAATAATGAGCGCAGCTCTGGAGTATAAAACAATGTAAATAAAGATCAGTACAGGATATTTATGTGGAAGAAATAACATTGTATATCTTGAATTATAGGACCGTACTCATGATGGAAAATGCCTCCTACTTTCACCCCCAGTTACTGGTGCTCAGCTTTGGAGACGTGTCTTCAATGAGGTATCTCTATGGCGTATTAGCATTACTCTGTTACATTCTGATCATCTTTAACAATGGGGTGATCATTATCACAGTCGCCATGCACAAGACCCTACAGGAGCCCATGTACATCTTCATCTCTGCACTTTCTATTAACAGCATATATGGAAGTTCAGCTTTTTACCCTGGTTTTATTAGAAATCTGTTTTTGGATGTCTACACGATCTCCTACAGTGCCTGCATACTACAGATATTCTGTATCTATGTCTATGTCAACTTTGAGATGGCAGCCTTGACTGTCATGGCCTTTGACCGTTATGTGTGCATCTGTAACCCTCTGAGATACCACATCATCATGTCCACATCCATGGTCTACAAGCTCCTCGCTGCCGCCTGTTGTTACTCAGTGGTCATTCAGTTCATACACACCATGATCACAATAAGTCTCCCGTTGTGTGGTAAGGTCTTAATGAAGATCTACTGTGACAACTGGTCGGTGGTGAGACTTTCCTGCATTGACATAACTTTTAACAATATCTTTGGCCTGATCGTCACTTTCTGCAAGGAGGTCACCATGTTGTGTCTTATATTATTTTCCTATATCTCTATCCTACGAGTATGTTCTAAATCTTCCCAGGCGATCTTCTCCAAGGCGGGGAACACCTGCTCTCCTCAACTCATAACCACACTCAACTTTGTGATTGACATTCTCTTTGAGGTTTTATTTTACCGCTACTTCTCCTCAAGTGTTCCTTACGAGGTGAGAACGTTCATGTCGGTGTATGGACTGGTGGTGCCATTCGTCTTCAATCCTCTCATCTATGGCCTGAAGATGACCAAAATGCGTATTAAAATTTTTAAGCTATTTCAGCGGAACAGAATAAATAATGGCCAGTGATTCCTAGACCAATGGTCTCCAACCTGTGAGGATGTCCTGGTATGTCCTAATAGCTGGTGGATGTCAGGGCATGCTGGGAGTTAGTTGATTGGGCTAAATGATTGACTTCAATTCTTCCATTCAAATTGCAAGTTGATTCTACATTTTTAGCTACGGGCATGGCCAGAAAACCCCAAGTGACCGAAGCCCCGTTCACCCGCCTTACTTCAGTCTTACCTGAAAAATCATGTGGCCATTCAGTACTATGGGTGGCCTTGGACAAGTAGCTATAGGACATCATCTATAGTGTTCTTTGACACTTATGTATGAGCCAACGGCGGTCTGGGCATTGCTGTGGAAGACATATTTGATCTGCTATGCTGTATGAACAAGTATTTTATATTTATATATGTCTGAATAAAGTTTTTATAACTTAACCTTCAGAGTGCTGAAATGCTTCCTGATAACCAGCCATGATGTCCTTATTGTGGTTGGAGTATCTTCTCATACATGTAGTGTCCTCCTGATAACCAGCCATGATGTCCTTATTGTGGTCAGGTTATCTTCTCATACATGTAGTGTCCTCCTGATAACCAGCCATGATGTCCTTATTGTGGTCAGGTTATCTTCTCATACATGTAGTGTCCTCCTGATAACCCGCCATGATGTCCTTATTGTGGTCAGGTTATCTTCTCATACATATAGTGTCCTCCTGATAACCAGCCATGATGTCCTTATAGTGGTCGGGTTATCTTCTCATACATGTAGTGTCCTCCTGATAACCAGTCATGATGTCCTTATTGTGGTCGGGTTATCTTCTCATACATATAGTGTCCTCCTGATAACCAGCCATGATGTCCTTATAGTGGTCGGGTTATCTTCTCATACATGTAGTGTCCTCCTGATAACCAGTCATGATGTCCTTATTGTGGTCGGGTTATCTTCTCATGCATGTACTGTCCTCCTGATAACCAGCCATGATGTCCTTTTTTTTTTTTTTTTAATGTAGATTGTGAGCCCCACATAGAGCTCACAATGTACATTTTTCCCTATCAGTATGTCTTTGGAATATGGGATGGAAATCCATGCAAACACGGGGAGAACATACAAAATCCTTGCAGATGGTTTTATGCCCTTGGCGGGATTTGAACACCAGGACTCCAGTGCTGCAAGGCTGCAGTGCTAACCACTGAGCCACCATGTGGCCCCCCCATGATGTCCTTTTTGTGGTCGGGTTATCTTCTCATACATATAGTGTCCCCTCCTCATATCCAGCCATGATGTCCTTGTGGTCGGGTTATCTTCTCATACATGTAGTGTCCTCCTGATAACCAGCCATGATGTCCTTGTTGTGGTCAGGTTATATTCACATACATGTAGTGTCCTCTTGATAACCAGCCATCATGTCCTTATTGTGGTCAGGTCATCTTTTCATACATGTAGTGTCCTCCTGATAACCAGGCATGATGTCCTTATTGTGGTCAGGTTATCTTCTCATACATGTAGTGTCCCCTCCTGATAACCAGCCATGATGTCCTTATTGTGGTCGGGTTATCTTCTCATACATGTAGTGTCCTCCTGATAACCAGCCATGATGTCCTTATTGTGGTCAGGTTATCTTCTCATACATGTAGTGTCCTCCTAATAAACAGCCATGATGTCCTTATTGTGGGCAGGTTATCTTCTCATACATGTAGTGTCCTCCTGATAACCAGCCAGGATGTTCTTATTGTGTCCAAGTTATCTTCTCATACATGTCGTGTCCTCCTGATAACCAGCCATGATGTCCTTATAGTGGTCGGGTTATCTTCTCATACATGTAGTGTCCTCCTGATAACCAGCCATGATGTCCTTGTTGTGGTCGGGTTATCTTCTCATACATGTAGTGTCCTCCTGATAACCAGCCATGATGTCCTTATTGTGGTCAAGTTATCTTCTCATACATGTAGTGTCCCCTCCTGATAACCAGCCATGATGTCCTTGTTGTGGTCAGGTTATCTTCTCATACATGTAGTGTCCTCCTGATAACCAGCCATGATGTCTTTATTGTGGTCAGGTTATCTTCTCATACATGTAGTGTCCTCCTGATAACCAGCCATGATGTCCTTATTGTGGTCGGGTTATCTTCTCATACATGTAGTGTCCTCCTGACAACCAGCCATGATGTCCTTATTGTGGTCAGGTTATCTTCTCATACATGTAGTGTCCTCCTGATAACCAGCAATGATATCCTTATTGTGGTCAGGTTATCTTCTCATACATGTAGTGTCCTCCTGATAACCAGGCATGATGTCTTTATTGTGGTCAGGTTATCTTCTCATACATGTAGTGTCCTCCTGATAACCAGGCATGATGTCTTTATTGTGGTCAGGTTATCTTCTCATACATGTAGTGTCCTCCTGATAACCAGCCATGATGTCCTTATTGTGGTCAGGTTATCTTCTCATACATGTAGTGTCCTCCTGATAACCAGCCATGATGTCTTTATTGTGGTCAGGTTATCTTCTCATACATGTAGTGTCCTCCTGATAACCAGGCATGATGTCTTTATTGTGGTCAGGTTATCTTCTCATACATGTAGTGTCCTCCTGATAACCAGCCATGATTTCCTTATTGTGGTCAGGTTATCTTCTCATACATGTAGTGTCCTCCTGATAACCAGCCATGATGTCCTTATTGTGGTCGGGTTATCTTCTCATGCATGTAGTGTCCTCCTGATAACCAGCCATGATGTCCTTATAGTGTGTCGGGTTATCTTCTCATACATGCATACCTCCCAACCGTCCTGATTTCCGCGGGACATTCATGAATTCGGTGTCCTGTCCCGCAGTCCCGGTCGGCCTCATGTTGTGGAAACGCAGTGTATTTTGTTGCAGATTCTCTGCCTTTTTTCAGCCAAAGTCAGGAGAGGACTTAACAGGAGGGAATCGTCTAAGTACTTACCTATATTTCCCATTCCTTTTTTAGCCGCTCCTGAATTGGGCTCAAAAAACTGAAATTTTGCAACTAGGGGCCTCAACCTTAAGGAGTCAGTTAAAAAATGGCAATGGCTGCCAGTCATCATAATCCTAAAGAACACACTTCCTGCTTCCGTGGAGTCACATGATGTATTACATGAACCTAGCTCCTAGGAGGCCAGAATACAGGGCTCTGCGGCTTAGAGTGGTGTGGATCAGTGTCTTATTTTTTCTGCATCAACCCCCAGACCTCAACTTACCTTGGGCTTCCTTACATATGACACGTTCCGCTGTGTTAGTTTCCAATCTCCTGAACTACATTTGTAGCGCCCCACAGAGTGGGTCACTACAAATGTCATCTTATGTGATCTATACTGTGTACTGTGAAGGTATAGTGAGATCCAGTCAACCTGTTAGCATACACAAAGTTCCACAGCCATTATCTCTTTAAGAAAAGGGGTGGAGCTACAGACTGGAAGAGGGTCTCTCTCTTTTTCAGTTCCAGTTCAGAGGGTGCAGGTGTGTAGGAGAGAGCAGAGGTGTGTGGAGGTGCAGGGTATGCTGCAGCCTCATGGTGTGATAGCACAGGAGGCCGGAGACCTGCAGAGGTGAGATGAGACCTCACAGGCACGGAGCTGCAGTTATAGGACCATCAATTCCTAACTAGTGTGTGAAACACTTAGAATATTGAGAGACTCACTGGACCCAGGCCTAGTGAATGCAGTATTCCTGGAGGCTCAGTAACATACAGAGTTGGGGTGAGTGTATCCAGCATCCCAAAGAACTCGCGTTACCTGCTGTCCAGAAGGGGGATCTACCCAGTTGTAATTAACCTTTGAGCTCCTGGAACCCAGGACCAGAGGAAATCTATTAGAGAGTTTGAGCAGCAATGGAAGGCTGAATCATACTGGTGGTAAAAGGGAAGAATGGCATCTCACTATACTGGAGCAGGGTGACTCGTCCTGTAACATCTGTTATCTCCTGCTGACTACAGAAGTAAACTGTAAGTGTTTGGTTAACCCCTGTCTGGACTGTATTCTTTCATCGATCCTCTGTTACTCCTCCTGGAAATCATCCCTTCCTCACCTATATCATCTGGCCCTGGGACCTGCCCTGGTTGGGGAGGGTATAACATCTGGCACTGCATCACCACCTATTCCCAGAGGCCCTATCTACAGTGCCCGGCTTCACCTCAAGCCGAAACCCCAACTGGCGTCACGACAAACTTTTATTTTTCTTTATTTTTCTTTAATCCATTTTTGCTTAAAACTCCCCTTTTTCAAGGCGCTGCCGCCCCCGGTGTCGGGCCTGCTCGCACCGTGAATCTACATAGGCCGAGCCGGGGCGACTCACCTTTTTGGCGTCACGAACAGGATAGCGAAAGTGCCCAAAACTTTTATTTTTGTTCAAAAAGACTGTTGCATTTTTCAAAATTTTCCCTGCTTTCCAAAATAGCAATGAACAGCAGTTGTATGATTCAAGTTACACTGAGCTGCAGGGTTGGTGTCTCTTTCTTGCAAGCCACACTGAGTGCAGAACATGTGACATGCCTGTGCAAGGAGCAGTGAAAGATACAGATTGCATCATCCCCAATTGCAGTCTACCCCTGCCAACTGTAGAAGTCTCTGTAGCAGCCAGACCAGCATCCATCCATCCATCCATCCGGATCAACGCTTCACAGTATCAAGTCCGGTGAGTGTGGCCTTGCTGGGGTTAACAAGGGGGGGGGGTGATGTATCAAGTAAGTGGATCCTCATCTTCATCCCCAGGCCCCTCTGATTCCCCCATAGACTCTAACCGTAGTCATAACCAAGTAACTATGGCACCTATATTACCGCTAACAATGCCATACATTCCAGGTGCAGCCTGGCTGCCCCAGTATACAGGCGAGTCCCATAGCCTCAGAGACTTTAAAGAAAAGCTGAGTAGCCTGTTTGACCTATACCCTATGACAGAGGAGCAAAAGGTCGCAATATTAATAAGTCAACTTGGTGGTGCAGCACAAAGGGAAGTTAAATCCTGGCCATTGAATGATAAAAGATCTGTAAAGGACATTTTTACCAAACTCAGGATCACCTTTGACACCCGCACCACATCAGAGATAAAGATGCGGTTTTTCAGCTGTAAGCAACAACCGCAGGACACTGTGAGAGATTTTGCCCTTAATCTGCAAGAAGCCTTGTGGGTTATTAAACAAGTAGATCCAGATAGTATTCAGGATGAGGACAGGATGCTAAAAGAACAGTTTGTAGAAGGCCTATTGTCAGAATCCGGTAAGGCCCAACTGCGCATGATGGCCCTGCAGAATCCTGATATGAGCTTTATTGAATTCAAGGACAGATCCATCCGTATCCTGAGGACAGTATCTATCCATGCGGACAGACGGAGGAGCAACAAGTTGCTCTCCACAGGCAGAGCCTGTGGAGAGCAACTTCAGCCTCCACAGCCCTGCAAATGCTGCACCTTTTCCATCTACTGTACAGTGTGCACAGATCCAATCTGATGATGCTGCAGAGCTGCGGTTACAAATGACTGAGCTAACTAAACATGTAGCTGCATTAACCAAAACTGTTCAAGATCTCCAAGTTTCGTCTCCAGCAAAGATCCAGCTTGCTTCCAGCCCAGAGGATCTACCTTGGAGACGTTCAAGAAGAACATTGTTTCCTCAACAGCGACTGACGCGCAACGGCAGGAGGACCACTGACAAGTTTGACCCCTCTGGCCGACCCATCTGCAGACGGTGTGATAAGGTTGGTCATGTTGAGAGAGAGTGTCCTTTAAATGGGCAACTCCTGGAGTAGAGGACCAACCTTCAGGAGTAAGACGATTTGGTCCAACTAGCTGGAAAAGCAGGTATGTAGGTGGACGTCCTATAATTCCAGTTACAATTGATGGTGTCCCTTTCACAGCGCTACTGGACACTGGTTCACAGGTAACCACTATTCCTCAGACTTTGTTTCGCAGGTACTGGACTGATGCTGATATTACCCAGCATCCAAATGGGGACTTAGTACTAATTGCTAGTAATGGTCAGCCCCTGTCCCAGGTGGGATATAAAGAGGTCACCCTGAGAGTAGGTGGCACGGATCTTAAATCCCAAGGTCTAATAATTGTTGATGTGGATGAAGGGGAATTTGCTAATGTGTTAACATTGGGGACTAATGTGTTGAAGAATTGTCTAGATGAGGTAATTGCCATCTTACAGGACGCATTGAGATCTACCCCCTACCAAGAAAGATATGCTCTGAATAAGGAGATTAAAGCCCTTGTCCAGCGTCAACAAGTGGAGTTAGCAGGTGGAGAGATTGGCAGTGTGAGGGTAAGTGACCCCAATTCCATCATGCTTCCCCCCAGGAGTGAAATCATTGTCTGGTGCAGAGCAGCAATAGGCATCAAAGGGCAAGACTACCAGGCCCTGATGGAACCTGTCTATTCTGACTGTAGACCCACTGTTATGACAGCTAGAGGGATAGTTAATGTGAAGAAGGGCAGAGTACCAGTGCGCATATTGAACTGTGGGGAGGAGGAGGCTTGCTTACCCAGGTATGCCACAGTAGCTAAACTGTTCACTGTCAGTAACAATGACATCCAGCCAACAGAGCCCTTGACTTCCTCTGATCAGACAGATGTTAATGATTCCCCAAAACAGTTAGAGGACTGGTGTCAAGCAATACACATTGGCACTGACAGCACTCCTCAATACCAAAGGAATGGGGTTGTGCGGTTAGCACAAGAGTATGCAAGGGTATTCAGTAAGACTCCCTTGGACTTTGGGCAGGTGAAGGTAATACAACATACCATCCCCACAGGAGACAATCCACCAATTAAAGAAAGGTATAGGCCCATTCCACCCGCACATTATCAGTGTACTAAGGACATGATTAAGGACATGAAGAGTGCTGGGGTAATCAGGGAAAGCCATAGCCCCTGGGCAGCACCCTTAGTGTTAGTTCGCAAGAAAGATGGGACAATGCGCATGTGTGTGGATTATAGAAAAATTAATAATATCACGCACAAGGATGCTTACCCTTTGCCGCGCATAGAGGAGTCACTAGCAGCGCTCAGGACGGCTAAGTACTTTTCTACCCTGGACCTAACCAGCGGGTATTGGCAGGTTCCTGTAGCAGAGGCTGATAAGGAGAAGACTGCCTTTACGACTCCCATGGGTCTTTACGAATTTAATGTCATGCCCTTCGGCCTATGCAATGCGCCAGGAACCTTTCAAAGGCTGATGGAGTGCTGCCTAGGACACAAGAATTTTGAGACAGTCTTATTGTACCTAGACGATGTGATTGTTTATTCCGGAACATATGAGGATCACTTGCAACACCTGGCTGAAGTCTTTGAGGCCTTGTCCAACTTTGGCCTGAAGGTCAAGCCTTCCAAATGCCACCTCCTGAAACCAAAGGTACAGTACCTAGGACATGTGGTCAGTGCAGAAGGAGTTGCCCCAGACCCAGACAAGGTGACTGTGATCAAGGACTGGAAAGCCCCAACTACCATCAGAGAGATCCGCCAATTTCTAGGGTTAGTTGGCTACTACAGACGATTTATCAAGGACTTCACTACCCTAGCAGCCCCCTTGCAGGATCTCCTTGTCGGCCAATCCAACAAGTCTAAAGGCAAGAGCCCCCTAGTGGAGTGGAACCCCCAATTGGAAGACTCTTTCCAGAAGCTAAAGCAAGCCCTCACTGGAGAAGAGATCCTATCCTGACTACAGTCAGCCCTTCATACTGTACACAGATGCAAGCAACAATGGACTTGGAGCTGTCCTCTCTCAAGAACAGCAAGGCAAAGAGAAAGTCATTGCTTATGCAAGTAGGAAGCTTCGTCCTTCTGAGAGGAATCCAGTCAACTATAGCTCCTTCAAGTTGGAACTTCTAGCAATAGTATGGGCAGTGACAGAGAGGTTCAAGCATTACCTGGCTTCTTCAAGATTCACAATCTACACCGATAACAATCCCTTGACACACCTGGACACTGCTAAGCTTGGAGCTCTGGAGCAGAGATGGCTTGCCCGCCTATCCAATTTTGAATTTGTCATCAAGTACCGAGCTGGCAAGAAGAACCTGAATGCAGATGCCTTGTCCCGCATGCCAAACCCTCCTGATCCAGAGGAATCTGATGACTTAGAGGAGGTAGAAATGCCAGCCTTCTACAACAATCGAATGGTCCATAACTCTGGCTGTATGACTGGAAGAAGTCTAGCAACTCAAGAGATCTCCCTGAATCCATTACCTCATCATGGCTGGGCCGAAACACAAGAGAGTGATCCAGCTGTGCACCTTGTCAAAGAACTTCTTGGAGTAGAAAACACCTCTTTACCTGTGGATGCACCACCAGAAGCTCAACAGCTCTGGAAAGAGAGGAAGAAGCTCTTTGTTTTTGAAGGGAAGTTGGTTCGAAGAGCTATCAATCCAAGAACCCATGAACTACTTTGGCAGATCGTAGTACCCCAAAAGGACATACCTATGGTGCTAGGAGCTTATCACAACCAAGCAGAACACTTCGGGTGGAAAAAACTAGAAGTGGTGATCCGAGACCGTTTCTTCTGGACGGGTATGAGAAAATCCATTGAGCAGTGGTGCAGAGAATGTGGTACGTGCAATCTCAGGAGAAAAGACACTACTACTCAAAAGGCCCCCCTGCAACCTATCCAGACAAAGCAACCCTTGGAGATAGTGGCCTTAGACCACGTGCAGCTGACTCCCAGTAGATCGGGATACACCTATGCCCTTACCATTGTGGATCATTACTCCCGCTTCCTGGTCGTTGTTCCAGTTAAAGACCAGACTGCAAAAACAGCTGCAAAAGCATTCCAAGAGCATTTCTGTCGGCCCCATGGTTATCCTGACCAAGTCTTGACTGACAGAGGTCCAGCATTTGAAGCGGAGGTATTCAAAGAGTTCTGCTTCCTCTATGGATGTAAGAAGATCAGAACAACCCCATACCACCCTCAAGGGAACGGACTTTGTGAGAAAATGAATCACCTGGTCATCAGTTTGTTGCAGACCTTGCCTTTGGAAGAGAGAAACCAATGGCCTGAAAAATTGCCTGACTTAATTGAAATGTACAACCATGTCCCGACTAGCTCCACAGGGTATTCTCCAGCATACCTAATGCGTGCCAGACCAGGTAAACTTCCTATTGACTTGGAGATGGGAGTCCTAAATCCTGAGGAAGTGCCCAACTCACCTCATCTTGATTGGATTGCTGAAAGACAGTTGCAGTATACAAAGGTTCAGCAGTGTGTAGAGCAAAGCCTTGACCAAGCTAGGCAAAGACAAGAGAAAAGCTACAACCAACATGCCCCAGCTTCCCCTTTACCAGTTGGTGAGCAAGTATTGAAAAGAAAGAGAAGGCACCACAAACTAGATGATCAATGGGAATCTGAACCCTATACTGTCCAACCATCTAATAGCGATAACAGCAAAGTATGTAAGATTTCCAAAGATGGCGGAAAGACTTGTATAACTGTATCCAGAGACAATCTGAAACTATGTCCGTCTCAATTACGTGAGGAAGCAGGAAGCAAAGTGGAAGAAAATCCTCAACAATCAGGAAAATCTGAGACAGAAGTTCAGACCATACTTGGGCCGTTTCCTAGTTCTTGGCCGCAAATTGAAGGTGCTTTAGTAGTACCAGTAATGCTGTTCCCACAAACATCCTCTCAGGAGATAACGGATTCTCAAGAACAGCCAATCCCAGTTCCTGATGATGTACCAGCGCAAATTCCAGTAAGCCCGATTCCTAGTGAAAGTATGCCTACCGTTCCCCTGATGACTCCAGTAAGTAGGAGAAGACTGCCAGGAATCCCATTTTTGCGTAGATCTCAGCGCAATACACAGGGACAACTCCCCATACGTTACAGGGACAATAAGTAGAGGCATACTAACCCAATATGTTTACAGATAGTTGTGTTGTATTTGTATATGTTCAATTCAGTTTATGCAACGTTAAAGGTTTAATTTAAGTGCTGGCTCCCTAACGGATTGCACTAATAGGTGAGTCAGAAATACAAACTGTGCATTAATACTTACTCTCCTGAGCATGGCATTACCAAGAGAGAATGGACTAAAGGAATTGTGCCAGTGTTTAACATGTTTAGTTTTTCAGGGTTCCTGCCACAATAACTTTCTTGTGGTACTGAAACTTTTAAAACTTCCATTTGCCTACCAACCTCTTCAAGTGCATGGAATGCAATTTATGCAGGTGCACCAACGCTCCCGGGGGTTGGGGGATGTTTCAAATATGGCGGCCTGTCGGATAGGAGCCATCAAAACAGCCTGTGCAGTGAAGAATTTTGAATGTTCCAAAATACTCCGCAGCTGCACTCGGAGTTAAGGAGGTGGACTAAGCGGTTTGGGGCTGTAATCCGCAAGGAAAGCAACCGTGAATGTTGCTGGGTTGTAAGGAATACACAACCAGAGACTGTTACAGAAATTGTGTTTCCTTGAACATTTTTGTGACAGTTTAAAATGGTCTTAAATAAGTTGCACTTTTCTCCTTAGGGAATTTACTTACATATGAAGTTTACACTTGTATGTAATGTTCTTCAAACACTATGGTGTTCATGTTACCGTCTACCAACCCTCTTCTTAGTTCATCGGAAGGGTAGCCCGAGACGTGCTACTTTTAACAAGGGGGGAATGTAGCGCCCCACAGAGTGGGTCACTACAAATGTCATCTTATGTGATCTATACTGTGTACTGTGAAGGTATAGTGAGATCCAGTCAACCTGTCAGCATACACAAAGTTCTACAGCCATTATCTCTTTAAGAAAAGGGGTGGAGCTACAGACTGAAAGAGGGTCTCTCTTTTTTTCAGTTCCAGTTCAGAGTGTGCAGGAGTGTGTAGGAGAGAGGAGCAGGTGTGTGGAGGTGCAGTGTGTGCTGCAGCCTCATGGTGTGATAGAACAGGAGGCCGGAGACCTGCAGAGGTGAGACGAGACCTCACAGGCACGGAGCTGCAGTTATAGGACCATCAATTCCTAACTAGTGTGTGAAACACTTAGAATATTGAGAGACTCACTGGACCCAGGCCTAGTGAATGCAGTATTCCTGGAGGCTCAGTAACATACAGAGTTGGGGTGAGTGTCTGCATCCAGCATCCCAAAGAACTCGCGTTACCTGCTGTCCAGAAGGGGGATCTACCCAGTTGTAATTAACCTTTGAGCTCCTGGAACCCAGGACCAGAGGAAATCTATTAGAGAGTTTGAGCAGCAATGGAAGGCTGAATCATACTAGTGGTAAAAGGGAAGACTGGCATCTCACTATACTGGAGCAAGGTGACTCCTCCTGTAACATCTGTTATCTCCTGCTGACTACAGAAGTAAACTGTAAGTGTTTGGTTAACCCCTGTCTGGACTGTATTCTTTCATCGATCCTCTGTTACTCCTCCTGGAAATCATCCCTTCCTCACCTATATCATCTGGCCCTGGGACCTGCCCTGGTTGGGGAGGGTATAACATCTGGCACTGCATCACCACCTATTCCCAGAGGCCCTATCTACAGTGCCCGGCTTCACCTCAAGCCGAAACCCCAACTGGCGTCACGACAAACTTTTATTTTTCTTTATTTTTCTTTAATCCATTTTTGCTTAAAACTCCCCTTTTTCAAGGCGCTGCCGCCCCCGGTGTCGGGCCTGCTCGCACCGTGAATCTACATAGGCCGAGCCGGGGCGACTCACATTTCCCGTCAGTCTTCTCCGCCAACACAAGAGTTCTCCACCACATGTCCCTACAATTGAGTCCCCTGCCCACTCCACTGCTCATGCTCCAGAGATTCTGCCTTTCTTTGTGGCCGGCGCCTTGGTTGGAATAAATTAAAATAGTCACACCGGTGTTATAACGCATTAGTGGAACATTCTTGGAACACACCTATTGGCACCAAAAATGTGCAACTTTTTTAAATTTTCCGAATTGTTTACCACTTTTTTTTAAAAAAAGCAGAATGTGGTCCTGGATGGAGGGTCCTCAGTCCATTCACTATAACTCACATCAGAATCCTGGCGTGATGCCCTTCATAAAAGAAAGGAAAAGTATAACAGTTATTTTTTTTGCAAATTAGATTGTCAATACAGGAGATCTGTGGAGGCCATTAGTTTACATGTGGGAGCAGTGTGAGGGTCAATATATTACATGGGGCTACTACACTGCATGTGGGGGTCATTATACTATATTTGGTAGTAGTTATGGGACAATTACTGTATTTTTTGGACTATAAGACACACTTTTTTTTCCCCCAAATTTTGGAGGAAAATAAGGGTGTGTCTTATAGTCCGAATGTGGGGGGAGGAGCGGATTTGCAGCATGCCACGCTACTGCCACCGCTGGTTTTCTGCAGCGGCAGGAACGTGACAATCTGCAGGCCCGGTCTATTACAGCAGATGCCGGGGAGTGTCTTAGCTGCCGGGGCCTGCAGATTGCCACGCTCCTGCCGCTGAAGAAAACCAGCGGTGGCATGCTGTAAATCCGCTCCTCCTCCGCAGGTCCCGGCAGTCAGTTAGCCCCGGGGCCGAACCCCACTGGCCCCATACCTTTAGTGATGCAGGCCGGCTCCTGCACGGCGAGGCCGCAGGAGCCGACCTGTTCCGATGACAGCTGGGAGCCTAATGAAGGCTCCCAGGCCTGTCATAGATATATATTACTATCGCGGCTGGTCTATGACACTCCGCGATAGTAATGTATAGAATCTCCCATAGACGGCAATACACCTGTATTGCCGTCTATGGGACTTGCAATCAAATGATTGCAGGTTCAAGCCCCCTAGGCGGGGGATAATAAAATAGTAAAAAAAAAAAAAAAAAAACACTTAAAAAAAATATAATAAAAAATAAAATAAATAAAAGTTCAAAAGTTCACCTCCTTTCCCTAGAATACATATAAAAGTATAACATTACTGTGAAACATACACATTAGGTATCCCTGTGTCTGAAAATGCCCGGTCTACTAATATTTTTATGTACAGTGAACGTCAAAATCAAAAGTGCTAAACTGCCGGGTTTTTCTCTCTGTTTTGCCTCTGAATTAAATAATAGGTGAGCTAAGCAATAAACATTTCCCAAAATGGTATAACTAAAAAGTACACCTGGCCCCACAAAAAAAAAAAACGCCCTATACATCCCCGTACAGCTGCAGGGTCACCTGTCAATGTGGCCTTGCAGCTGTTCCAAAGCTACAACTCCCATATATTAAATATTTTACCATTTTTTGCCTGAAATTTTTTTTTCCCTATTTTTCTCCTCTAAAACCTGGGTGCGTCTTATAGTCCGAAAAATACGGTACATAATTGCTGATGGAAGTTCCAAAAAACCCTCTTTTTCTTACATTTATAAGTTATTGCTACTTTTGGGGTACTCGGTTAGAACTTGTTCTCACTAAGGATCCTTCAATGGAAAAGGTTGAAAAACACTGACTTAGAGAACAGTCTGGCCACAATTAGTAATTAATACAATAGGTGATCTTCTTAAAATTTGTTTCATTTTGAGTTTAGGTGGCTTGAGTCCAAGATTCTCCGGAATGAACAAGTTTGGTACAAAGCACACCTTAGTATTGTTTAAAACATAGTGTATGACACTGTCAGGACTCCTAGGAACCTATCTATAATACATAGTGTATGACACTGTCAGGGCTCCTAGGAACCTATCCAGGGCCGGCTCCAGGTTTTTATGGGCCCTTGGGCGACAGAGCCTCAGTGGGCCCTCTTGTAAAGGAGGTGGGGGAGTCGAGACACTGTGCGTTGCAGATGAAGCGAGTGACGTCATGCAGGAGTGTGGTGTCACCAACGCCATACCTCCCAATCTTTTAAAGAGTAGAAAGAGGGGCAAAATGTGCGGCGCGCTCTGCGCGCCGCGGCAAATTTAGCTCCGCCCTCTTTTATGTTGATTCCACCCATTCTCATTCATTTATTATGTGCTCCCACACAGTATAATCCTCCTACAGTCACCCGTAAATTATATGCCCCCCTCCATCTCTCCCCCAGTTTCATATACACCCTTCCTCTGCCCCCAGTTTCATGTCTCCCCTCCATCTCTGTCCCCAGTTTCATCACGTTCTCCCCCTTCATCTGCCCACAGTTTAATGTCCCCCGTCTCTGCCCCAGTGTCATGCCGTTCCCCCCCTCCCCTTCATTTGCCCCTTCAGTTTCATTGGGACCCCTCAATCTCTGTCCCCAGTTCCATGCCGTTCTCTCCCCACCCCCTCCATCTGCCCCAGTGTCATGCTGTTCTCCCCCCCTCCATCTGCCCCAGTGTCATGCTGTTCCCCCCTCCCCTTCATTTGCCCCCCAGTTTCTTTGGGCCCCCTCCATCTCTGTCCCCAGTTTCATGCCGTTCTCTCCCCACCCCCTTCATCTTCTCCAGTGTCATGCCGTTCCCCCCCCTCCCCTTCATTTGCCCCCCAGTTTCATGGGCCCCCTTCATTATGTTTCACCTTAATATGTAATACAAAACAAACACTTACATCACTCACCTTCCCTCGTTCTCCCGACGCTCCTCTCTCCGCTCTCCCTCCAATCACATACGCGATGCAGGAGCTGTGAGATCAGCTCCTGCTTAGCTCCGGACCGGCTTGCGTGTGTAGGCGTGATGCGATGACGTCATCGCGCCTACACACGCAAGCCGGGGCCGGAGCTTTAAAGCAGGAGCTGATCTCACAGCTCCTGCATCGCGTATGTATTTCAGCTCATCGGCGGACGGACACCGATGAGCTGAAATTGTGACAGGCAAGTGCCGGGGGGCCCCCAGAGGCTCTGTGGGCCCCGGCACTTGCCCGACTATGCCGTGCGCTGACGCCGGCCCTGAACCTATCTATAATACATAGTGTATGACACTGTCAGGTCTCCTAGGAACCTATCTATAATACATAGTGTATGACACTGTCAGGGCTCCTAGGAACCTATCTATAATACATAGTGTATGACACTGTCAGGGCTCCTAGGAACCTATCTATAATACATAGTGTATAACACTGTCAGGACTCCTAGGAACCTATCTATAATACATAGTGTATGACACTGTCAGGGCTCCTAGGAACCTATCTATAATACATAGTGTATGACACTGTCAGGGCTCCTAGGAACCTATCTATAATACATAGTGTATGCCACTGTCAGGGCTCCTAGGAACCTATCTATAATACATAGTGTATGACACTGTCAGGGCTCCTTTTTATAGTTTTCTAAGGCAAACAGATGAAAAGTGAATGTTGCATTAATTTACTCTCTCTTCAGACTCCAGAGTATAAGTGAAGGCCCAGAGTAGGTGCAAAATTAATATGAACAAAACACAAATTATACTCCTCTTTCGTTATCTCTTGTAGGCATCCTTCCAACGTGTAGCCCTCTGTCTCAGACTCCTCTGTTCTGTTACCTCTGGCTCTCTTCTGTGATATCATGCGTCCATGTGATTCTGGGCATTCTTAGTGACATGATGTCATGATGCACATTGTTCTTATATAACTGCTGGCGGCCCAATCACAGGCCTCAGCAGCGACCCCGGGCACACAATGTCCCAAAAGAGGTAACAGAAAATGAGTATGGATATTTTTGTTATTTTTGTTACCACCTCATGGCCTCCATGTATTATACTGCTAGGTCTAATGAGACGGCAGAGTATGATGTGGCAGTCTACCACAAAACAAAAAAAACTATTTGGGATATTTAGTAATCCATTATAATCCATGCATCCAGGTCAGTCCAAAAAGTTCACTTACATTTTATTGCAAATGTTATTGCAAATGTCTTCAGAAAGAGAAGGGCAATGATGTAACTTGAAGCTCTTAGATCCTAATGTACCAGATTTTCTTGTATATATTGGTATCTTCTTACTGCATGTGGTAGTTTGGTCTTTAGGCCCCCCTATGTACCAGGTCCTCGGTGGATCTGTCTCCTGTTCTTATATAATTTACAGTTAGAGACTAGGAGGCAGCACTATCTGTTATTTTACTCTTTTTTTATTATTATTCTTTTTTCATTAAATTTTCCATCAAAAAAAGTACGTATAACAAACAAATTATCACTTTTAGGCACAAGTGAAAATTCATATTATTGTTATTATTATATTCTGGGGTCTGAGGTGACCCCCAGTCTATAGTAACATCACTATTGGAAAGGGGCTGACATAATGCTGGGCCCCTTTCCATTAACAATATGTATACCAGGCTTTCCCCAATTGCAATCACAAGGCAACAGGGCCCTGGCCATTTCCAGTGGGCCCCGTACCTCTATGGTCGCGGTCACACCCCCTGTGACCACATTTGTTTTGCCGACCATTACCAGACCATTACCAGACCCATACTGCCTATTAAAAAAAGCAATGGGGGTCCGATAAGGCCCATCAAAGGTTTCCTAGTGGGCCAGTCTGACCCTGTATATGGCCCTAGAGCAAGGGTTCCTTTTTCCACCAATAATAACTTATTTGCATATTTTTTAGACGGGTTGGACCCCTTTAATGTTTCCTTTTATTTCAATAATCTCTCCCCGAGTATTTTCTCCCTTTATTGACCAGTGTTGCATTATTCTGAGGTGGTAGAGACTGTTACTTACCCTCTCACACTGGGAGAAACAAGGAGTTAGTACTATCTGTATTACAGCACATACAGTGAGAGATGAGGAGAGGTGTACATGATCGCTCCTGAGCCCTAATGCAAAAGCTAAGCCCGATATGTATCTACAATGTCCCATTTATAATACTGATGGCTTTTTATGTGGCAAAGTGGACATTGGGCCTCATCGGGAACCAGATCCTTGGTGAAGTTGCTGCTTCTTCACCCTCCATATAGATGCTGCATACTCATTGAGACAGTGAGGCAGTACTATCTGCACTTACAGTACGTTAGTGACAAGTAGAGACTTAGAGGCAGCACTGTCTACACTTATACAACATCATTTACAACTAGAGACAGAGAGGCAGCACTATCTGCACATGTAGAATATTAGTTATAAGTAGAGACATGGAGACAGTACTATCTGCACTTACAATACAATATTTACAAGTGGAGATACAGAGACAGGACTGTCTTCACCTATAGTACATAATTTACATGTAAAAATATAAAGGCGGCAATATATGCATGTGTTGAACATTAATCCACGGAGGCAGCACTATCTGCACTTACAGTACATTGTTACCAGTAGAGACATGGAGACAGCACTATCTGCACTTACAGTATATTGTTACCAGTAGAGACATGCAGGCAGCACTATCTGCACTTACAGTACATTGTTACCAGTAGAGACATAGAGGCAGTACTATCTGCACTTACAGTATATTGTTACCAGTAGAGACATAGAGGCAGTACTATCTGCACTTATAGTACATTGTTACCAGTAGAGACATAAAGGCAGCACTATCTGCACTTATAGTACATTGTTACCAGTACAGACATGGAGGCAGCACTATCTGCACTTACAGTACATTGTTACCAGTAGAGACATAGAGGCAGTACTATCTGCACTTACAGTACATTGTTACCAGTAGAGACATAGAGGCAGTACTATCTGCACTTATAGTACAATGTTACCAGTAGAGACATAGAAGCAGTACTATCTGCACTTACAGTACATTGTTACCAGTAGAGACATGGAGGCAGCACTATCTGCACTTATAGTACATTGTTACCAGTAGAGACATAGAGGCAGCACTATCTGCACTTACAGTACATTGTTACCAGTAGAGACATGGAGGCAGCACTATCTGCACTTATAGTACAATGTTACCAGTAGAGACATAGAAGCAGTACTATCTGCACTTACAGTACATTGTTACCAGTAGAGACATGGAGGCAGCACTATCTGCACTTACAGTACATTGTTACCAGTAGAGACATAGAAGCAGTACTATCTGCACTTACAGTACATTGTTACCAGTAGAGACATGGAGGCAGCACTATCTGCACTTATAGTACAATGTTACCAGTAGAGACATAGAGGCAGCACTATCTGCACTTATAGTACAATGTTACCAGTAGAGACATAGAGGCAGCACTATCTGCACTTATAGTACATTGTTACCAGTAGAGACATAGAGGCAGCACTATCTGCACTTATAGTACAATGTTACCAGTAGAGGCATAGAAGCAGTACTATCTGCACTTACAGTACATTGTTACCAGTAGAGACATAGAGGCAGCACTATCTGCACTTACAGTACATTGTTACCAGTAGAGACATAGAGGCAGCACTATCTGCACTTACAGTACATTGTTACAAGTAGAGACATGGAGACAGCACTATCTGCACATACAGTACATTGATACCAGTACAGACATGGAGGCAGCACTATCTACACTTACAGTACATTGTTACCAGTAGAGACATAGAAGCAGTAGTATCTGCACTTACAGTACATTGTTACCAGTAGAGACATAGAAGCAGTACTATCTGCACTTACAGTACATTGTTACAAGTAGAGACATGGAGGCAGCACTATCTGCACTTACAGTACATTGTTACCAGTAGAGACATAGAAGCAGTACTATCTGCACTTACAGTACATTGTTACCAGTAGAGACATGGAGGCAGCACTATCTGCACTTATAGTACATTGTTACCAGTAGAGACATAGAAGCAGTACTATCTGCACTTACAGTACATTGTTACCAGTAGAGACATAGAGGCAGCACTATCTGCACTTACAGTACATTGTTACCAGTAGAGACATAGAGGCAGCACTATCTGCACTTACAGTACATTGTTACCAGTAGAGACATGGAGGCAGCACTATCTGCACTTATAGTACATTGTTACCAGTACAGACATGGAGGCAGCACTATCTGCACTTATAGTACAATGTTACCAGTAGAGACATAGAAGCAGTACTATCTGCACTTACAGTACATTGTTACCAGTAGAGACATGGAGGCAGCACTATCTGCACTTATAGTACAATGTTACCAGTAGAGACATAGAAGCAATACTATCTGCACTTACAGTACATTGTTACCAGTAGAGACATAGAGGCAGCACTATCTGCACTTACAGTACATTGTTACCAGTAGAGACATAGAGGCAGCACTATCTGCACTTACAGTACATTGTTACCAGTAGAGACATGGAGGCAGCACTATCTGCACTTATAGTACAATGTTACCAGTAGAGGCATAGAAGCAGTACTATCTGCACTTACAGTACATTGTTACCAGTAGAGACATGGAGGCAGCACTATCTGCACTTATAGTACTTTGTTACCAGTAGAGACATAGAGGCAGCACTATCTGCACTTATAGTACATTGTTACCAGTAGAGACATAGAAGCAGTACTATCTGCACTTACAGTACATTGTTACCAGTAGAGACATGGAGGCAGCACTATCTGCACTTATAGTACATTGTTACCAGTAGAGACATAGAGGCAGCACTATCTGCACTTACAGTACATTGTTACCAGTAGAGACATGGAGGCAGCACTATCTGCACTTATAGTACATTGTTACCAGTAGAGACATAGAGGCAGCATTATCTGCACTTACAGTACATTGTTACCAGTAGAGACATAGAGGCAGCACTATCTGCACTTATAGTACATTGTTACCAGTAGAGATATGGAGGCAGCACTATCTGTACTTACAATACATTGTTACCAGTAGAGACATAGAGGCAGCATTATCTGCACTTACAGTACATTGTTACCAGTAGAGACATAGAAGCAGCACTATCTGCACTTACAGTACATTGTTACCAGTAGAGACATGGAGGCAGCACTATCTGCACTTACAGCACATTGTTACCTGTAGTGACATGGAGGCAGCACTATCTGCACTTACAGCACATTGTTACCTGTAGAGACATGGAGGCAGCACTATCTGCACTTACAGTACATTGTTACCTGTAGAGACATAGAGGCAGCACTATCTGCACTTACAGCACATTGTTACCTGTAGTGACATGGAGGCAGCACTATCTGCACTTACAATACATTGTTACCAGTAGAGACATGGAGGCAGCACTATCTGCACTTACAATACATTGTTACCAGTAGAGACATGGAGGCAGCACTATCTGTACTTACAATACATTGTTACCAGTAGAGACATAGAAGCAGCACTACCTGCACATACAGTACATTGTTACCAGTAGAGATATGGAGGCAGTACTATCTGCACATACAGCACATTGTTACCTGTAGAGACATGGAGGCAGCACTATCTGCACTTACAGCACATTGTTACCTGTAGAGACATGGAGGCAGCACTATCTGCACTTACAGCACATTGTTACCTGTAGAGACATGGAGGCAGCACTATCTGCACTTACAGTACATTGTTATCAGTAGAGACATAGAGGCAGTACTATCTGCATGCGTAGAACATTAAATAAAGGTAGAGACATGGAGACAGTACTATCTGCACTTACAGTACATTATTTCAAAGTAGAGACATGGAGGCAGCATTATCTAAGTTTATACTAAATTATCTACATTTAGAGACATGAATCCAGCACTATCTGCACTTACAGTATATTATTTATAGGTCGAACATGTAGACAGTATTATATGAGCTTACAGTACATTATTTACAGGTCAGACATGGAGGTGGCATTATAAGTTTACAGTACATTATTCATAGGTAGAGACATGGAGGCAGCACTATCTGTGCCTACATAGTGGAAGAATGTACTTCTTCCCAGCAAGCCGGTCCATCACATCACACTGATATAAAAGCACAACAACCTGCTACTATATAATAACCTCAAACCAATATAAGCAGATATTCTATGGTGGTTAATGTGGGATGGGGGGGCAGGGACCTCTCCCCTTCTTCATGATGTGCATATGTCCTAATAGAGTAAAATTTAGGTATTGCCTTTATAGGACAAAACATTTGGATTATCATTTCCATTAAAGAAACTGGTGGCATCTTGCATAGCGGAGGATCAAAGGCTGGGACCTCCACCATCCTGGAAATGATGGCTGGTCTTGTGCTATAGGAGAACCCTGAACAAGTTTGTGATGTCTAATGGAGCAGGTGCTACCAACTCAACCAAGGCCACATATCATGGGTAACCATTGTAGAATGTATGGCGTTGCATTAATGGAAGCCATGAAAACCTAACCAGAAGGCTGGACATTCAGTAGACCCATTGGTCGAATTTTTAACAATGAGTCACTCAACTTTTTAACCCCCTATTGTTCTCTATTTTTTCTGAAAGGGTTCCAAGAGCCTTGCTTTGATCTCTTTCATCTTCATTCCATAGATAAAAGGGTTTAAAAGCGGTGGGATCACAAGGAACTGCAATGAAGTGATAACCCTCAGCTCGTATGGCAGCTTAGATGGGACAAAACGGTACAAGAGTATCTCAAAGTAGCTGTCCACCATGAAGTTCAACAATGTGATGATATGAGGAGAGCAGGTCTGGAGAGCCTTCTCTCTGACTGCCTTGGACGACTTCACACAAATCCTGAAGATTCTACTATAAGAGTAAACAATCGGAAAGAACGGCACGCCAAGTAACAAAGTGGCGACAAAAAGTCCGAAGATATTGTTGACTGTCGTGTCGATGCAGGAGAGTCTCACCACCGACCAGTTGTCACAATAAATCTTCAGGATTTCTATCTGACATAATGGAAGTCTAACTGTTAAAATAATATGCACCCCAAATACTATATTAGGATAAGCCCAAGCTCCAGCGATCAGCTTGAAGACCGTCGATAAGGTCATGATGGTGTTATATCGTAAAGGGTTGCAAATACTCACATAGCGGTCATAGGCCATAATAAGTAAAATAGTCATCTCAAATGATCCATAGGTGTGAATGCAAAATATCTGAACCAAGCAGCCAACGTATGAGATTGTTTGATGGTCCTGAAGAAGGTTGTAGAACAGTCCCGGATAGAAGGCGGTGCTCCCATACAAGCCATTGATACAGAGAGCAGATATGAACATGTACATTGGCTCATGTAGGTTCTTGTGTAAAGCGATGGTAGATATCACGGCAACATTGAGAACAATGATCAGAATATAGGTGAGCACAGCTAAGGAGCAATAGATGTATCTTCCTGAAGATATATCCGCAAAGTTCAACGTCAGGTAAGGAGGGTGGAAAAATGTCTTGTTCTCCATTCAAAGTATCTAATTTTGCTGATAAAAGAGAAAAAAAACATACAAGAAGTTATCGAGAGCCTAGAAGGACAACTTGTGTGTAACTCATTGTCATGGAATACAATTGTACAATAAAATAGTTGTATCTTAAATATTTAGCTCCATCTGGGGTCAACCTCCTCTCCAAACCAACCCACTACCACTCTGAATGTCACCACCAACATCAAATGACCACTGAAGAGCACGTTTACAACCCACCTTGAAGAAACAAGATTCAAAAAACACTAGTCCATATTGTATCAAGGCCACCACTCACTAGTCATAGGGACCTTGGAAGAAAGGTGTTGAGGATTTCAGATTATTTAGAGGTCCTCACAGGTATATGGTACCTTCCTTAGGCTTCATAAGACACATGGATTTACAGTAGGTCCCATAGACTCCTATGTCTGCTGCCTTAAAGCTCTGTACAACCTCAGACTTTCTATGTCTGCTGCCTTAAAGCTCTGTACAACCTCAGACTTTCTAGGTCACACTTTGGACTCTAGAAATAGTAATGCCATCCTGGTGCCTTGGAGCACTGGAGTCCTAAGACTGAATCCAGCCAAGGACATCTGCAAGGTGTTTGTATGTTCTCCCTGTGTTTGTGTGAGTTTCCTCGGGGTATTCCGGTCTCCCAACACACTCCAAAGATATCCTGATAGGGAATGTAAATTGTGAACCCTATGTAGGACAATGACTGACAATGTGCCATGGCAATGGCTGCGGAATATGATGGTGCTATATAAGTAGGAGAAACATCTAATCTCTGTAACCTACATATTTGACCACTAGAATTGTCTACTCCACACATGGACCTTCTATTCACAGGAGATCCAGATGAGTCAGTAATTAAACCCTATAGTTGGGGTGATATCATCTGATGGCCACCTGGACCAAAGAGTTGTTACACATTCCCTTTATAAGACCCGGACAGCCCCATTTTGCAAGAACAAGGGGTCAGAGCAGCCCAGGAGTGTCGGATATTCTCTGACCTGGACACCTTCATCGAGACCAGATCCAAGTGCACGTGATATAAATCAACAGAGGAAAATGTAAAAAAAAATACAATGTTAAAAAAAGAATCAAATAAAAAACATAACAAAAAGTGCAAATCTGTCCAAACCTCGGGCACAATATTATGTCTCCTGGAATGATGGGAGCAAATATTGTACGAACGTCGGATGTTCAGAGATGTTTCTGTGACATTCCTGGTTAGCAGTGAAGACAGACACAGTCTAAGCAAGTACTCACTGTCAGATACTAAGAAGACAACTGCAGGGAATCCACCACACGTAAGGAGAGGAGGACTGTACAGTAAGATCTTCCCTCCTCCGTCTGGTCAAGGCGTCTTACGTTGAAGCTTTATAGGCCTTGCCTGATGGGAGTGATTAGCACTGGCTTGGAGATAATTGAATATAAATGAGGCTGCCGGGATATTACTTTGCACATTCAGGATATTTATGGACTTGTCCCTTATGGGCCGCGGTCTATAGAGAGTTCCTCATACATAGTTACAAAGGTACAAGAGGTAAGACAAAAAATAAAGCATCTGGTTCTTCGCGAAGCTTCTCCGGATAATAAAAATAAAGCTGGTGAAGAACCTTGTACTGAGGTCATCTCCATGTCTAATTTACTACCTGCACCCTTAATGATGACCCCTTGAAGGCCAAGGGGAGGTGAAAATATAAAAAATAAATAAAAGTGTGCCACCCATGCACCGGCCATCCTTCCACAGCACCTTGTATTAGATGACTAGGAGTCACGGAAGCAGGGTCACAAAATTGGACAGGAATAGGACACGTTCCATATTTTGCGATCTGGACTGTTGGCCTGCAAACGTAACCATGTCATGTGTACAGACCCATAGGGTCAGTGTGCTATCTGGGAAATACACGGATATGACACTGATTTCGGCCACTGTCATCTGCAAGAGGCCCACGTTGACATTTGCTATGATGTTACTTGCTCTGTTCATGTCTGTTTTTGCTACTAGTAGAGATGAACTTACTCAAATTTTCTAAAGGCTCGGGCTCAACTCGAACTTGAAACTTTTGGATTGGTTACCCACAAAACACTATTATATTTTGGGGTCACCCCCATGATCCTATTCTGGCATCTTCTGGCCTCTGGCTGACGTGATGCAGCCCCGGTGGCCACGCTGACGTCATGATGATTTGACATGTCCTCTAAGGGCCACCACTTCTGGGGTCTGAAGACTACCATAAGAGCACTTTGGGTTGGTGCTGATCAAGTTTAGCCCAAAATGGACTGGAGAGTTAGACCTCACGAATATTCAGGAAAACGAATCGGTTCACAATTAATTGGATTTGACCAGAATCCTAACCAGGCATTGTTCGATGTATTTTTAACTCCCCACCTTCCAAACCCCAGACCTAATGTGTACGTGTTTCACATGATTTTATTTCACTTGTATATGTTTTATAGGGATAGGGGGTGGATTTTAATTTTTATTTCTTTTACATTTTTCTTTATGTTTTTTTAACTTTTTAAACTGTAATTGTTAGACCCCAAGGGGACTTGAACCACAGATGGTCTGATCACTAATTCAATGCATTACAATGACATCTTGCTATCCCTTTCTGATTGGTGGAGCTTCTGTAAGTGCCATATAAGATGTCGCCCAGGATGGTTGGTGTGGCTCGCTTACCCCAGCCTACCTAAGATCAGGGTAACCAGGTCTACTCTGATGCTAACAGATATTCGGCTAAAGAGGACACACACACTCTTTTAGGTCTTGTTGTCGCCAATGGTTTATTGAGGTAGGCCTTCAGCACAGAAGAAGTTAACAGCACTTGCTCAGAAACTGCTGGAGTTAACAACAGCTACTCAAGAACAGCTGAAGTTAACAGCAGTTTCTCAACACTCGGCCCCACATAGAGCTCACAATGTACATTTTTCCCTATCAGTATGTCTTTGGAATATGGGATGGAAATCCATGCAAACACGGGGAGAACATACAAACTCCTTGCAGATAGTTTTTTTGCCCTTGACAGGATTTGAACACCAGGACTCCAGTGCTGCAAGGCTGCAGTGTTAACCACTGAGCCACCGTGTGGCCCCCTAACCCACAGCGATCTTCTTGTCCACACAGTGGTCACACTAAGCTCACAAGGGTCACACATCTCAGGCATGCACCGAGGTCCACTCCGATTATTTTTGGGTAATGTCCAGGCTCCAACCCATAACTGAATGGTGGCCACAAAAGACGCAAAATAACTGTGGACAGAAGACCCCAAAGGAACTGGAAAACGTTCTCTCAAAGGAGACTTAACCAGACCTGTACAAATACAGAAAAGTTATACCGAGCAAACCACTTTTCCCCACCTTTCGTAATTGATAAAAGGTGGTAGTCAGGCCAAGGTCACTGGATATGCCAAATGGAGGTGCTCAGCTGCAGCAGGAACATCCAAAACCCCAACGGAGTGACACAATGAAGAGGGAGACTGGAGGATGAAAGGATTACTGTTATACTCCGTAGGACTTCAAACAAAACACGCACTTTATTGCACAGTATCTGTTTATTATGACCTTGCAATGTTATTACAGTCTTTAATTATAGTGCACAGTTGCTATAAAACAGATGACATGTGATGTGTATAGTGAAGGGGCCCAACACAGTAAGATATGCTCCACAGTGGCCCCCATACAGAATGATATGCTCCACAGTGATCACACACAGTATTAAATGCTCCACAGTGGCCTCCAGACAGTATAAGATGCTCCACATTGGCCTACCATACAGTATAATATGCTCCACAGTGGCCCCAAGACAGTATAATATGCTCCACAGTGATCACACACAGTATTAAATGCTCCACTGTGGCCGCCAGACAGTATCATATGCTCCACAGTGGCCTACCATACACTATAATATGTTCCACAGTGGCTCCCTCACAGTATAATATGCTCCACAGTGGCCTACCATACACTATAATATGTTCCACAGTGGCTCCCTCACAGTATAATATGCTCCACAGTGGCCTACCATACACTATATGTTTCACAGTGGCTCCCTCACAGTATAATATACTCCACATTGGCCTACCATACACTATATGTTCCACAGTGGCTCCCTCACAGTATAATATGCTCCACAGTGGCTCCCACACAGTATAATAGGCTCCCCACATTGACCCACACACAATAAAAAATGCTCCCCACAATTGCCCTACATGGTATAGAATATCCCATAGAACTTCTTAAGGTGAACCTCACAAAAGTTGACAAATGTTTGTGAGGTTTGGCCCTCTGCTTTGATACTATTATATTCTGGGGTGTCCTCAGATCCCAGAGAATAATAAGTAGAGGCCCAGGGCAAGTCATTAAAAATAACCCTTATACTCACCTTGCCTCACCTCTCCTGGGTTTCCTCGTTCCATCTTACTCTCTTCAGCATCTTGTTCGGTCCTCTTCTGCTTATGGCTAAGGTGTAATGTGCCCCAGATGTCACTGCTAGGGCCTATGATTGGTCCGCAGCAGTCACATGGACGTTGTTACAATCTCAGTATTTGGAAAGGATGCTTAGGAGTGACAGAAGCCCAGGAGAGGTGAGTTTAAGTATTTCTTATTTTTAGTCACCTTCCCTTTGGCTGTCATCTATTAGAGTTTTGCTGGGCCTCTATCCATTAACAATATGTAAATCCCTGACTGGTATCATCTCCAGCTGTATGCAAGCACCATATGACTCCGGGGCCCGCTCGTGATCACCACCACTGCTAGCTAGGTTACATTCATCAAAAAACTTTAAGTGCCAGTTGTGTAGGTGGCATTGACAAGTAAGATGTCTGTAAAAAGACAGGGCAGGGAAGGAAACATCCTTGCTAGTTGTTGAAGTTCCAAAGAGTAGTTATTTATTATATCTGACAGTGATGCAGTGACTTTGAGTCGGAGTTCTGTGTGCTTCTCCTCTGCTGTGGTAACAAGTTACTGACTGACCATCCCTAGTAATGTAGCACCTGCTGATAAAGAAATTCCTCCTAGTCCTATTCTTCCTCTTCTTGATGAGTTGGATGACAACAATCAGCATGACCTAAGACATTCTACTCCACTTCAAGCAGGCAGGTACAATTTAAATATTTCTTTCAACCTTGTACTTGTCACTCCCCGCCACTGCCACGCTATTGTCATACGAACCAATTGTTTCTTCCAATACAGCCATGATGGTTCAGCATCTACTTCAAAAAAATAGTTTTTTTTTTTAAAGCCACTTCTTTGAGTTTCATGCTTTGTGCCCCTTGCGTGAGATAAGCCCAATACAATAGTTTGTCATCGTCTGTCATCTCTTTTCAATCAGAAATACTAACAGTCTGAGCTGTTTCTTTAAATTCTGTAGTTGAGGAACTAGCGAGGAAGGAATCAGTTCATAACTAACCAAATTTGTCACCAATTTTTCAAAAAATTTGGGTTCAACAAAGTCTAAAATTTGTTGGTTATACCATCCATCCAGCTCCACACCATCCAGCGACGTGAGGCAACTGCCTCAGGCGGCAAAATGCTGAGGGGCGGCATTTTTACCGACCTAAGCCAGTCCAGGGCAAGCTGCGTACGAACTGTCCTGGACTGGCTTAACGTTACGGCAGCCTAGAAGGGGGTAAGCAAGCACTGGCTTGGGGTGGACCTGTGGACGCAACGCTGCTTTATTTCTCTCCTATTAGCACTAGCGCTGCTCCAGCGGCCGCCCCTCATCCTTAACAGAAAGCAGGTCTCAGTGCCTGCTCTCTGCATGCCTCCCTCCCCACCGGATAGTGCTCGTCCATAGACCTCCCCCTCTCACAGTACAACACTATAGCACTATAATATTTGAATTGGAATACAGTCACCAAAATTATCCTTACACGTGTTCCATACTCTTCTTATTATACAGCTTTGAAATGTAACCAGAGTTACTGGCGTCATGACTAGAGATGAGCGAGTACTATTCGAAATGGCAGTTTTGAATAGTACGTACCCATAGGAATGAATGGATGCAGCCGGCACGCAGCCGGGGCCGGCATCCTGCCGCTTAACCCCCTGCACATCCGCCGCTCCCATTCATTCCTATGGGTGCGTGCTATTCAAAACTACCGTTTCAAATAGTACTCACTTATCTCTACAGGCCTTGGTAGTGGTCCTGAACAAATGATGTCACAGAAGTGGTCAGTACAGGATAAGTAATTTAATTTAGGTATACAGTGACTGTACCAGTAGAATAGTGAGTGCAGCTCTGGAGTATAATACAGGATAAGTAATGTAATGTATGTACACAGTGACTGTACCAGCAGAATAGTGAGCGCAGCTCTGGAGTATAATACAGGATAAGTAATGTAATGTATGTACACAGTGACTGTACCAGCAGAATAGTGAGCGCAGCTCTGGAGTATAATACAGGATAAGTAATGTAATGTATGTACACAGTGACTGCACCAGCAGAATAGTGAGTGCAGCTCTGGAGTATAATACAGGATAAGTAATGTAATGTATGTACACAATGACTACACCAGCAGAATAGTGAGCGCAGCTCTGGAGTATAATACAGGATAAGAAATGTAATGTATGTACACAGTGACTGTACCAGCAGAATAGTGAGCGCAGCTCTGGAGTATAATACAGGATAAGTAATGTAATGTATGTACACAGTGACTGTACCAGCAGAATAGTGAGTGCAGCTCTGGAGTATGATACAGGATAAGTAATTTAATTTAGGTATACAGTGACTGTACCAGTAGAATAGTGAGTGCAGCTCTGGAGTATAATACAGGATAAGTAATGTAATGTATGTACACAATGACTGCACCAGCAGAATAGTGAGCGCAGCTCTGGAGTATAATACAGGATAAGTAATGTAATGTATGTACACAGTGACTGTACCAGCAGAATAGTGAGTGCAGTTCTGGAGTATAATACAGGATAAGTAATGTAATGTATGTACACAGTGACTGCACCAGCAGAATAGTGAGCGCAGCTCTGTAGTATAATACAGGATAAGTAATGTAATGTATGTACACAGTGACTGCACCAGCAGAATAGTGAGCGCAGCTCTGGAGTATAATACAGGATAAGTAATGTAATGTATGTACACAGTGACTGCACCAGCAGAATAGTGAGCGCAGCTCTGGAGTATAATACAGGATAAGTAATGTAATGTATGTACACAGTGACTGTACCAGCAGAATATTGAGCGCAGCTCTGGAGTATAATACAGGATAAGTAATGTAATGTATGTACACAGTGACTGCACCAGCAGAATAGTGAGCGCAGCTCTGGAGTATAATACAGGATAAGTAATGTAATGTATGTACACAGTGACTGCACCAGCAGAATAGTAAGCGCAGCTCTGGAGTATAATACAGGATAAGTAATGTAATGTATGTACACAGTGACTGTACCAGCAGAATAGTAAGCGCAGCTCTGGAGTATAATACAGGATAAGTAATGTAATGTATGTACACAGTGACTGTACCAGCAGAATAGTGAGCGCAGCTCTGGAGTATAATACAGGATGAGTAATGTAATGTATGTACACAGTGACTGTACCAGCAGAATAGTGAGCGCAGCTCTGGAGTATGATACAGGATAAGTAATTTAATTTAGGTATACAGTGACTGTACCAGTAGAATAGTGAGTGCAGCTCTGGAGTATAATACAGGATAAGTAATGTAATGTATGTACACAATGACTGCACCAGCAGAATAGTGAGCGCAGCTCTGGAGTATAATACAGGATAAGTAATGTAATGTATGTACACAGTGACTGTACCAGCAGAATAGTGAGCGCAGCTCTGGAGTATAATACAGGATAAGTAATGTAATGTATGTACACAGTGACTGTACCAGCAGAATAGTGAGCGCAGCTCTGGAGTATAATACAAGATAAGTAATGTAATGTATGTACACAGTGACTGCACCAGCAGAATAGTGAGCGCAGCTCTGGAGTATAATACAGGATAAGTAATGTAATGTATGTACACAGTGACTGCACCAGCAGAATAGTAAGCACAGCTCTGGAGTATAATACAGGATAAGTAATGTAATGTATGTACACAGTGACTGTACCAGCAGAATAGTAAGCGCAGCTCTGGAGTATAATACAGGATAAGTAATGTAATGTATGTACACAGTGACTGTACCAGCAGAATAGTGAGCGCAGCTCTGGAGTATGATACAGGATAAGTAATTTAATTTAGGTATACAGTGACTGTACCAGTAGAATAGTGAGTGCAGCTCTGGAGTATAATACAGGACAAGTAATGTAATGTATGTACACAGTGACTGTACCAGCAGAACAGTGAGCGCAGCTCTGGAGTATAATACAGGATAAGTAATGTAATGTATGTACACAGTGACTGTACCAGCAGAATAGTGAGCGCAGCTCTGGAGTATAATACAGGATAAGTAATGTAATGTATGTACACAGTGACTGCACCAGCAGAATAGTGAGCGCAGCTCTGGAGTATAATACAGGATAAGTAATGTAATGTATGTACACAGTGACTGTACCAGCAGAATAGTGAGCACAGCTCTGGAGTATAATACAGGATAAGTAATGTAATGTATGTACACAGTGACTGCACCAGCAGAATAGTAAGCGCAGCTCTGGAGTATAATACAGGATAAGTAATGTATGTACATAGTGACTGTACCAGCAGAATAGTGAGCGCAGCTCTGGAGTATAATACAGGATAAGTAATGTAATGTATGTACACAGTGACTGCACCAGCAGAATAGTGAGCGCAGCTCTGGAGTATAATACAGGATAAGTAATGTAATGTATGTACATAGTGACTGCACCAGCAGAATAGTGAGCGCAGCTCTGGAGTATAATACAGGATAAGTAATGTAATGTATGTACACAGTGACTGTACCAGCAGAATAGTAAGCGCAGCTCTGGAGTATAATACAGGATAAGTAATGTAATGTATGTACACAGTGACTGTACCAGCAGAATAGTGAGTGCAGCTCTGGAGTATAATACAGGATAAGTAATGTAAGTACACAGTGACCGCAGCAGCAGAATAGTGAGCGCAGCTCTGGGGTATAATACAGGATAAGTAATGTATTGTATGTACACAGTGACTGCCCCAGCAGAATAGTGAGCGCAGCTCTGGAGTATAATACAGGATAAGTAATGTAATGTATGTACACAGTGACTGTACCAGCAGAATAGTGAGCGCAGCTCTGGAGTATAATACAGGATAAGTAATGTAATGTATGTACACAGTGACTGTACCAGCAGAATAGTGAGCGCAGCTCTGGAGTATAATACAGGATAAGTAATGTAATGTATGTACACAGTGACTGCACCAGCAGAATAGTGAGCGCAGCTCTGGAGTATAGTACAGGATAAGTAATGTAATGTATGTACACAGTGACTGCCCCAGCAGAATAGTGAGCGCAGCTCTGGAGTATAATACAGGATAAGTAATGTAATGTATGTACACAGTGACTGCCCCAGCAGAATAGTGAGCGCAGCTCTGGAGTATAATACAGGATAAGTAATGTAATGTATGTACACAGTGACTGCCCCAGCAGAATAGTGAGCGCAGCTCTGGAGTATAATACACCATGTATCTAAATATCAGTACTTTATTAATAACTATTTCTTGGACTTTTCTTCATTTTGCTGATAAATGTTCCCGCACTTTATACATTATCCCCTTCATCTTTAAACCATAAATTAAAGGATTTAGAATTGGTGCAACAACCAGAAATTGAAGTGACATTATGACTCTAAGCTCATACGGTAGATGGGTTGGTTCAAATCGATAGAGAAGGATCTCGAAGAGGGTGTCGATGAGGAAGTTTGTGATGGTGATGAGATGGGGTGTGCATGTCTGGAGAGCCTTCTCCTTCGTGTCCTTCGAAGATTTCATGCAGATCCTGATAATCTTCAGATAAGAACAAAATATCAGCAAAGACATGCCTCCAAGAATAACCATAGTGATGAAGATTCCATAGATATTGTTGACCATTGTGTCTACACAGGAAAGTCTCACCACTGACCAGTTGTCACAGTAGATCTTTAGGATGTTGTTGCCACAAAGTGGAAGTCTAGCTGTCAGCATAATGTGGCTCCCAATCAGGGCAACAGGAAATAACCAGGCTCCGAGGACAATCTTGAAGACCATGGACAAGGTCATTATACTGCTATACCTGAGAGGGTTGCAAATACTCACATAGCGATCATAGGCCATGGAACCCAAAACTGTCATCTCACAACACCCGTACATGTGGATGCAAAATGCTTGCACCAAGCAGGCCAAGTATGAGATGGATGGATTCTTTTGAAGCAGGTTGACTAGAAGACTGGGGAACAAGGCAGTGCTGCCATAGAGTCCATTAAGACAGAGCACAGATATGAAGATGTACATGGGCTCCTGAAGACTCTTGTGCTGCACCACCATAGCAATCACCGCACCATTGAGGAGCAAAATCAGGGAGTAGCTGACTAAAGCAATGACACAATAGATATACTTCACTGTAGACAATTGCCCAAAGTTCAGCATGAACATGGAAGGAGACAACGTGAAATTTTCCATCATCAGGTTCTGAAATAAGATTACAACATGGCACTTTACTGGTGCAGAATAAAATAACTGTGAAAGGCAACTTTTTAAAACTTTTGGTCCCAATGTTACTTCTTTGTTATAGTTACATCAGAGGGAGATAGATAATGTCCCCATATTCTTAGACTATGCCCCGAAATACTGACTCAGGCTTGCCTGAAACATAGTAATGCATATGACCAGTTCATCACGCCATAAAGTGATTACAGACCCCAGACCATGGACTCCAAAGTGTATTGAGACTCCAACCCCAGAAAAATTACACCAAAATAACTATATCTGAAATATATTACAAATATTAGACCGCAGACCAGACTCCAGAATAACTGCAGAACCTGGGCCTCAACTGAAATAAATTTGGAATGAAAAAGGGCTAATTTTTGGGATTCTTTTAAAAGCCATTGCTACTTCTAATACCACTGTGTATGTACAAACATCCAGAGACATCAAAAAGGGATACCTACATACATAACATAATGTGTAACACTGTCAGGAATCCTAGGAACCTATCTATAATACATAGTGTATGACACTGTCAGGACTCCTAAGAACCTATCTATAATACATAGTGTATAACACTGTCAGGGCTCCTAGGACTATATATCTATAATACATAGTGTATGACACTGTCAGGGCTCCTAGGAACCTATCTATAATACATAGTGTATGACACTGTCAGGGCTCCTAGGAACCTATCTATAATACATAGTGTATGACACTGTCAGGGCTCCTAGGAACCTATCTATAATACATAGTGTATGACACTGTCAGGGCTCCTAGGAACCTATCTATAATACATAGTGTATGAACTGTCAGGGCGCCTAGGAACCTATCTATAATACATAGTGTATGACACTGTCAGGGCTCCTAGGAACCTATCTATAATACATAGTGTATGACACTGTCAGGGCTCCTAGGAACCTATCTATAATACTACATAGTGTATGACACTGTCAGGGCTCCTAGGAACCTATCTATAATACATAGTGTATGACACTGTCAGGACTCCTAGGAACCTATCTATAATACATAGTGTATGACACTGTCAGGGCTCCTATGAACCTATCTATAATACATAGTGTATGACACTGTCAGGGCTCCTAGGAACCTATCTATAATACATAGTGTATGACACTGTCAGGGATCCTAGGAACCTATCTATAATACATAGTGTATGACACTGTCAGGGCTCCTAGGAACCTATCTATAATACATAGTGTATGATACTGTCAGGGCTCCTAGGAACCTATCTATAATACATAGTATATGACACTGTCAGGGCTCCTAGTAACCTATCTATAATACATAGTGTATGACACTGTCAGGGCTCCTAGGAACATGTCTATTTATGTTTAGGCCACCAACAATCACATGGGTACACCAATCATCATGTCACAGTCCTCAGCGGTGAGCCTGGGTCAATGACGTCTTAGAAGAGCATTAGACATCCCCAGGAGAGCTCCAGGTGCAGAGAGGAAGCTCTAAAGAGGGAAGTTGAGTATGAATGTTTTTTTTGTTTTTGTACCTGATGCTAGCCCCCATCTGTTATACTTGGAGATCTGTAGAGACCCCACAGTATAATGAAGTGGCCATTTTGGTTTACTTAAGATGAATCTCCATTTCTTTTGGTTTTTTTCTTTTCAAAAAATGAACAATATGGAATTTTGGAGCTGAAATTGACTGAATAGATTTGCCCATCTCTAATGGGGGTGTATAGTATTGTACTCTATCTGGCAGTGATATATTAGATATATGACCACATAATTCTCACAGTCAATATTTCCATACTTAGCAAAGGAAGTCGGTATCAAACAGTGCCCAATATAAAGGATAAACCACAAACATCCACTACATTCCTGGTAATGGTCTCCTGGATAGATAAATGTACATATGTAGTATTGCTCTAATCCACATTACCCATAGACTAATTCTCTCCGGTAAACAATGTATCATGAAACTGAGCGATAACAGAATTTCAGTGGTTTTTTTTTATCAGTTCCTCCAAGACTAAGAGAATAAAAATTAAAAAACAAGTTCAAAACTACAGAAAAATTGTGCCATTAAAAAATATAACTCATACCACAAAAACAAGCCCTCATATTGAAATGCTGAAAATGTAGAAAAAAAATACAAAAAAAAAAAAAATGATGACCTTCGGAATACAGTGACACAAAACAAATTATTTTTGTGTTTTAATTGCACAAAAATAGTAAAACATTAAAAAAAAAAAAAAAAAAAAAAATGACATACCTGTGTTGGGTGTCACCACAATCGTACTGAGTCATAGAATAAATCTGACATCTTATTTATGCAATATGGTGAACAGAGCCAAAAAAAAGCAACAGATAAAGGACATTTTTTTTCCATTTTTATAATAAAAATCATCAGTAAGTTACCAAACACGGCAATTTTTTGAATGCAACTTATCCTGCAAAAAACAAGCCCTCATAGGGTTACAATGTTATTGAAAAAAAGAGAGAACTCCCAATAGGCAGTGATGTGTAAAGGATACAATTCCTGTGATCCTGGAGGCCTGGTCCTGAAGGGGTTAATGTATAATTCAATGCTTTATTAATAATAGGAGTTAATTAAGAACAATAATGGCCTTGCCGAGAGATGACAGTGACGGATTCGTCTTGTGCCGGAGCCTCATCTGCCTTATATACCTTATCTGAGGAGCGCCGGCTGTGTCTTCCCACGTCTCCGAGGCTTTCCTTCTTCAGGGAGTTGAATGACTGTTGTGTATTTTTACACATTGTATGGGAATGACGAGACCAGACCAGATCTGCTGACGCGACAACAGTCTCGGATAGAAATTTCCATATTCCATTCTACAATTCAGAATTTTTTTAATTTATATTTTTAGGACTCACATATAGTTCCAAGTCCCCACGTAGGCCTAGAGTTACGGATGTGGACATGCCCAGAAATATGTATTGCAAGTTAAGCAGCTTTTCTAAACACAACCTGGTTTTCTGAGAAGTTATCACAATGATACAAACTATCCTGTTGTTGTCTATGTGTAGCCAGGGACGTAACAAGGGAAGACTGGACCCCATACAAAACTTCTGTGACTCCCCTCACTGGCGCCCACATGATATAAGACCTTCTATACTAGCTCCCACACTCCGCCTTTCCTGGTCCCCACATGGTATAATGCCCCCCTTACTGACCCCCCAAATCATATATTGCCCCCTTTATTGGTCCACACACTATCAGTGCCATGGATCCCTTTGCATACCAAATTTTTGGGGTGGTTCAAGGTGGACTTGTCTCTTTATATGACCTTATCTACTATGTACTATGTACTATGTACTAAAGGGTTTATGCCACAAAAATATTGATCCTTTAATTAATTTCTGATCACTGGGGGTCTGACTGCTGGTACACCCACTGATCCTGGGAATGGGGGGTGTTCTAGCCACCATTGTGAAGGCTACTGAATAAGGTTGAGCCGATCTTGACTTTTCAGGATCGATTTTGAAATCTGATTTCTGATCATTTTTCATTCGAACCCAATCTCGATCCCAATTCCGATCCCAATGCAAG
This sequence comes from Leptodactylus fuscus, assembly GCF_031893055.1. Lineage (NCBI taxonomy): Eukaryota > Metazoa > Chordata > Amphibia > Anura > Leptodactylidae > Leptodactylus > Leptodactylus fuscus. The sequence continues at coordinate 276,167,510 of NC_134266.1, read as the reverse complement.
TCAATGGGATTTTTTTACTAATCGGAGATCGGATTTTAAAAACAATCCTATTCACTATACAGCATGGAATCTAACAATTGAACACTGTAATTGTTAGAATCCACGCTGTGTAGTGTTTTTTTTTTTTTTTTTAATCACTAAGTAGCCAGAGGATTTTTTTATTAATCCTCTGGCTACTTAGTCCTCCCTGGAGTCCACTTACCTGCAGAGATGGCTGGTCTGGTGCCCGGTGTTCTCGTCCCTGCCTCCCAGGTTAGGAGAGTGTGGGCGAGATAGGAGAGTGTGGGTGGATACTGGGCGGGGAGACGTCACGTCTCCCCGCCCTGTACCCGCCCACACTCTCCTAAGCCACAAGCCCCGCCTTCTTCCTAGCTCTTTAACACTAACCTGGGAGGCAGGGGGCAGCGAGGCGAAGAAGAACGAGAACACCGGGCACCGGACCAGCCATCTCTGCAGGTAAGTAGCTACTAGAGATGTTAGCTAGTCTCCCATTAGAATGAATGGACGCAGCCGGCGCGCAGGGGGTTAAGGCTGTGTGCTGGCTGCTTCCATTCATTCCTATGGAACCACAGCGGAGCCTTCACACTGAGTATACCCTCCGATCAGAATGAGCGACGCGTATACTCAGTGTGAAGGCTAACATTGTCAGCTTTTCCCACAATGCTTGGCCAGTAGCAAAGCATTGTGGGAAATAATTACCGATCTCAATCCCACCTAAAAAGATCGTGTTCGGAATACCGATCTCGATCGTGAAATTTTCTCGATCGCCGATTGGAATCCAATCTTTTACGAACACGATCGCTCAACCCTACTACTGAAGCCCTGGTGGATGTAGACACATTCCTACTCCACTTCACCCATTCACTTCTATAGGACTGCCGGAGATAACGCAGCGCTATACTTTGACTAGCTCCGGCATTCTCATCGGCAACTTATGAATTTTGCATAAATATCACCGGTCCACGAAATATCGACAGAATCAGTGGTGTGCAGAATGTGCCTCAGCAAATCTAAGCCATGCCTCTAACCCATCTATTTTCCCCTTTGACTCAAATCTCAATACTAAGCCTCCACACAGTATAATGTCCCTTTGGTGCCTCTGTGTGATATCATGGCCGCTTTTGGTCTCCACACAATATAATTCCACCTTGGCCCACATAGTAGAACTTCCTCCTGTGATAGTGCATGCTATAATGTCCCTTTAGCGTCCCCCACACTGAGTAATGCTTCCTTAGTACCCCCATTGAGTATGATTCCCCTTTGTGGCCCATACACACAATATAATGTTCCCTTTCCCAAAAAGGTATAAAATCCCCCCTATTGCCCCCACCCAGTATAAAACAGATGAGAAGAGATTCCCAGGTATGGACAGTGCTGTTTCGATCTTTTGAACCTCCTCAGCATAGCGCAGGGATACTGATTTGGCAGAGTGAGAGACTATAGACCAGGGTGAGGGGATAATCGTACACATTAGGGAGAGTGTGTGCCTACATAGGCGTACGGAGACTTACAAGTCATTCCTGCTCCGCTAGGGATTCTGGGTAAAAAAAATATGCAAATCTATTCTCCAGGATATAATTAGGAGAACAGTGCACTCTGTATGCTGCCCTCTAGAGGGCAGCCCCCTTAAATTCATGCATGACTCAGTTAATAAGCCTACTAACATGATGCAGAGTTTATTGCCAAATTAGTATTTCTATTACAAAAGGAAAATATTCCCAGCTAGAGGGCGGCATACAGAGTGCACTGTTCTCCTAATTACATCCTGGAGAATAGATTTGCATATTTTTTTACCCAGAATCCCTAGCGGAGCAGGAATGACTTGTAAGTCTCCATACTCCTACGTAGGCACACACTCTCCCTAATGTGTATGATTATCCCCTGACCCTGGTCTATAGTCTCTCTGCCAAATCAATATCTCTGCGCTATGCTGAGGAGGTCCAAAAGACCGAAACAGCGCTGTCCATAGCTGGGAATCTGTGCCTTTCGGAATAGAAATACTAATTTGGCAGTAAGCTCCGCATCATGTTAGTAGGCTTATTAACTGAGTCATGCATGATGTTAAGGGGGCTGCCCTCTAAAGGGCAGCATACAGAGGCACTGTTCTCCTAATTACATCCTGGAGAATAGATTTGCATATTTTTTACCCAGAATCTCCACAGGAGCAGGAATGACTTGTAAGTCTCCGTACGCCTATGTAGGCACACACTTTCCCTGATGTGTATGATTATCCCCTGACCCTGTCCTCTACTGAGTCTACCATACTAACATATGGTACATATCAATGTACAGGATGAATGGGTAACAGCTGCCTGCCTAAAATCTAGGGAAGAGGAGGGATATGAGGCTAAAAGAGCCCCTCCCCATGACATCCATATGTTGTAGTAGATCATATAAATGGACATATAATGACACCAAGTGGTAGATCAATTCTGACCCATGTAGTAGCCAATGCAAAAGTCCAAAGCAAACAAGCGCCAATAGGTGATATAATGTGTAGATTGGACTTCAGACTTGGGCATTGGACAGTGTAAATGGGCCCCAACGTGGTACCCAACACAGAACAGGAATCTGTATCAGTCAGCACATCTGTGATTTGTATAAACTACAAGCAATATAACGGGGTCAGTCCTTACCAGGATTATTGGCCCTATGGGTGGTGGATCTTAGGGTCTACTCAAGGATGGATCAGACAGACTTAGCAGTGATCTAGAGTGAGCCATTACCAAAGATGAATGGACAAACCAGGTTCGTTATGAATTTTACGAGAATTTTGGGCACAGCCGAATCCTAAAATTTTGGGGTTTGCCATCCATAATTTACTATCATACAATGGTGATGGTGTCTGAAGCCCAAATGTAACCGGTCAAAGAGTGAATTGGATGAGAGAAATGGGGTTATACATCATTAAGATAAGTCGGGACAATAAAGGGTCAGGAATCTGGAGTCAGTCTTATGTGGGGTGTGAAGTGTGTCCATGGTAGGGCTCATAAATCCAGGTATTGGAGTCAGTCCTTGGATCAGTGACTCTGGTATTAGGACTTTTGAGTCTTCCATATTGTCATACTGGTGTCCCTGTTGCATGCAAATTCTATTTAATTTATTTTTGTAAAATCTTATCCTGGATTGTAGTTTTTGTTTCAATTCTGAAATCTAGATTCCGTTGTTGGAGAACCTTGTACAAAATATGATGAAGCCCACATTGGAGGGTGTACATGAGAACTAAAGATGAGTGAACAGGATTGCAAAGAACTGGGTTTGTTTAGGAATTTTGCAAAGTTTTTGATTCAGCCAAACCCAAATTTCGAGGAGTTTGCCACTTATAAACCACTATTATACTTTGGGGTTTCTTCAGACGCTAGAAAATAATAACTGGAGGCTCAAGAGAGGTGCAGAAACATAATAACCAGTGACACTCACCTCCACTCAGCTCCATCACATTCCCCTTTGGTCATGTTTCTGTCCAAGTGTCATAATGTCGGTGTGTTCCTTGTGACTTCTGAGAGACAATCACAGGCCTCAGCGATTTACTGGACCCATGACATTATCCAAGAGGCTAGAAAATGACCAAGGAAGATCTCAAGAGGTGGGAGAAGGTGAGTATCAGTGCTCATTATTTTTCTGCACCTCCTCAAGGCCTCAAACTATTAGACTTTAGAGTAGTGATGGAGAAACTTTCAGAGACCGAGAGCCCAAACTGTAACCCAATTCCATTATTTTATTGCAAAATGTCAAAGCAATTTTAACCCTAATACTCTGCAGATCCACAATCACCTACAGTTATACTGCACAGTGAACCCCGCACAGTATAATATGCTCCACAATTGCCATCACACAGTATAATATACACCACAGTGGCTCCCACACAGTATAATACTCTCAACAGTGTCTCCCACACAGTATAATATACACCACAGTGGTTCCCACACAGTATAATATACACCACAGTGGCTCCCACACAGTATAATATACACCACAGTGGCTCCCACACAGTATAATACTCTCAACAGTGTCTCCCACACAATATAATATACACCACAGTGGTTCCCACACATTATAATATACACCACAGTGGCTCCCACACAGTATAATATACACCACAGTGGCTCCCACACAGTATAATACTCTCAACAGTGTCTCCCACACAGTATAATATACACCACAGTGGTTCCCACATAGTATAATATACACCACAGTGGCTCCCACACAGTATAATATACACCACAGTGGCTCCCACACAGTATAATACTCTCAACAGTGGCTCCCACACAGTATAATATACACCACAGTGGCTCCCACACAGTATAATACTCTCAACAGTGTCTCCCACACAGTATAATATACACCACAGTGGTTCCCACACAGTATAATATACACCACAGTGGCTCCCACACAGTATAATATACACCACAGTGGCTCCCACACAGTATAATACTCTCAACAGTGTCTCCCACACAGTATAATATACACCACAGTGGTTCCCACACATTATAATATACACCACAGTGGCTCCCACACAGTATAATATACACCACAGTGGCTCCCACACAGTATAATACTCTCAACAGTGTCTCCCACACAGTATAATATACACCACAGTGGTTCCCACACAGTATAATATACACCACAGTGGCTCCCACACAGTATAATACTCTCAGCAGTGGCTCCCACACAGTATAATACTCTCAGCAGTGGCTCCCACACAGTATAATATACACCACAGTGGCTCCCACACAATATAATATACTCCAGGTGCTAGAGTGACTGTGGCTAACCTACAACCCCACAACAACCTATGGAGAAATAAGGCTCAGCTTCTAGACCCTTACAGTCCCAAAGCTGTCTTTAGATAACCCTGGACCACCCTGTTACATAAGTCATGTACGGCGGTCAAAACGGTTGAGTCCATGTATGACCTGTATGAGGGGTCTCGCTTAGTTGGCTATCTCTATTCTTAGACACTTACAGAGCGATGTGTCCTGGGGTTATATCTGTGGCATGGAAAATATTTGTAACATTTTATTTTTTATTTCTATAGAATTTCTTGGGTTGTTTTTTTTTTCTTAATTTTCACCAGAATATTTTCCTTTTCTTATCATTTCCCTGCCAGTGACTGCGGCCATGTGTAACTTGTTACATTAGATGTCGTCTATGTCACGTTCATTATCTCGACGTTCCGCCGGGGGATAGTCTTCGGTGTCGTCCTCTAAGGGGCCAATTGCCATTTAGTGCTGAGATAGAGATGGAATCTTCCAGAAGTGACATCGGCTAATGAGTCTTTAATGTATCGGCGTCTCCGGAGAGTCCATTAGAGAGTTTACATGAGCCATTTATACACTGTATAACATTGGTATAACATTCGTCCTCCCCCGAGAGCGCGGCAGGTGGTGAGGTCTACGGAGGGCCGTGGGGAGGGGGTCACTGACAAAGTGTAACTCAGACATCATTAACTTCTCATTAACAACCGCTGGAGACTTCACAGATCCTGAAACATAGAAAATAAGATCTATACAATGTTACTATAGGCATAGCAACTTAGCTTTCCTGAAATTCTGTCAATTTTTCAATAAATAACATATATATATATATATATATATATATATATATATATATATATTCATATTCTACATTTTGGTTGTGATTCCTGGGTGATGAGTTGGTTTTAGGTTGAAGTTGCAACTTAAATATAAAGATGTTGCAAATAATAATAATAATAATAATAATAATAATATTACAATTAACAAAAATAAATAAACCTAAGGTTCTTGTGCACGGACACTCAGTATGGTCATACATAGGGACTTGGCTACAAAGAGTACAAACATAGTGGCCACATGTGGGTGGAGGGGCCTGAAGGGGTCCAAACATCCCTCCATTACATGACTCCAGAACTATGAATACCGCATGGTGGGTGACCCATTTCAGGAATTGCCCTGAGATCCAAAAACTTTATGTTACCCTTATGTATCCTTGTAGAACCGATTTTACACCCCTGGGTTACTCTGATATTAGTGGATGGTCATTGCTATTAAAATTATTCTAGGGTGAAGTATACAGGACAGGGGCGCAGCGCTCAAGTTCCCAGCAGAACCCTGAGGATAAACACCGAGGAGCGACGTAAAGTCACACAGTAATTCTTAGGGATATAGGGCAGTATTATTTGGGATCTGTAGCATTACATATGTGAGAACGATATGGAGGTATTATTTAGGCTCTTTGGAATCACTTTGATGCTGTATATTATTTGCACACTGTATGGTATAGTGTAGAACACACAGTATATGGCGACATTATTTGAGTTTTCTAGCATTAGTTTAATGCTACAGTCTATCTATCTATCTATCTATCTATCTATCTATCTATCTATCTATCTATCTATCTCTCTATATTCTGGGTCCCTGTATCTCCTATTCTCTGTACATGTAATCTTGGTAATCTTTACTATATACTTCATCATCTTGCAGATATATTATATTTCCCATATTTGCTCTCTCTCGGTCTCTCATGCGTTGCGGCTCTGCAGGGACCTCGGGGACGTTATTGCTCTTCTCTATGCACAGTCTCCTAGTTGTGATGTGATCGCCATTAATGAGACCTTCGGGTATTTGCTTCATCAGAGAGTCAATTAGACGGCCCCTGATTACATTGCAGAATGACACAGTCTAACCCTCACCCCCGGGGGGCGCCGCAGGTGTCTCCAGGTGTGACTGAGGGATTGTGCATTTTATGGCCTTAATGACTCTAAACACCAATTAGTCACATCAGCAGTAGATCAGACAATTATTGCGGAATTGGGAATTTACTGTTCACTTTCTCGCCGGTCATGTAGCCGGTTCCTGTTATTCTTTTTTTATAAAGTTTTGATAAATTAAGAATACAAATAAAGAGAATTTATAAGATTGTAACAAAGTATCTGTAGTAAGGATCAGGGGATACATTCTGTGCACTCATAGAGGGCAAACACCTCTCCAGCACGTATATAGGTCCAGTCCCCTATAGTATGTCTACCTGGAAGACCAGATACTAAAGCAAGGTAGAGGCCCCCACACAGTATAAAGCCCCCATTACTGGCCCTCACACAGTATAAAGCCCCCATTACTGGCCCCCTCACAGTATAAAGCCCCCATTACTGTCCCTCACAGTATAAAGCCCCCATTACTGGCCCTCACACAGTATAAAGCCCCCATTACTGGCCCTCACACAGTATAAAGCCCCCATTACTGGCCCCCACACAGTATAAAGCCCCCATTACTGGCCCTCACACAGTATAAAGCCCCCATTACTGGCCCCCAAATAGTATAAAGCCCCCATTACTGGCCCTCACACAGTATAAAGCCCCCATTACTGGCCCTCACACAGTATAAAGCCCCCATTACCTGGTCTCACACAGTATAAAGCCCCCATTACTGGCCCTCACACAGTATAAAGCCCCCATTACTGGCCCTCACACAGTATAAAGCCCCCATTACCTGGTCTCACACAGTATAAAGCCCCCATTACTGGCCCTCACACAGTATAAAGCCCCCATTACTGGCCCTCACACAGTATAAAGCCCCCATTACTGGCCCTCACACAGTATAAAGCCCCCATTACCTGGTCTCACACAGTATAAAGCCCCCATTACTGGCCCTCACACAGTATAAAGCCCCCATTACTGGCCCTCACACAGTATAAAGCCCCCATTACCTAGCCTCACACAATATAAAGCCCCCATTACTGGCCCTCACACAGTATAAAGCCCCCATTACTGGCCCTCACACAGTATAAAGCCCCCATTACCTGGTCTCACACAGTATAAAGCCCCCATTACTGGCCCCCTCACAGTATAAAGCCCCCATTACTGGCCCCCACACAGTATAAAGCCCCCATTACTGGCCCTCACATAGTATAAAGCCCCCATTACTGGCCCTCACACAGTATAAAGCCCCCATTACTGGCCCCCAAATAGTATAAAGCCCCCATTACTGGCCCTCACACAGTATAAAGCCCCCATTACTGGCCCTCACACAGTATAAAGCCCCCATTACTGGACCCCACACAGTATAAAGCCCCCATTACTGGCCCTCACACAGTATAAAGCCCCCATTACTGGCCCTCACACAGTATAAAGCCCCCATTACCTGGTCTCACACAGTATAAAGCCCCCATTACTGGCCCTCACACAGTATAAAGCCCCCATTACTGGCCCCCACACAGTATAAAGCCCCCATTACTGGCCCTCACACAGTATAAAGCCCCCATTACTGGCCCTCACACAGTATAAAGCCCCCATTACTGGCCCTCACACAGTATAAAGCCCCCATTACTGGCCCTCACACAGTATAAAGCCCCCATTACTGGCCCCCACACAGTATAAAGCCCCCATTACTGGCCCTCACATAGTATAAAGCCCCCATTACTGACCCTCACACAGTATAAAGCCCCCATTAGTGGCCCTCACACAGTATAAAGCCCCCATTGCTGGCCCCCACACAGTATAAAGCCCCCATTACTGGCCCTCACACAGTATAAAGCCCCCATTACTGGCCCTCACACAGTATAAAGCCCCCATTACTGGCCCCCACACAGTATAAAGCCCCCATTACTGGCCCTCACACAGTATAAAGCCCCCATTACTGGCCCCCAAATAGTATAAAGCCCCCATTACTGGACCCCACACAGTACAAAGCCCCCATTACTGGCCCTCACGCAGTATAAAGCCCCCATTACTGACCCTCACACAGTATAAAGCCCCCATTACTGGCCCTCACACAGTATAAAGCCCCCATTACTGGCCCTCACACAGTATAAAGCCCCCATTACCTGGCCTCACACAATATAAAGCCCCCATTACTGGCCCTCACGCAGTATAAAGCCCCCATTACTGACCCTCACACAGTATAAAGCCCCCATTACTGGCCCTGACACAGTATAAAGCCCCCATTACTGGCCCCCACACAGTATAAAGCCCCCATTACTGGCCCTCACACAGTATAAAGCCCCCATTACTGGCCCTCACATAGTATAAAGCCCCCATTACTGGCCCTCACACAGTATAAAGCCCCCATTACTGGCCCTCACAGAGTATAAAGCCCCCATTACTGGCCCTCACACAGTATAAAGCCCCCATTACTGGCCCTCACATAGTATAAAGCCCCCATTACTGGCCCTCACACAGTATAAAGCCCCCATTACTGGCCCTCACATAATATAAAACCATCTTGCCCCCGTTTTTGTGCCCCATACAGTATAATGCACTGTTTATTGCCTCCCTCACAATATATTTAGACTTTATAGACCCCTACCCAGTATCTTGCCCATGTAATTGCCCCCCAGTGACACATTAGGCACATTCTGAAGAGGTAACAGCCAATATTTGCTGACTGATCCATGCTCCCAGCCCATCTTTGCTTTGTTTCCATCCCACTAGTGTGTACTAGATCCGAACACTGAACAACATTGGACATAGTCGGGATCTAATCTGCCCTCTTAAGCGTAGGCGGACCTGGACCGGAGTGGGATCATTTTCTTCGGTAACATTTTGGAGCATGTATGACTTTTTGATAATGTAAAAAATGCCCAGCGCCCCTAGATGGGTATTGTAGTGGACCCAGTAGTACCAGTTGTAGCTCCTACCCGAACACCAGGCTGGTGGGGGGTGAAAACAATAACCAAAACAAAGAAAAAAACTGGGAAAGCTATGGAGCGCTATAGTGGAAAAGCAAAATGCAAAAGATAACTTGAAAGCTATTTTTATTGAGTTTCCAGTGACAGTGTGGACAAGGCTATGCGTTTCGATGCTGGTCATGTGTCTTTGTCAGTGAGTTGTGAAGAGCTCAAAGCTACTTGGTAGGCCATAGTACTGATCTGCAGAGGATTCCTCTCTGGTTACTCGAAGCCGCAGGATCTGTACACTCAGCAATGTAAGTTATCAGGCGGTATCTGTCAAGGTGGTAGTGACCAGGAGTCTGACACTCAGCACCATCCTATTACAATGCAGTGAGTGTAAAGTTGAAGTGTCTTCTACATAGTAGTAGTATAACACAGCCAGGACCCAGGACTAACTGCAATTGTCAGAAAATGCTCTGACTCCAGCAATCTAACAAAAGCAATATAAATACGGTATTGCCATAATCGATAGTCACCGGATATGCAGATGTAGTGCTAGTCAACATGGCTGACAGATCACGTTAATCCAATCCACCTCTGTCCATATATATAGAATAATAGAAGTGATACTGTGCACTGTCTATATCTCTCTATATTATAAAAATGAATTCTTGTCTGTCTGTCTGTCTGTTCTCTAATGCAAACCAAACGACTGGACCGATCTTCACCAAATTTGGTACAGAGATACTTCAGATATCCGGGAAGGTTAAAGACGTGACTCCAACTCGCTCGGACGTACCATTGCTGAGATACAGCATTCCAAACACAATGCCCCCCCCCCCAGCCCTTACAAACCTGCAAGTCTTTCACTCATATTCCAACTGCAATACACACGGTCACTCCACATGCACAATACAACACTGATATCCAAACTGAGATACATGCATCAGAGGATTAGATACACAGATCAGCACACAGTATCACACGCCAGAGGATTAGATACACGCATCCGCACACAGTCCCACACACCAGAGGATTAAATACGCACTTCTGCACATAGTTCCACACACTGAAGGATTAGACATGTGCGTCTGCACACGGTTCCACATGCTGAAGAATTACATACACGCGTCTGCACACAGTACCACACTCCGGGGGATTGGATACATGCGTCTGAACACAGTACCACATGCCAAAGGATTGGATACACACATCTGCACATAGTTCCACACATCAGAGCATAAGATATGCACATCTGCACACAGTACCACATGCCGTAAGATTAGATATGCATGTCTGCACACAGTTTCACTTACCAGAGGATTAGATACGCGCCTCTTCACATAATACCACACAGGGGAGATTAGATACATGCATCTGCACACAGTTCCACACACCAGAGGATTAGATACACGCATCTGCACACAGTACCACACGCCAGAGGATTAGATACACGCATCTGCACACAGTACCACACACGGGAGGATTATATTGTGCATCTGCACACAGTACCACACCAAGGATTAGATACTTGCGTCTAAACACAGTACTACATGGGGAAGGATTAGATACAGCTTTACTCCAGGTACCCATAACAACTGATCACAGGTTTTTCACTGACATCCAAAATGAGATGCACATAATCACATGACGCTTATGGACATACATACAAACAACATACAAAATACATCAGTGCAAAATTGGACAATTCTTATGGGGCCACTACACAAACATAAAATGTAATATACCCGTGCGAAGCTGCGTCCTCCCTCTAGTACTGTATATAGGCTAAGGAAGCAGGGACACATGCCGTAGGCCACATGTAACTGTGATAGAAGCCATAGAAACCTCAGGAAACAGGCACAGAATCCATAAGACATGGAAAACAGGGAAAAAATCTATAGGCCAGGGAAGCAGGGACAGACTCCAATGCAACAGGAACGGAAGCCATGGGACATGGGTAAGAGCGACAGAATCAAAGGACACGAGTACCAGGTGCAGAAGCCATAGATCATGGGAAACATGGACAGAATCTTAAGGCCAGGGAAGCAGGGACAGAATATATAGGCCACAGGTAACAGGAACAAAAGCCATAGACTACGAGCAACAGGTAAAAGAAACAGAAGATCACAGTCAACAAGAACAGAAATCTTAGGCCACAATAACAGGTAATAAAAGCCATTGGCCACAGGTAACAGACTATAATATAAAAAAAACCAAACAGATAAGACAGACTCCAGCATAAAACAATGATCATTGATCTAATACCGTACACCGGGCGTCCTCTAGATCTAACACAAGACAAAGACTATTATCTAATGTACCCGAACACCTGGTTAGATACATGGGGTACAATATTCATGGACATGAGACATACAGAGCTAACTACACACTACTGAGAGATTCTCTCTATATTGGCACATATGGACTAGGTCATGGGTATGTAAAACCTATACGGGATGATTTCAAAGGACGTTCAAGTATCTAAGACACTGCTATACTGTTACCATAATTGATTGACAAGGACAGACACATACACAGAACCTGGGGAGGGGTCCCTGACATGGACACTAAGATCTGATGTAACTAGTCTGTACATTTCCAGCTTTTTATAACACACCCAGAGTCCTCCTGATATAACTCACATATTACATTGGGGTAAGAAGTATAAAAAACAACAATTTCTACAATTTTCCAAGTCTTTGACATAGAATCTTAGACTAAGGTCAACCTTGGCCGGACCCTCTCTCTATTGACCCCCCCAATCTTGCAATTCTCCTCTTTGTTATGTAAGACGTTGAAAGAAAGGTTTCCCATCAAGTCTTTATTTTTCATAGTTTACTTACATTGTATATACATCAATAAGAAATGGTACAAATAAAAAGAAAAGCAAGATACAAAAGGTAACAAGGTGACATTTCAGCCCCAAATCATTGAAGAGAGTTCCTGATACTTTGCACGTTAGATATAACGGGGATCCATCACTTTTATATTGTCAGCGTTCAGGTCAAGTGTTCAGATAGAAAAGTTTTTACCATTCGTTACACAATAAGTTACAGATTCCTGATGGCCCCAGCAATGTCCGCTCTGTAGACGGGGCTTTAGGAAATTTTTGTCTGCTTGAATATTTCTATTTTCTGTAAATTATGAATCAGTTTTATCTTTAAAGCTTCTGTCCTTATCCCATAGACAATGGGATTAACAATGACGGAAGTGAGAAGTCCACTGATGGAAATAAGGACATGGACCATGACCGAAAGATTCCAACCACTCAGTCTATACCTTAGTAAAACAAAAAGCGCCGCGATCATAAAAATGGAGAAGGTGATGATGTGGGTGACCAAGGTGTGGACGGCCTTATGGGACGCTGACCTGGAAGTCTTCAGACAAATTATTAGTGTCCTTATGTAACAATAGACAATAATTATTAGAGCAATGAAGAAGACCACCAATGTTTCGACAAGCCCAAAGATGTTATTCACCGTAGTGTCCCCACAAGCCAGTCTGAGCAGAGACATGTTCTCACAGAAGACGTTATTAATATTTACCCCACAAAACTGGAGGTTGGCCGTCATCACCACTGGGATAAGGACCAGTATGAAGACAAGAGCCCAAATCACATAGACGTATTTAAAAGCCGTCATATTGGACATGAGGGCAGGGTATCTCAGAGGGTTCCCCACTGCTAAATATCGGTCATAGGCCATAGCCGTAAATGTAACACTTTCAACGGTAGAAAAAGTTTGCACACAGAAGGTCTGGATGACACATTCGGGGAACGATATGGTTGAGGACCCTGATATTAAACTAACAATGAACTGAGGGAAGATAGCCGTGTTCCCATAAACACCATTGAGTAGAAGATTACAAATGAAGATGTACATGGGCTCATGGAGACTTTCCTCAACCCAAACAACGTAGACAATGAGAAAACACATCCATGTAGTTACAATGTACAGACCGAGGGCTATGATAGAATATGGGATTCGGTATCTTTCCATCTCCAAGAGTCCCAGGAACACAAAAGAACTCCCAGCTCTGGATATGTTCTCCATCTTTGGGCTTGAGTCATATTGGAATAAGGTCATGATAAGGAAATGTGCCAGGAGGACAATCTCAGGTTGTGTATCTGATCCAGGGCTGGACGTCACACGTCTTCCTTTGCACCTTTTTATACAGCAAAGTCTTACTCACAGGGTTTAATCTCTTAAGGATTCCGAGTGACTCCAGAAGAACTAATTAGTCTTCATTAAGTATACTTGAACAAAGAAAATAAATATTGCTCGGTAGGTTTTTTTTACCTGTTCTTGTTTTTAGATTTATTTAATATACACTGCTCAAAAAAATAACGGGACCCCTCCAATAACACCTCCTAGATCTGAAGGAATGAAGTCTTCTCATTGTTTGTTCTGTACAAAGTTGAATGTGATGACAACAAAATCAGACAAAAATCATCAAATGGAAATCACATTTATTAACCAATGGAGGCCTGGATTTGGAGTCACCCCCAAAATTAAAGTGGAAAAACCCACTACAGGCTGATCCATCTTTGATGTAATGTCCATAAAACATGTCAGTATAAGGCTGAGTAGTGTGTGTGGCCTCCACGGGCCTGTATGACCTCCTTACAATGCCTGGGCATGCTCCTGATGAGGTTTCAGATGGTCTCCTGAGGGATCTCCTCCCAGACCTGGACTAAAGTATCTGCCAACTCCTGGACAGTCTGTGATGGAGCAAGACCTGATGTCCCAGATGTGCTCAGTCGGATTCAGTTCTGGGGAATGAGCGGTCCAGTCGACAGCTTTAATGTCTTCACCTTGCAGGAACTACTGACACACTCCGGCCACATGAGGTCTGGCATTGTCCTGCATTAGGAGCAACCCAGGGCCAACTGTACCAACATATAGTCTCACAAAGGGTCTGAGGATCTCATCTTAGTATCTAATGGCAGTCAGGCTACCTCTGGCGACCACATGGAGGGCTGTACGGCCCTCCATAGAAATGTCACCCCACACCATCACTGACCCACTGCCAAACTGGTCATGTTGAAGGATGTTGCAGGCAGCAGATCGCTCTCCACGGCGTCTCCAGACTCTGTCACATCTCTCACATGTGCTCAGTGTGAACCTGTGTTCATCTGTGAAGAGCACAGGACACCAGTGGCCAAGTTGCCAATCCTGGTGCTCTGTGGCAAATGCCAAGCGTCCTGCACGGTGTTGGGCTGTGAGCACAACCCCCATCTATGGACGTTAGTCCCTCATAGTAAGAACAAAATTCCAGCATTCACGGACAAGAAGATAATATAAAATCTTTCTCTTTATTTCTTCATATAAAACAATTCATTTCATAGTCCTAGAGGTGCTGTATCGGCAGATCCAGCATATCGTTATGGATGATAGCTACGCGTTTCAGGACATAGTCCCTTCCTCATGGCATGAAACAAAACTACTGAAACCTTGGTTAAAAACATTTCACAAGGGTGTGTCCCATACTAATTTAACCCCTAATTAACCTCCTAAAAACCACGATACTGCTATACCTGCCGTACAGCAACCTCTTTAGGTATACACTCTTTGCCATTTTATAATAAATCAACATTTTAATCCAATCATATACAATTCATAATGACTGCAACTCACAACCTGCTCCTTATATCTGTTTGTCAAGTTATAACATTCATATAGAAGAACACTTTTTAACATATTTGAAATATCCTAATAACTTGGTATCCATGATCAAAAAAGGAATATATGTCCATACCAGTAATAGATGTAAAATATCCATGTCCCCTTTCACAAATCCTCTTCTAATTCTATTATAGATATATATTATCCCGGCCTGGGTAATTCCCTAGTCATGTGATACTAAATCACATGATACCTCATCACATGGGCCCTACTCTTACTATAGCCAGACTATCTACTATCGCGAGATTTATGTCTGCGCATCAACAGGTATCTAGCAAGACACCAGAATTCAGCGATCATCTATTAAAACACCCAAAGAACATCCCAACTCAGAGTAAGTATACAAGATATAATGATCCATAAACCTCAGCATATATTTCTTTGTTGTTTAATAATATATTACCTGATTAAACTATTTCTTTAAAGCTACGATGGATACTTATGTTTATTTACCACTAGTTTTATCATCTACATCTTTGGTGTTTAATATATATAAGACACATCCGAGCGTATATTAAGACCTGTTGGAAATCTGGTATTAAGCTTCATAATCCAGAAAGCTTCTCTACGTAATAATTTTCTACGCCAATCTCCACCTCTAATAGGTCTAGTAACCTGTTCGATAGCATAGAATTTTAAAGTATCCACTTTGCCTTGATGTACAGTAGAGAAATGACGGGATAAGTTGGACATATTCTCCAATTGTTTGGCACTGTCATTAACATGTTCCGAAATTCGAATCTTAAATTTACGTTTAGTACATCCTACATATAACTTATTACATGCTGTACACTCTCCTACATATACTACATACTGACTATTACAGTTCATGAAACTGTCTACATTGTATACCTTTCTATTATCAGAGTCATGGAATATTTTTGTTTTTTTGATAAACTTACATGAGTTACACCGTGGTAAGCCACAGTTATAACATCCTTTCACAGACAACCAAGTATCTGTACTAGGTTTTGTTCGAACATATAGACTAGGGGATATTTTGTTACCTATGGTACATCCTCTCTTTGCTACTACATGGATACCATCCTGTAAAATATTTTTAGTAACCATATCCTGATATAAAATAGGTAGATTACGATGTAAAATATTTTTGATAAGTTTAAATTGGTTACTATAAGGGGTAGAAAACACGATGTTATGGTCAGCCTTCTTGATGCAATTTTTATTAGAAGTTTTTTTATTAGTATTTTCTTTAAGTAACTCCTGTCTGGGTATCCTATTTACAATATTAGTGGCTCTCCTTAATGTCCATTCGGGATAACCCCTGTCCCGAAGTCTTTGTAAGGTTATATAACTTTGTTCCTTATAAATATCATCAGTTGAACAATTACGTCGGGTGCGCATAAGCTCCCCAACCGGAATGGATTTAATAGTGTGACTTGGATGATGACTATTCGCTCGCAACAATGTGTTGCCTGCAGTATCCTTTCTATAAATTTGAGTATTAATTGCTCCAGTCACATCATCACCTTTCAAAAACACATCCAAAAACGGAATATCTGTATTGTGTTGAGAAAAAGTAAAGGACAATCCTATAGGATTTGAATTAAGATATTCAATCCATTCTGGCACGGGCGCTATAGAGCCTCTCCAAATCACCAGGGCATCATCAATATAGCGCCCGTACCAGAATATATACTCACAAAAGGGATTAGACGGAGTAAAAATACATTCCTCCTCCCACCACGAAAGTGTCAAATTGGCGATCGACGGGGAAAAAGGGGCCCCCATAGGGGCACCCTTAATTTGCATGTAATATACGTCATCAAACATGAAAAAATTATTTTTCAACAGGTACATCGTAACATCCAAAATATATTCACATAAGATGTCTGAAAATTGACTATATTTAGATAAATGAAAGGCAACTGCCTTTATAGCCATATGATGAGGGATGTTAGAGTATAGAGCCACAATGTCCATAGATACCCAGGAAAAATCTTTTTGCCATTGTATACCATTCATCTCATTAAGTAGCATTTTAGTATCTCTAATAAAACCTGGGCAACGTGCAACCATAGGTTTCAAAAGATTATCCACCCAGGCACATAGTTGTTCGTTTAAGGCACCAACCCCTGCTACAATAGGTCGAAAAGGTATTGGATTGGTCTTTTTATGCGTTTTGGGTATACCGTGGAAAATAGCTACAGTAGGGCATTCTGGTATCAAATATTTGGCTTGAGACTCCGTAAATATACCTAAACTTACTCCCCTAGCGACTAGTTTTTTCAAAGATTCAGTTACACTTGTAGTAGGATTACCTTCGAGTTTTCTGTAGATGGTATTATCTTTTAAGATTTCCAGACATCCTTGTCTGTAATCCTCATTATTCAAAACAACTACTTTGCCATCCTTATCACTTTTTTTAATAACAATCTCTTTCCTATGGGTAAGATCTTGTAATATTTTATATTCCGCTGATGTCATGTTTTTGTTACGTTTATTATATTTCATAGTATTAGATAATTTAACTAAATCTGCTTCTACTGCCTGCTGGAATAATGTATATACGGGTGCTCTAGACCCTATCGGGTAAAACATAGGATTCTTTACGGATGTCCCTACCATATGAATAGACTTATCATTATAAGGGCTACCCAACTCCTGCAATTGTACCAAATTACATAATGCCACCTGCTCTTGAAATGTTAGATTTTCATAAATGTTCTGATGATCTTTAATATGATCTGGACATTCATTATTACTGATTTTTTTGACTATCAATAATATCATAAGACCGCGGATCAATACTAGTATCTTCCTTGTTATCACTAAAAAAGTGTCTTTTTATAGTTAGCAGTCTTACAAACCGGTTTACATCCAACAAAGTATTAAATAAGTTGAAATCCTGATTGGGTACAAACCCTAAACCTTTAATTAAGACAGACATTTCAACAGCATTTAGATTATGTGAGGATAAGTTGACAACATTATCACATGCATATACTACATGACCTTCATTCAATAACGATTGCGATTTGAGCGGGTCGGATATCTTTTGTGAATTTTTATGTTTCCTCCCCGCTCTTCGTTTCCGTTTTTTGTATTATCCCTTCTTCCCTCCTTAGCCACATGTTGATCCCTAAATGATGTAGATGAAGAGGCATATGAGGTATCTGTAGATGAATCATTATCTTGAGTTGCATAGGACAATTCTGATCCCAGTTCAGATGAAGGAAACGAAACTTTGTGTTTCTTAGATTCTTGAAACTTTCGATTTTTTAATATAGACTTGATAGGATCAGAATTTTTGTCTCTTTTAGTAGAGTAAACATATCCAGTGGTATAGTCATTAACATCACGTTGATATT
The DNA here is from genome assembly GCF_031893055.1 of Leptodactylus fuscus. Lineage (NCBI taxonomy): Eukaryota > Metazoa > Chordata > Amphibia > Anura > Leptodactylidae > Leptodactylus > Leptodactylus fuscus. The sequence goes on along the minus strand of NC_134266.1, from coordinate 276,148,903 downwards.
TTTTCTTTTTAATGATCATAATATTTTGTTCCAAATTATCCATCTTTTTCTCCATCTTGTTTTTGCAAGCAACATAATTGGGATCATTATTATACTTTTTTAATTGTTCTTGTATATTTTCAAGATCCACTTTCAACGTATCCAATTTCTTTTTCTCGTGTTCTACAATATATCTCATTAAATTCAAGGAACATTCAGAAAGAATATCATTCCAACCTTTAATAAAATCCTCATTGTACACAAATGTGGGGTATTTCTTTAATCGCAACCCACGTGGGATCATATTGTTAGCCAAATATTTTTCCAAAGTCAAACAATCCCACGTGACTTTAGTTTCAAGCGACAAGAATTTTTCCCATTGATTCATTAAGGATTTCAGGTCAGAGTTGGTAGTTTGCAATATAGGAGTCTGCTGATCAAATACAACTGCCGCCTTAGAGGCTCTGCCGGCTGACAGTGTTAAAGAGGTATAACTCACAGACGTATCCATATTATATATCACAGCCCAGGGGAGACTACGAGAAAAGTCCAATCACGGAAAGCAAAAATATAGAAAAATAACTCCAGCTCACCCAGCAGCTTGTGAATAATTTCCAAATACCTCTAGCCGAGATGCACGGATACCGATGGACTCCCTCGGTCAGTGTAGACTTAGATAGTAAGAACAAAATTCCAGCATTCACGGACAAGAAGATAATATAAAATCTTTCTCTTTATTTCTTCATATAAAACAATTCATTTCATAGTCCTAGAGGTGCTGTATCGGCAGATCCAGCATATCGTTATGGATGATAGCTACGCGTTTCAGGACATAGTCCCTTCCTCATGGCATGAAACAAAACTACTGAAACCTTGGTTAAAAACATTTCACAAGGGTGTGTCCCTGTTGATGCGCAGACATAAATCTCGCGATAGTAGATAGTCTGGCTATAGTAAGAGTAGGGCCCATGTGATGAGGTATCATGTGATTTAGTATCACATGACTAGGGAATTACCCAGGCCGGGATAATATATATCTATAATAGAATTAGAAGAGGATTTGTGAAAGGGGACATGGATATTTTACATCTATTACTGGTATGGACATATATTCCTTTTTTGATCATGGATACCAAGTTATTAGGATATTTCAAATATGTTAAAAAGTGTTCTTCTATATGAATGTTATAACTTGACAAACAGATATAAGGAGCAGGTTGTGAGTTGCAGTCATTATGAATTGTATATGATTGGATTAAAATGTTGATTTATTATAAAATGGCAAAGAGTGTATACCTAAAGAGGTTGCTGTACGGCAGGTATAGCAGTATCGTGGTTTTTAGGAGGTTAATTAGGGGTTAAATTAGTATGGGACACACCCTTGTGAAATGTTTTTAACCAAGGTTTCAGTAGTTTTGTTTCATGCCATGAGGAAGGGACTATGTCCTGAAACGCGTAGCTATCATCCATAACGATATGCTGGATCTGCCGATACAGCACCTCTAGGACTATGAAATGAATTGTTTTATATGAAGAAATAAAGAGAAAGATTTTATATTATCTTCTTGTCCGTGAATGCTGGAATTTTGTTCTTACTATCTAAGTCTACACTGACCGAGGGAGTCCATCGGTATCCGTGCATCTCGGCTAGAGGTATTTGGAAATTATTCACAAGCTGCTGGGTGAGCTGGAGTTATTTTTCTATATTTTTGTTAGTCCCTCATACCATCGTCATGGAGTCGGTTTCTAACAGTTTGTGCAGACAAATGCACATTTGTGGCCTGATGGAGGTCATTTTGCAGGGCTCTGGCTGTGCTCCTCCTGTTCCTCCTTGCACAAAGGCAGAGGTAGCAGTCCTGCTGCTGGGTTGTTGCCCTCCTATGGCCCCCTCCACATCTCCTGGTGTACTGGCCTGTCTCCTGGTAGCGCCTCCAGCCTCTGGACACTACGCTGACAGACACAGCAAACCTTCTTGCCGCAGCTCGCATTGATGTGCCATCCTGGATGAGCTGCAGTACCTGAGCCACTTGTGTGGGTTGTAGAGTCCGTCTTATGCTACCACGAGTGTGAAAGCACAACCAACATCCAAAAGTGACCAAAACATCAGCCAGAAAGCATTGGTACTGAGATGTGGTCTGTGGTCCCCACCTGCAGAGCCCTCCTTTATTGAGAGTATCTCCATAATTGCCAGTAATTTCCATTTGTTGTCTATTCCATTTGCATAACAGCAGGTGAAAGTGATTGTCAGTCAGTGTTGCTTGGAGTTACATTGTGTTCTATAAGTGTTCCCTTTATTTTTTTGAGCAGTGTATTTTGGTTGAGATTCATTACAATTGATCTATACATTGTGTAAGTCTGTGCACTCGCTTATAAGAGGTGACTTTGGACACTTTGGCTCCATACTTTGGTAATATCAGTAGATGAACACTACTTACACACTACTGTGTAAGAAGTGTTCGTTAGGGTTGAGCCGAACTTGAGATTTCAGGATCGTTTTTAAAATCCAATTTCCAATCATTTTCCATCTGAACCCGATCCCAATTCCGATCCTAATGTAAACCATTAATGATCGAAGATCAGATTTTAAAAATGATCCTATTCACTACACAGCATGGAGTCAAAAAATTGAACGCTTCAATTTTTGGACTTCACGCTGGGTAGTGATTAAAATAATCCCCCCGGCTAGTTAGTCTCCTTCACTTACCTGCACAGATTCGCTGCTGCTCCCCGTTCTTCTCGCTCCTCTTCTATCTAATTCACAGGCTTGCAGAGCGCCGTGCACTCCACCGCCTCACAGGCTAGTGTTACTGATGCTGGGAGTAGGCGGGGCTTGTGGCTTAGGGGAGTGTGGGCGGGTACAGGGCAGGGAGACGTGAGTGCATCATTTACGTCTCCCCTCCCAGTACCCGCCCACACTCTCCTAAGCCACAAGCCCCACCTTCTTCCAGCATCTCTAACACCAGCCTGGGAGGCGGAGGCATGTACGGTGCTCTGAAGGCCTGTGAATGAGAGAGAAGAGGAGCGAGAAGAATGGGGAGCGGCAGCAATTCTGTGCAGGTAAGTTGAGCGATTGGGATCGGAATTCCATTCCCGATCTTTTTTAGGCGGGATCGGAACCCGATCGCGATCGTTAAATTTACTCGACTGCCGATCAGGATCCGATCTTTTCCGATCCTGATCACTCAACCCTAGTGTTCATGGAATTAATATAATAAAGGTGCTATATGAATAATAATTATAATAGTGTGCAAAGGGCTGCTATTACACATTTAACTGTATGGAGGAGCCACTACAGGACATTATACTATATGGTGGAGCCACTAAAGAACATTATGCTGTGTTGAAGGGCAGCCATGAGACATTATACAGTGATGATGGGCTGCTATGGTACATTATACCATGTGCAGGGGCCACTATGGGACATTATTCTGTGAGCAGTGGCTGCTATGGCTCACTATACGGTGTGGAGAACCTGCTATGGGACATTATACTGTGTGGAGGGTCACAATGGCACGTTATACTAAGTGAAGAGGCCACTATAGGATATTATACAGTTTGGAGGGGACATTATGGGACATTATACTATGTGGAGGGGCTAAAATAGGACATTAAACTCGGTGGATAGCTCGCTATGGGACTGTGTGGAGGGTCAATTATAGGACATTATACTGTGTGGAGGGCCAAGCTTGGGACATTATGCTTCTTTATGGGCCACTATGGAATATTATAATGTGAAGTAGTCACTATAAAACACTATACTATGTTGAAGGGCGGCTATTGGACATTCTACTGTGTGCAGGGGCCACTATGGGACATAATACTGTGTGCAGGGGCCACTATGGGACATAATACTGTGTGCAGGGGCCACTATGGGACATAATACTGTGTGCAGGGGCCACTATGGGGGATAATACTGTGTGCAGGGGCCACTATGGGGGATAATACTGTGTGCAGGGTCCACTATGGGGGATAATACAGTGTGCAGGAGCCACTATGGGACATAATACTGTGTGCAGGGGCCACTATGGGACATAATACTGTGTGCAGGGGCCACTATGGGGGATAATACTGTGTACAGTGGCCACTATGGGACATAATACTGTGTGCAGGGGCCACTATGGGGCATAATACTGTGTGCAGGGTCCACTATGGGGTATAATACTGTGTGCAGGAGCCACTATGGGACATAATACTGTGTGCAGGGGCCACTATGGGACATAATACTGTGTGCAGGGGCCACTATGGGGGATAATACTGTGTACAGTGGCCACTATGGGACATAATACTGTGTGCAGGGGCCACTATGGGGCATAATACTGTGTGCAGGGGCCACTATGGGGGATAATACTGTGTGCAGGGGCCACTATGGGGGGATAATACTGTGTGCAGGGGCCACTATGGGGTATAATACTATGTGCAGGGGCCTCTATGGGACATAATACTGTGTGCAGGGGCCACTATGGGGCATAATACTGTGTGCAGGGGCCACTATGGGGGATAATACTGTGTGCAGGGGCCACTATGGGGGGATAATACTGTGTGCAGGGGCCACTATGGGGGGATAATACTGTGTGCAGGGGCCACTATGGGGGGATAATACTGTGTGCAGGGGCCACTATGGGGGGATAATACTGTGTGCAGGGGCCACTATGGGGGATAATACTGTGTACAGTGGCCACTATGGGACATAATACTGTGTGCAGGGGCCACTATGGAGGATAATACTGTGTGCAGGAGCCACTATGGGACATAATACTGTGTGCAGTGGCCACTATGGGACATAATACTGTGTGCAGGGGCCACTATGGGGGATAATACTGTGTGCAGGAGCCACTATGGGGATAATACTGTGTGCAGGGGCCACTATGGGACATAATACTGTGTGCAGGGGCCACTATGGGACATAATACTGTGTGCAGGGTCCACTATGGGGATAATACTGTGTGCAGGGGCCACTATGGGACATAATACTGTGTGCAGGGGCCACTATGGGACATAATACTGTGTGCAGGGGCCACTATGGGGGATAATACTGTGTGCAGGAGCCACTATGGGGATAATACTGTGTGCAGTGGCCACTATGGGACATAATACTGTGTGCAGGGGCCACTATGGGGGATAATACTGTGTGCAGGGGCCACTATGTGACATAATACTGTGTGCAGGGGCCACTATGGGGGATAATACTGTGTGCAGGAGCCACTATGGGGATAATACTGTGTGCAGTGGCCACTATGGGACATAACACTGTGTGCAGTGGCCACTATGGGGTATAATACTGTGTGCAGGGGCCACTATGGGACATAATACTGTGTGCAGGGGCCACTATGGGACATAATACTGTGTGCAGGGTCCACTATGGGGGATAATACTGTGTGCAGGGGTCACTATGGGGGATAATACTGTGTGCAGGGGCCACTATGGGACATAATACTGTGTGCAGGGGCCACTATGGGACATAATACTGTGTGCAGGGGATACTATGGGACATAATACTGTGTGCAGGGGTCACTATGGGGCATAATACTGTGTGCAGGGGCCACTATGGGGCATAATACTGTGTGCAGGGGCCACTATGGGACATAATACTGTGTGCAGGGTCCACTATGGGGGATAATACTGTGTGCAGGGGTCACTATGGGGGATAATACTGTGTGCAGGGGCCACTATGGGACATAATACTGTGTGCAGGGGCCACTATGGGACATAATACTGTGTGCAGGGGATACTATGGGACATAATACTGTGTGCAGGGGTCACTATGGGGCATAATACTGTGTGCAGGGGCCACTATGGGGCATAATACTGTGTGCAGGGGCCACAATGAAATTTTATACTTTGTGGAGGGGCCACTATGGGACATTATAGAGCGTGGAAAGACCTCAACAAGGTATTATAGGGGCTCTGTCAGCAAAATCATGCTGATAGAGCCCCACATATGTGTGAATAGCCTTTAAAAAGGCTATTCAGGCACCGGTAAAGTTATATTAAACTACCCCCCGGTGGGCGGGCATTTAGGGTCCGCCGTCTTCTTCAGCCACGCCTCCTCTTCCAGTGATGTCCTCGGGTCCCGTCTAACTAGCTAACTGACATTGTGAAAAAATGGCGCATGTGCCTGTGCTATTTTTTATCAATGTCAGTTCGTGAGTTAGACGGGACCCGAGGACATCGCTAAGTTTTGCTATATCTTTAACAGTAGTTACTTTTCTTAGGCACAGCTTCTGCTAAGACACTATTAAAGGGTCTCAACAGAGGCTCCTGCTCTCCCCAGCCTGTACTGAGACTAATAAAAACAGGACGAAGCCGGGTGTCGGCGAAACGCACGTCGGGCGTCTCAACAAGTCCCATCTTCTGATGTACTGAGAGTCTCCTTCTGCTGAGTGTCTCCCCCTGTGGCATTGCTGATATTTGGTCATGTCTCTACCAACGGGTATGCATTTACATTATCCTCTTAGCTGCATTTATTGACATGTGGTGGGAGTATGAATGTGGATATATATTTATTATTCTGGTTGGAATATCTTATCAGCACTTCAGAGTATCTATTCTATATTGTGTATATTTTTGGTAGAAATTATTATATCGGATATTCTATCCAGTTCTGCGATACTATATTCATATTATAGGATTTCTGTCAGTCATCATTAGTGGGAGGGTTAGGTGTCATACTGCCATCGATTGTGGGGGGGGGGTTCTGTCCCCTTGTGTGTTTTCCCTATCTTATATGTTGTTTATTAATTATAATTGTTAATAAATTGATTATTTTTTATATTCTGCGAGTCTTGAGTTGTTATGATATTCATGGTTGTTGTGGTTTCGGGACCGCTCCAATAATTTTGGTTTTGTTTTGGGTTTAATTAGCCAATACAAGCCTGCAACTTTTTTCTCTCATATTCCAACTGCCATATACACGGTCACATGCCCCTTATCGGGCAATAGAATCTTGCAGGTGTTTAGGCTCCACATGCACACAGCTTTACTCCAGGTTTCCATAACAACCCAGCCATTTTTCTTCAATCCTGTATGTCAACTTTATAGGGACAGGGAGCTGTGGATCACACCGATACACACATCACATACACACAGCTTTACTCCAGGTTTCCATAACCACCAATTGCAGGTTTTTCACTGATATCAAAACTGAGAAACACACAGTAACATGACACTTATGGACAAAAATGATGTGCAGCATATACCATTGCAAAACTGGGCAGTTCTTATGGGGCCACTACACAAACAAAAATGAAATATACTCGTGTGAAGGCGGGTCCTCCTATTAGTATATTATCATTTCTGCTCAACATTTTTTACAAGCATAAATATCATAGAAATCTACAAATCAATGTGTTTAATGACCAAGTCATCTACTGCAGCATTTATCCTTCTATAGAACCGGGCGAAGATGAGGAGAAGAAGAGACCTTTCTATTATTAGATTTAGTCTAGTTTATATATTAATAGCATTATATGTTATAGAATTTATTCCCATCGTCATCTCTTGTAATTTCATGGATTAGTTTTTCTAATATGGACAATTAATTTATGTCTGTACATTGAGTCCATGCATTCTGTACCAGGCGGAGGATCGTGGGCCCATTGTGCTGCCGAACCCCATGATGGCCTAGAAGACTCTCCAGTCTTTACCCTTTAACCTGATATGAGGAACTGGAGTTTGCTTCAGGGAGTCGCCAACCTACTGATGGGCTCCAAGTTTAGTAGCAGCTGAGCAGGAAGGTCCAGACTAAGAGTCTAACAAAAGGAGGAAGAAGTGTAGAAACACAAGGCCATGGGGAGCAGGGACAGAAGCCATAGACCATGGGGAGCAGGGACAGAATATACAGACCATGGGGAACAGGGACTGAATATATAGACCATGGGGAACAGGGACAGAAGCCATAGACCATGGGGAACAGGGACAGAATATATAGACCATGGGGAACAGGGACAGAATATATAGACCACGGGGAGCAGGGACAGAATATATAGACCATGGGGAGCAGGGACAGAAGCCATAGACCATGGGGAGCAGGGACAGAATATATAGACCATGGGGAACAGGGACAGAATATATAGACCATGAGGAGCAGGGACAGAATATATAGACCATGGGGAACAGGGACAGAATATATAGACCATGGGCAGCAGGGACAGAATATATAGACCATGGGGAGCAGGGACAGAATATATAGACCATGGGGAGCAGGGACAGAATATATAGACCATGGGGAGCAGGGACAGAATACAGTCCTATGAAAAAGTTTGGGCACCCCTATTAATCTTAATCATTTTTAGTTCTAAATATTTTGGTGTTTGCAACAGCCATTTCAGTTTGATATATCTAATAACTGATGGACACAGTAATATTTCAGGATTGAAATGAGGTTTATTGTACTAACAGAAAATGCGCAATATGCATTAAACCAAAATATGACCGGTGCAAAATTATGGGCACCTCAACAGAAAAGTGACATTAATATTTAGTACATCCTCCTTTTGCAAAGATAACAGCCTCTAGTCGCTTCCTGTAGCTTTTAATCAGTTCCTGGATCCTGGATAAAGGTATTTTGGACCATTTCTTTCTACAAAACAATTCAAGTTCAGTTAAGTTTGATGGTCGCCGAACATGGACAGCCCGCTCTCAAATGATCTGAAAACAAAGATTGTTCAACATAGTTGTTCAGGGGAAGGATACAAAACGTTGTCTCTGAGATTTAACCTGTCAGTTTCCACTGAGGAACATAGTAAGGAAATGGAAGACCACAGGGACAGTTCTTGTTAAGCCCAGAAGTGGCAGGCCAAGAAAAATATCAGAAAGGCAGAGAAGAAGAATGGTGAGAACAGTCAAGGACAACCCACAGATCACCTCCAAAGAGCTGCAGCATCATCTTGCTGCAGATGGTGTCACTGTGCATCGGTCAACTATACAGCGCACTTTGCACAAATAGAAGCTGTATGGGAGAGTGATGAGAAAGAAGCCGTTTCTGCACGTACGCCACAAATAGAGTTGCCTGAGGTATGAAAAAGCACATTTGGAGAAGCCAACTTCATTTTGGAAACAAAGATTGAGTTGTTTGGTTATACAAAAAGGCGTTATGCATGGCGTCCAAAAAGAAACAGCATTCCAAGAAAAACACATGCTACCCACTGTAAAATTTGGTGGAGGTTCCATCATGCTTTGGGGCTGTGTGGCCAATGCCGGCATCGGGAATCTTGTTAAAGTTGAGAGTCGCATGGATTCCTCAGTATCAGCAGATTCTTGAGAATAATGTTCAAGAATCAGTGACGAAGTTGAAGTTACGACGGGGATGGATATTTCAGCAAGACAATGATCCAAAACACCGCTCCAAATCCTCAGGCATTCATGCAGAGGAACAATTACAATGTTCTGGAATGGCCATCCCAGTCCCCAGACCTGAATATCATTGAACATCTGTGGGATGATTTGAAGCGGGCTGTCCATGCTCGGCGACCATCTAACTTAACTGAACTTGAATTGTTTGTCCAAAATACCTTTATCCAGGATCCAGGAACTGATTAAAAGCTACAGGAAGCGACTAGAGGCTGTTATCTTTGCAAAAGGAGGATCTACTAAATATTAATGTCACTTTTCTGTTGAGGTGCCCATACTTTTGCACCGGTCAAATTTTGGTTTAATGCATATTAGGCATTTTCTGTTAGTACAATAAACCTCATTTCAATCCTGAAATATTACTGTGTCCATCAGTTATTAGATATATCAAACTGAAATGGCTGTTGCAAATACCAAAATATTTAGAACTAAAAATGATTAAGATTAATAGAGGTGCCCAAACTTTTTCATAGGACTGTATATAGACCATGGGGAGCAGGGACAGAATATACAGACCATGGGGAGCAGGGACAGAATATATAGACCAGGGAAGCAGGGACAGAATATATAGACCATGGGGAGGAGGGACAGAATATATAGACCATGGGGAGGAGGGACAGAATATATAGACCATGGGGAGGAGGGACAGAATATATAGACCAGGGAAGCAGGGACAGAATATATAGACCATGGGGAGGAGGGACAGAATATATAGACCAGGGAAGCAGGGACAGAATATATAGACCATGGGGAGGAGGGACAGAATATATAGACCAGGGAAGCAGGGACAGAATATATAGACCATGGGGAGCAGGGACAGAATATACAGACCATGTGGAACAGGGACAGAATATATAGGTCATAGGGAGCAGGGACAGAATATATAGACCATGGGGAACAGGGACAGAATATATAGGCCAGGGAAGCAGGGACAGAATATACAGTCCTATGAAAAAGTTTGGGCACCTCTATTAATCTTAATCATTGTTAGTTCTAAATATTTTGGTATTTGCAACAGCCATTTCAGTTTGATATATCTAATAACTGATGGACACAGTAATATTTCAGGATTGAAATGAGGTTTATTGTACTAACAGAAAATGTGCAATATGCATTAAACCAAAATTTGACCGGTGCAAAAGTATGGGCACCTCAACAGAAAAGTGACATTAATATTTAGTAGATCCTCCTTTTGCAAAGATAACAGCCTCTAGTCGCTTCCTGTAGCTTTTAATCAGTTCCTGGATCCTGGATGAAGGTATTTTGGACAAACAATTCAAGTTCAGTTAAGTTAGATGGTCGCCGAGCATGGACAGCCCGCTTCAAATCATCCCACAGATGTTCAATGATATTCAGGTCTGGGGACTGGGATGGCCATTCCAGAACATTGTAATTGTTCCTCTGCATGAATGCCTGAGGATTTGGAGCGGTGTTTTGGATCATTGTCTTGCTGAAATATCCATCCCCGGCGTAACTTCAACTTCGTCACTGATTCTTGAACATTATTCTCAAGAATCTGCTGATACTGAGTGGAATCCATGCGACCCTCAACTTTAACAAGATTCCCGGTGCCGGCATTGGCCACACAGCCCCAAAGCATGATGGAACCTCCACCAAATTTTACAGTGGGTAGCATGTGTTTTTCTTGGAATGCTGTTTCTTTTTGGACGCCATGCATAACGCCTTTTTGTATAACCAAACAACTCAATCTTTGTTTCCAAAATGAAGTTGGCTTCTCCAAATGTGCTTTTTCATACCTCAGGCAACTCTATTTGTGGCGTACGTGCAGAAACGGCTTCTTTCTCATCACTCTCCCATACAGCTTCTATTTGTGCAAAGTGCGCTGTATAGTTGACCGATGCACAGTGACACCATCTGCAGCAAGATGATGCTGCAGCTCTTTGGAGGTGTCTGTGGATTGTCCTTGACTGTTCTCACCATTCTTCTTCTCTGCCTTTCTGATATTTTTCTTGGCCTGCCACTTCTGGGCTTAACAAGAACTGTCCCTGTGGTCTTCCATTTCCTTACTATGTTCCTCACAGTGGAAACTGACAGGTTAAATCTCTGAGACAACGTTTTGTATCCTTCCCCTGAACAACTATGTTGAACAATCTTTGTTTTCAGATCATTTGAGAGCGGGCTGTCCATGCTCGGTGACCATCAAACTTAACTGAACTTGAATTGTTTTGTAGAAAGAAATGGTCCAAAATACCTTCATCCAGGATCCAGGAACTGATTAAAAGCTACAGGAAGTGACTAGAGGCTGTTATCTTTGCAAAAGGAGGATGTACTAAATATTAATGTCACTTTTCTGTTGAGGTGCCCATACTTTTGCACCGGTCATATTTTGGTTTAATGCATATTGCGCATTTTCTGTTAGTACAATAAACCTCATTTCAATCCTGAAATATTACTGTGTCCATCAGTTATTAGATATATCAAACTGAAATGGCTGTTGCAAACACCAAAATATTTAGAACTAAAAATGATTAAGATTAATAGGGGTGCCCAAACTTTTTCATAGGACTGTATAGACCATGGGGAGCATGGATAGAATATATAGACCACGGGGAACAGGGACAGAATATATAGGTCATAGGGAGCAGGGACAGAATATATAGACCATGGGGAGCAGGGACAGAATATATAGACCATGGGGAGCAGGGACAGAATATATAGACCACAGGGAACAGGGACAGAATATATAGGTCATAGGGAGCAGGGACAGAATATATAGACCATGGGGAGCAGGGACAGAATATATAGACCATGGGAAACAGGGACAGAATATATAGACCATGAGGAGCAGGGATAGAATATATAGGCCATGGGGAGCAGGGACAGAATATATAGGCCAGGGAAGCAGGGACAGAATATATAGACCATGTGAAACAAGGACAGAATATATAGACCACGGGGAGCAGGGACAGAATATATAGACCATGTGAAACAAGGACAGAATATATAGACCATGGGGAGCAGGGACAGAATATATAGACCATGGGGAGCAGGGACAGAATATATATACCATGGGGAACAGGGACAGAATATATAGACCACAGGGAACAGGGACAGAATATATAGACCACGGGGAGCAGGGACAGAATATATAGGTCATAGGGAGCAGGGACAGAATATATAGACCATGGGGAGGAGGGACAGAATATATAGACCATGGGGAGCAGGGACAGAATATATAGGTCATAGGGAGCAGGGACAGAATATATAGACCATGGGGAGCAGGGACAGAATATATAGACCATGGGGAGCAGGGACAGAATATATAGGTCATAGGGAGCAGGGACAGAATATATAGACCATGGGGAGCAGGGACAGAATATATAGACCATGGGAAACAGGGACAGAATATATAGACCATTGGAAACAGGGACAGAATATATAGACCATGGGGAGCAGGGACAGAATATATAGACCATGGGAAACAGGGACAGAATATATAGACCATTGGAAACAGGGACAGAATATATAGGCCATGAGGAGCAGGGATAGAATATATAGGCCATGGGGAGCAGGGACAGAATATATAGGCCAGGGAAGCAGGGACAGAATATATAGACCACGGGGAGCAGGGACATACTCACAAGGCCACGGTTGACAGGAACAGAAGCCATAGACCTCAGGTAACCAGAACAGAATCTGCAAACCATGGAAAACAGGGAAAGCATTTATAGACCAGGGAAGCAGGGACAGAAGTCAATGGTCACAGGTAACAGGAACAGAAGCCATAGACCGTAGGGAACAGGAACAGACTCTATAGGCCAGGGAAGCAGGGAAAGACTCCAATGGTGATGTGCAACAGGAATGGAAGACATACGCCATGGGTAAGAGAAACAGAATCCAAAGGCCACAAGGAACAAGACACAAGACATAGACCATTGGAAGCAGGGACAAAAGCCATAGACCATAGTTTATAGGAGAAAAATCCATAGGTCACATGTAATAGAAACACATGCCATAGACTAGGAGTAACAGGTATAAGAAGTAAAAGACCACAGGTAAAAAGAACAGGCCACAATTAACAGATAATAGAAACCATAGGCCAAGCTGGTAAGAGATCTAGATCTAACACAAGACAAAGACTATCTTCTAATGTACCTGAACATGTGGTGAGATACATGGGATACAAAGAGACATACAGAGCTAACTACACACTACTGAGAGATTCTCTCTATATTGGCACATATGGCCTAGGTCATGGGTATGTAAAACCTATACGGGATGTTTTCAAAGGACATTCAAGTATCTAAGAGATTCCTATATTGTTACCATAAATGATTGACAAGGACAGACACATACGCAGAACCTGGGGAGGGGTCCCTGACATGGACACTAAGACCTGATGTAACTAGTCTGTATATTTCCAGCTTTTTATAACACACCCTGAGTCCTCCTCATATAACCCATATCTTACATTGGGATAAGAAGTATAAAAACAATATTTTCTACAATTTTCCAAGTCCTTGACCTAGGATCTTAAACTAAGGCCAACCCGGACCTCTTTTGACCCCCACAGCAGTCTTGTAATTCTCCTCTTTGTTATGTAAGACCTTGAAATGACTTTATTTTTTGCTTACATGTGTATATACATTGTCAAGAAACGGTAAAAAGAAAAAGCATATAAAAAGGTAAAAAAGTGACTAAGAAGTCATTCATCTGCAGAAGAAATATCCCAAGGTTCTCATAGTCCCAGCCATGTCCTCTCTGAATACAAAAACTTTAGATATTTTTTGACGGAGAAAACTTTTTGAATATTTCTATTTTTCGTAAATTATGGATCAGTTTTATCTTTAAAGCCTCTGTCCTTATCCCATAAAGAATGGGATTAACAATGACGGAAGTGAGAAGTCCACTGATGGAAATAAGGACATGGACCATGACCGAAAGATTCCCACCATTCAGCCTGTATCTTAGAAAAACAAAAAGCGCCGCGATCATAAAAATGGAAAAAGTGATGATGTGGGTGACCAAGGTTTGGACGGCCTTAAGGGATGTTGACCTGGAAGTCTTAAGACAAATTAACAATGTCCTTACGTAACAATAGTAAATGATAAGTAGAGCGAAGGAAATGACCACCAACGTTTCGACAAGTCCAAAGATGTTATTCACTGTAGTGTTCCCACAAGCCAGTCTGAGCAGAGACATGTTCTCACAGAAGACGTTATTAATATTTACCCCACAAAACTGGAGGTTGGCCGTCATTACCAATGGGACAATGACGAGTATGAAGACAAGAGCCCAAATCACATAGACGTATTTAAAAGCCATCATATTGGTCATGAGAGAAGAGTATCTCAGAGGGTTCCCCACTGCTAAATATCGGTCATAGGCCATAGCCGTAAAGGTGAAAATTTCAACCGTAGAAAAAGTCTGCACACAGAAGGTCTGGATGAAACATTCGGGGAACGATATGGTTGAGGATCCTGATAATAAACTAACAATGAACTGAGGGAAGATAGCCGTGTTCCCAAAAACACCATTGAGGAGAAGATTAGAAATGAAGATGTACATGGGCTCATGGAGACTTTCCTCAACCCATATAACATAGACAATGAGACAACACATCAAGGTGGTTACAATGTACAGACCAAGGGCTATGATAGAATATGGGATTCGGTATTTTTCCATCTCTAAGAGTCCCAGGAACACAAAATAACTCCCAGCTCTGGATATGTTCTCCATCCTTGGGCTTGAGTCATATTGGAATAAGGTCATGATAAGGAAATGTGCCAGGAGGACAATCTCAGGTTGTGTATCTGATCCAGCGCTGGACGTCAGGCTCTTCCTTTATACCTGTTTATACAGCAAAGTCTTACTCAGAGGGTTTAATCTCTTAAGGATTCCGAGCGACTCGAGAACAACTAATTAGTCTTCATTAAGTATACTTGAACAAAGAAAAAAATATTGCTTGGTAGGGTTTTTTTTTTTTTTTATTTACCTGTTCTTGTTTCTAGATGAATTAAAGTTGAGATTCATTACAATTGATCTATACATCGTAAAAAGTCTGTGCACTCGCTTATAAGAGGTGACTTTGGACACTTTGGCAATATCAGTAGATGAACACTATAGTTGGACCGGTCGGTTTTTAGTTTCAATGGCTTCTATTGTGTGGTGGAAACATTTAGGTGGAACAACATGTCCATTAATAAACTAATGGTTGGGCTGATCTTCTTGGTTTAGATCCATAGAACAAACTCTCAAGACATTTACCTGTAGAACATGGATACCATCCAATGAATAGATTCACAGAAGACCAAGAATTCAAAAGAACAGTCTCTTTGAGTACAAGCAAGGAGGACAATAGCAGGAAATTGATCTGTAGTACAGACTCCCTCATCAACTGCACTTCAGACTGTCCATTCTCAACTTTTGAACCTGTTACAGAAGAGGAAGTCTCTCAGCTACTTTCTTCATCTTGCCCTACAACCTACAGCAGTGACTCCTTCCCCTCACATCTTCTCCAGTCTTTGTCGCCTGCTGTTATGACTCACCTTACTAAAATATTTAACCTCTCTCTCTCTTCTGGAATCTTCCCATCCTCCTTCAAGCATGCTGTTATAACCCCGCTATTGAAAAAACCCTCCCTGGACCCATCCTGTGCTGCTAACTATCGACCTGTCTCTAACCTCCAGTTCATCTCTAAAATCTTGGAATGCCTGGTCTATTCTCATTTAATCCGCTATCTCTCTGCTAACTCTCTGCTTGACCCCTTACAATCTGGTTTCCGCACTCTGCACTCTACTGAAACGGCTCTCACAAAAGTCTCCAATGATCTCCTAAGGCTAAATCCAATGGTGACTTCTCTCTTCTTATTCTTCTGGACCTCTCTGCAGCTTTTGACACTGGTTGACCATCAACTCCTCCTCACTATGCTCCGCTCTGTTGGCCTCATGGACACTGCGCTCTCCTGGTTCATCTCTTATCTCTCAGACCGCACTTTCAGCATATCATTTGCAGGCTCTGTTTCTTCCCCTCTTTCCCGTTCTGTTGGGGTTCCTCAGGGCTCGGTCCTAGGCCCACTGCTCTTCTTTCTCTACACAGCCCCCATTGGACAAACCATTGCCAGATTTGCTTCAGGTACCATCTTTATGCTGATGACACCCAATTATACACATCTTCCCGTGACATCACCCCTGCACTCATACAGAACACCAGTGACTGTACCTTACTATAACTCCTAGGCAGTAGGCCCGCTGCCTCGGGGTTGTGTTTGACGCAGACCTTTCCTTCACCCCTCATATTGAATCACTCGCACGTTCTTGTCACCTCCACCTCAAAAACATCTCTAGAATACACCCTTTCCTCACCAGAGATTACATTACAGACACTTATTGTCTCTCTGATTCATTCTCCGCCTTCACTACGGTAACTCCTTACTAATCCATCTCCCCTCACTAAACTCTCCCCCTCTACAATCTATTCTGAATACAGCGGCCAGGCTCATCTATCAGGCTAGGACGCTACAGCGAGGCCTCCGGTCTGTGCCGGGTCACTACAGCGAGGCCTCCGGTCTGTGCCGGTCACTACAGCGAGGCCTCCGGTCTGTGCCGGTCACTACAGTGAGGCCTCCGTCTGTGCCAGGCACTACATCGAGGCCTCCTGTCTGTGCCGCTCACTACAGCGAGGCCCTCCGGTCTGTGCCGGTCACTACAGCGAGGCCTCCGGTCTGTGCCGGTCACTACAGCGGAGGCCTCGCTGTAGTGACCGACACAGACCAGAGGCCTCGCTGTAGTGACCGACACAGACCGGAGGCCTCGCTTGTAGTGACCGGCACAGACCGGAGGCCTCGCTGTAGTGAGCGGCACAGACCGGAGGCCTCGCTGTAGTGAGCGGCACAGACCGGAGGCCTCGCTGTAGTGACCGACACAGACCAGAGGCCTCGCTGTAGTGACCGGCACAGACCGGAGGCCTCGCTGTAGTGACCGACACAGACCAGAGGCCTCGCTGTAGTGACCGGCACAGACCCGAGGCATCGCTGTAGTGACCGGCACAGACCGGAGGCCTCGCTGTAGTGACCCGGCACAGACAGGAGGCCTCGCTGTAGTGACCGGCACAGACCGGAGGCCCTCGATGTAGTGACCGGCACAGACCGGAGGCCCTCGCTGTAGTGACCGGGCACAGACCGGAGGCCTCGCTGTAGTGACCGACACAGACCGGAGGCCTCGCTGTAGTGACCGGCACAGACCGAGGCCTCGCTGTAGTGACCGGCACAGACCGGAGGCCTCGCTGTAGTGACCGGCACAGACCGGAGGCCTCGCTGTAGTGACCGGCACAGACCGGAGGCCTCGCTGTAGTGACCGGCACAGACCGGAGGCCTCGCTGTAGTGACCGGCACAGACCGGAGGCCTCGCTGTAGTGACCGGCACAGACCGGAGGCCTCGCTGTAGTGACCGGCACAGACCGGAGGCCTCGCAGTAGTGACCGGCACAGACCGGAGGCCTCGCTGTAGTGACCGGCACAGGACCGGTAGACATCGCTTGTAGTGACCGGCACAGACCGGAGGCCTCGCTGTAGTGACCGGCACAGACCGGAGGCCTCGCTGTAGTGACCGGCACAGACAGGAGGCCTCGATGTAGTGCCTGGCACAGACCGGAGGCCTCGCTGTAGTGACCCGGCACAGACCGGAGGCCTCACTGTAGTGACCGGCACAGACCGGAGTCCTCGCTGTAGTGACTGGCACAGACCGGAGGCCTCGCTGTAGTGACCGGCACAGACCGGAGGCCTCGCTGTAGTGACCGGCACAGACCGGAGGCCTCGCTGTAGTGACCGGCACAGACCGGAGGCCTCGCTGTAGTGACCGGCACAGACCGGAGGCATCGCTGTAGTGATCGGCACATATCAGAGGCATCGCTGTAGTGACCGACACAGACCGGAGGCATCGCTGTAGTGACCGGCACAGGCCGGAGACCTCGCTGTAGTGACCGGCACAGACCAGAGGCATCGCTGTAGTGATCGGCACAGATCAGAGGCCTCGCTGTAGTGACCGACACAGACCGGAGGCCTCGCTGTAGTGACCGGCACAGACCGGAGGCCTCGCTGTAGTGACCGGCACAGACCGGAGGCCTCGCTGTAGTGACCGGCACAGACCGGAGGCCTCGCTGTAGTGACCGGCACAGACCGGAGGCCTCGCAGTAGTGACTGGCACAGACCGGAGGCCTCGCTGTAGTGACCGGCCCAGACCGGAGGCCTCGCTGTAGTGACCGACACAGACCAGAGGCCTCGCTGTAGTGACCGGCACAGACCCGAGGCATCGCTGTAGTGACCGGCACAGACCGGAGGCCTCGCTGTAGTGACCGGCACAGACAGGAGGCCTCGCTGTAGTGACCGGCACAGACCGGAGGCCTCGCTGTAGTGACCGGCACAGACCGGAGGCCTCGCTGTAGTGACCGGCACAGACCGGAGGCCTCGCTGTAGTGACCGGCACAGACCGGAGGCCTCGCTGTAGTGACCGGCCACTACAGCGAGGCCTCCGGTCTGTGCCGGTCACTACAGCGAGGCCTCCGGTCTGTGCCGATCACTACAGCGAGGCCTCCTATCTGTGCCGGTCACTACAGCGAGGCCTCCGGTCTGTGCCGGTCACTACAGCGAGGCCTCCGGTCTGTGCCAGTCACTACAGCGAGGACTCCGGTCTGTGCCGGTCACTACAGTGAGGCCTCCGGTCTGTGCCGGTCACTACAGCGAGGCCTCCGGTCTGTGCCAGGCACTACATCGAGGCCTCCTGTCTGTGCCGGTCACTACAGCGAGGCCTCCGGTCTGTGCCGGTCACTACAGCGAGGCCTCCTGTCTGTGCCGGTCACTACAGCGAGGCCTCCTGTCTGTGCCGGTCACTACAGGGAGGCCTCTGGTCTGTGCCGGTCACTACAGGGAGGCCTCCTGTCTGTGCCGGTCACTACAGGGAGGCCTCTGGTCTGTGCCGGTCACTACAGCGAGGCCTCCGGTCTGTGCCGGTCACTACAGCGAGGCCTCCGGTCTGTGCCGGTCACTACAGCGAGGCCTCCGGTCTGTGTCGGTCACTACAGCGAGGCCTCCGGTCTGTGCCGGTCACTACAGCGATGTCTCCGGTCTGTGCCGGTGTCACGGGGTGACTAATGCTATACAGTCTCAGAACACTTCTCACTGACAAGTGTGTGATGTGATAATAGCAGTGGTAAAAGGAGATGTTTCTGTAATGAAAAATTCTATTGTAGTAATTCTTTTTGACCACAAGATGCCGCTGTGTTAGGTAAAGGAAAAACCAGGAGGTGACGAGTTCAGGAAGTGGACTGCTGTAGTGGGGGAGAAGAAGCTGGCTGTGAGCAGTGAGAGATCTGAGGGACAATCCATTGCCATCCGCTGCCCTGCAACACTTGTTTCAGGCCAGGGCCAGCTCTGGAGAAACCTGTTGCTGGTTCCCATGTCAGGAGAGTTGGAGACGATTGCTGTGCAGACGCCGCGGAGCGGATGACAAGAAGGACCAGCCCTTGTGACACCGTGTTCCAGTTGCCTGGAGGCAAAGAAATTCCTGTTTCCTTCGGAAAGTCCATCTGACTGTTCGCCCCCTTGCTAACCCGGGTAAGCGGAGCTCCGATTCACCTTTCATAAGGGTGAATAGTGTATACACGCAGTAAATAGTTTTTTTTTTTTTTTTTTTTTTGGCGCCAAAAACCTAGCATAGACTGGTTCCGGCCATTTTGCTTTAAAGCGAGTTCTATCCAAACGGAGATACAGCACGTGTTGTCCTGCTATTCAAAAGAGACACTATATCCTGGATTATAGTACCAGAAGTATGTCATAAGAGGAGTTATTTGTTTCACTAAGACTTGTGCAGCTAAGCACCAACTTCTGATAAAACAAAACCGGTTGCTGAAGTCTTCCCTGCAGGGTTGGGGTAGTGTGTTGAAATGTGGATATTGGGGAGTGGGTAAGTTAAATAGTAAACTGTGATATTGTTAACCCCAGTGTGACACCGCAGGTGATCTTCCTCTGCATACTTACATTGTTTTGTTAGCTTGGTATTAATAGGTAAATTGCAGCTGCTATATATATGTAGCCGCTAGTTAAAGGCATAGTTCACTAGTTCTGACATATTAGGTCACGGTGCAGTGTCACTCAGGGGTCTCAGCCCTCGGCTGAGTGTCTTGTAATTATTGATTTCATCAGGCCTGTTAGCCTGGAGTTCACCCCAAAAGGGTATAGAGTAAAATTTATATTTCTTACTTCGTGTCTGGTGTGGTTGTGCCTGTCCGTGGAACCGCTGTATCCTAAAAGTTCCTGCAAGAGCCCCGGTAGCCAGTCGGCTGTCGTGTCTTTCCCTTCCTCCTCCCCCCTTACATTTTTGGCGTAGTCGGCAGGATACGGTGCCACCATGGACATGGACAACGCATCTGGGGACGCGCCCTTGGTGGACGCGGACCGTGTGCCTAATGGCGGGGTGGCTGTAGGTGCTGTCCTCCCGCCTGTTGCACCTACCCTTGCACCGACAGCCCCAGTCAGGTGTTTACCAGCAGGTGCCATCTTAAACCAACTGACTAAATTTGACGGACATAACATGTTGCTGACCGATTGGACTGAACGACTGAGGAGTGCGATTAAACTGTGTAATCTAGCCCCCGAACTCCAACCGGAGGTAGCGATAAATGCTCTGGAAGGGAATGCCCGACGGACAATCACATTACTGCCAGAGTCCCAGAGGAGTACGGTGACAGACATAGTAAACAGGTTGGAGAAGGTTTACGGGAACCGTGCCCCGTCAGTTGATTTACTTGCCCGGTTTGTTAATCGGAGACAGGGGGAGGGGGAGACCGTCCCTGAGTATGCTAATGAACTACAGGGGTTGTTAGCTGATGTCCGGAGGGCCGAATCCCACGCCCAGCGTGCCCCTGAGGAAGATGACGAGCTGTTGAGGGACTATTTTATTCGGGGATTATGTTTGAGTACGGTGAGGCGGGAACTACAGAACCGCGTGCTGGCGGACAAGACCCTGACCTTTGTCCAGATTCTGGAGGAGACCATCGCCAGGACTCAAATGGAGGAGCCAGAGGTGGGTCAGGTCGCCATGCAGAGAGCTGGAAGGGTGATGATCAATGCTGTAGGGGGTGAGACAGAGGCCCAGATGAGAGAAATGCAGCGTACTATAGATGCGCTAACCCAACAATTGAGCCAGGTGCAGAGTAGGGTACAGACTCCTGCTGCTGGGAACCCGTTACCAACTCCCTCAGACGGGCCCCCATGTCAATGCTCAGCAAGACCCCCCATGTGGCAAACAGAGGAACCACAGGGAAGGCCATCTCCATCACGGCCGTGGTATCGCTCTCCTCCTGACCCCCAACTGCGACAAAGGCCACCACCTCGGGAGTGGGACTATAGCAATGTTCAATGTTGGCAATGTCAAGAGTTCGGGCATATCTCAAGGAACTGCCCAGGACCGAGAAGGGCCAGGCCCAGCAACTCACCGCCGTTAAACGGGAGACCTCCGCGATAAGAGGGCGCACCGCGGGGGTATCAGGGGGCCCAAGTGCTCCAAAAAGCCCACATGATTTGATCGCAAAAAGCCCCGTGCTGGAAGTGAGTTTTGAGGGAAAGAAGGTCCCCTGCCTAGTGGATACGGGTTCTGAAGTGACAACAATGCCCTTAGACTATTTTGAACGGCATCATGGCCACCTTATGCGACCAAACACCGGACTGGTTATCCGACTGAGAGCGGCAGATAATGGAACTATCCCTGTACATGGGGTAGTCTGGATGCGGCTTCGGGCCTGTGGCCAAGAATTAGGAGTCAAGGGAGTTATCCTTGTCAAGTCTACCTACTTGCCGGAGGTCCCGGTGATTCTAGGCATGAATGTGTTGCGAGACCTGAACCACGTGCTTTTCACCAAGAAAGGACCGGAGTACTGGAAGCGGACTACGGCACATAGGCCAACACAGCAAGTTTTCCGGCAAATTGTCCAGACTTGCCGAATCCAGAAGGGACTCCCTGAAAACCACCGGCTGGGGGCGGTGTATACCCCAAATGGTGCGCCCGTAAAAATACCTCCCCGGCAGGAACGGACATTGATGTTGCCTGTGGGGACCAATCTGAATGTGGACGGATTGGATGTCGAGCTGGAACCGGTAGAGCGGTGTGAAGAGATAACTGGTGTGATGTTTGGGCGAGTGGTGGCCACAGTCCGAAACGGGCGAGTGCCGGTGCGGTGCGTGAATCTACAGGATCATGAAGTGACCCTACCAAGGAGAGTCAAGGTCGCCAGAGTCTTCCTACACCAGGGTGAGACAGCCCGGAGAAGACCCTTTACTCTTAGGGAAGAGAGAGGGGACGTTTGGACCTTGGCGGTACAGATGGATCAACCTGAAAAACCCACGCCCGAGTGGAATGGGAGGAAGATCCTGGAAATGATGGGAATAAACCGTCCCTCTTTGAGTCCAGACCAAGTACGGCTAGTGGAAGAGACCCTATGGGAGTTCCAAGCTGCATTTTCTAGGCATGACGAAGACTTTGGCTGTACGTCTGCTATCGAGCACCGAATACCGACCGGGAACACGGCCCCAATCCGTGAAAGGTATCGACAGATCCCACCAAACATGTACGGTATCGACAGATCCCACCAAACATGTACCAAGAAGTGAAGGAGATGTTACATCAAATGTTGGATAATGGCGTGGTACAACCAAGTCAGAGTCCGTGGGCTGCCCCGGTGGTGCTGGTCCGAAAAAAAGACGGCACCTTACGCTTCTGTGTCGACTACCGGAAGCTGAACGCAAAGACAGTGAGAGACTCTTATCCCTTGCCGCGGATCGAGGAATCCTTATCCGCATTGGGAAAGGCGAAATACTTCTCATCCCTAGACCTGGCGAGCGGATACTGGCAAGTGCCAATGGCAGCAGAAGACAGACAGAAAACAGCGTTCATCTTGCCGATGGGCTTGTATGAGTTCAGAAGGATGCCCTTTGGATTGTCCAATGCCCCCGGCACGTTCCAAAGACTCATGGAGTATTGTCTTGGTGACCTAAACTTTGAGTCAGTGCTCATCTATCTGGACGATATTGTGGTCTTCGGATCGTCCTTCGAACAACATCTTCAGAGGCTGAGACAAGTCCTGAAGCGCCTGATGGAGCATGGGCTCAAGGTCAAGCCCAAGAAGTGCCAGCTGTTCCAGACACAGATTGAGTACCTGGGGCATATTGTCTCTGCTGAGGGGGTGCAACCGGCAAGCAGCAAGGTGGAAGCGGTACAACGCTGGCCTGTCCCAAGAACCCTCAGGGAACTTCGCGCATTCTTGGGCCTAGCTGGATATTACCGGCGCTTCATAAGAAATTTTTCAAAGAAGGCAGGACCGCTGAACGAATTGCTGAGGGGGACCTCCCGGGGGCCAAAGAACCAGCCCATTCCATGGGGAGAGAAACAACAACAGGCGTTCGAGGAGTTGAAGGAAGCCCTGACGAGTGCACCAATACTCGCCTATGCGCAGTTTGACAAGCCCTTCATGTTATACACAGATGGGAGTCTCCATGGCCTAGGTGCGGTGCTCGCCCAAGAACAAGATGGCCGTGAGAGGGTCATAGCCTATGGAAGCCGGTCCCTGAGGGAGACAGAGAGGAACTTTGACAACTATAGTTCATTCAAGCTGGAACTACTGGCCCTAGTGTGGGCCATGACGGAGAAATTCTCAGAATACTTGACAGGAGCGGAAGTGACTGTTATGACCGACAACAATCCCTTGGCGCACCTAGACAATGCAAAGTTGGGTGCTTTGGAGCAGCGATGGATGGCCAGGTTGTCCAGGTACAAGTACAAGATCAAGTACCGATCCGGTAGAGAAAATGCAAATGCGGATGCCCTGTCTCGAGTGACGCCGGATGACTCCGGACGAGATAAGGATGGAGAGTTGGAAGACTCAGAGGTTCCCCACTTGGGTAGAATACCCTTGTTTGTGATACTGGCACGGACAAGTGGGGTGGTGACAGACCGACCAGTGTTGCTTGGGAAAACCCATGGAGATTGGGTATATGCTCAGAATGATGACGTGACCCTAAGAAAGATCAAGCAGTGGGTGATGGCAAAGGAGTGGCCTACCCCGATGGAGCGCAAACGCTTGCCACCTATGGGGGCAAGAGTAATGCAACAGTGGGATAGACTGAAGTGTGAGAATGGGTTACTGTACCGTAAAGTATATTTAGAGACTGAGTTGGAGGTGAGATGGCAACTAGTAATACCAAGTACCAGTGCCAGGGAAGTTGCCCGTGAGGCTCATGTGAGAGGGGCCCACTTTGGTCCTGATAAAACGTTCAAGTGGCTCCAGCGATTTGTCTATTGTCCTGGTCTTGAGCAGACAGTGCAGGACGTGTGCCAAGCCTGCAGGGCCTGTGAGCTCGCTAAATCCCCAGAACAAAGGGCCCCCACTCAGACGATTAGGACCACTGCGCCGTTGGAGGTGCTGATGATTGATTATGTCCTGATAGGACACTCCAACAGCGGACATCAGTACTGTTTGGTAATGACCGATCACTTTACCAAGTTTGCAGTAGCAGTAGCTACGAAAGATCAGACTGCCGAATCTGCCGCCAGGGCTGTGTGTAAGCACTTCATCCAAGTGTATGGGTGCCCCACTCGTATTCACTCAGATCAGGGGGCATGTTTTCAGGGGCGGCTCATGTCGGAGTTGTATCGGGTGTATGGTATCCACAGATCCCGGACGACTCCTTATCACCCAGAGGGGAATGGGGCCTGTGAGCGATTCAATCGCACCCTCCTTCAGATGTTGCGAACGTTGGAGAAAGATCAAAAAGCTCGGTGGCCAGAGAGCTTAGCTGAGTTGCTCTGGGCCTATAATAATCGGGTCCATAGTACCACCGGCTACACGCCATACCTGATGCTGTTTGGGCATCCCGGACGGGAGATTGAAGAATTGAACTTGACAAATCCTGAGAGAGAGGGCGCTCGCTCGCCCGATGACTGGGTAGAACTACACCGTCGAAAACTGCAGACCATACACCGATTGGTGATTGACAAAACCCGACTGTCCAGTCACCCAGACAAGACCCCGGTTCAACATGAACCCTTCCAACCTGGGGACAGGGTGTTAGTAAGGGCCAAGAGACCCTCGGGAAAGTTGGATGATCGGTGGGAGGCAATGCCATATCGAGTAAAACGAAGGGTCATCCCTGACGGACCAGTGTATGAGATAGAGCCTGAAAGGGGTGAAGGAGTTACCCGGACTCTTCACCGTAATATGCTCAGACCTTGTAATTCAGAGACTCCCACAACGGAGACTGAGGTGCATCGGTTGAATCCGACAGCCCCAACCTTCACACCTGCTGCACAGATTGATCCCGATGAGTGGTGGGATGTACCAGTTCCCATGTCTGAAACGGTTCCAGCCGTGGTGATCTTACCTCCACGGGAGGGGACGACACTAATGGCTGCTCCTGTACAGGAACCTGAGCCGACCTGTGGGAATGAAGTGACTGATGCCCCGACTTTACGCAGAACGCCAAGGTCTAATGCTGGGGTTCCCCCACAGCGATACGCCCAGGATGAGTTTGTCTGGGGAGGTCTGTCGAGGACGCCGACCTCTAGTGGGGTGGTGTGTCACGGGGTGACTAATGCTATACAGTCTCAGAACACTTCTCACTGACAAGTGTGTGATGTGATAATAGCAGTGGTAAAAGGAGATGTTTCTGTAATGAAAAATTCTATTGTAGTAATTCTTTTTGACCACAAGATGCCGCTGTGTTAGGTAAAGGAAAAACCAGGAGGTGACGAGTTCAGGAAGTGGACTGCTGTAGTGGGGGAGAAGAAGCTGGCTGTGAGCAGTGAGAGAGCTGAGGGACAATCCATTGCCATCCGCTGCCCTGCAACGCTTGTTTCAGGCCAGGGCCAGCTCTGGAGAAGCCCGAACCTGTTGCTGGTTCCCATGTCAGGAGAGTTGGAGACGATTGCTGTGCAGACGCCGCGGAGCGGATGACAAGAAGGACCAGCCCTTGTGACACCGTGTTCCAGTTGCCTGGAGGCAAAGAAATTCCTGTTTCCTTCGGAAAGTCCATCTGACTGTTCGCCCCCTTGCTAACCCGGGTAAGCGGAGCTCCGATTCACCTTTCATAAGGGTGAATAGTGTATACACGCAGTAAATAGTTTTTTTTTTTTTTTTTTTTGGCGCCAAAAACCTAGCATAGACTGGTTCCGGCCATTTTGCTTTAAAGCGAGTTCTATCCAAACGGAGATACAGCACGTGTTGTCCTGCTATTCAAAAGAGACACTATATCCTGGATTATAGTACCAGAAGTATGTCATAAGAGGAGTTATTTGTTTCACTAAGACTTGTGCAGCTAAGCACCAACTTCTGATAAAACAAAACCGGTTGCTGAAGTCTTCCCTGCAGGGTTGGGGTAGTGTGTTGAAATGTGGATATTGGGGAGTGGGTAAGTTAAATAGTAAACTGTGATATTGTTAACCCCAGTGTGACACCGCAGGTGATCTTCCTCTGCATACTTACATTGTTTTGTTAGCTTGGTATTAATAGGTAAATTGCAGCTGCTATATATATGTAGCCGCTAGTTAAAGGCATAGTTCACTAGTTCTGACATATTAGGTCACGGTGCAGTGTCACTCAGGGGTCTCAGCCCTCGGCTGAGTGTCTTGTAATTATTGATTTCATCAGGCCTGTTAGCCTGGAGTTCACCCCAAAAGGGTATAGAGTAAAATTTATATTTCTTACTTCGTGTCTGGTGTGGTTGTGCCTGTCCGTGGAACCGCTGTATCCTAAAAGTTCCTGCAAGAGCCCCGGTAGCCAGTCGGCTGTCGTGTCTTTCCCTTCCTCCTCCCCCCTTACACCGGTCACTACAGCGAGGCCTCCGGTCTGTGCCGGTCACTACTGCGTGGCCTCCGGTCTGTGCCGGTCACTACAGCGAGGCCTCCGGTCTGTGCCGGTCACTACAGCGAGGCCTCCGGTCTGTGCCGGTCACTACTGCGAGGCCTCCGGTCTGTGCCGGTCACTACAGCGAGGCCTCCGGTCTGTGCCGGTCACTACAGCGAGGCCTCCGGTCTGTGCCGGTCACTACAGCGAGGCCTCCGGTCTGTGCCGGTCACTACAGCGATGCCTCGGGTCTGTGCCGGTCACTACAGCGAGGCCTCCGGTCTGTGTCGGTCACTACAGCGAGGCCTCCGGTCTGTGCCGGTCACTACAGCGAGGCCTCCGGTCTGTGCCGGTCCCTACAGCGAGGCCTCCGGTCTGTGCCGGTCACTACAGCGAGGCCTCCGGTCTGTGCCGGTCACTACAGCGAGGCCTCCGGTCTGTGCTGGTCACTACAGCGAGGCCTCCGGTCTGTGCCGATCACTACAGCGAGGCCTCCTGTCTGTGCCGGTCACTACAGCGAGGTCTCCGGTCTGTGCCGGTCACTACAGCGAGGCCTCCTGTCTGTGCCGGTCACTACAGCGAGGCCTCCGGTCTGTGCCGGTCACTACAGCGAGGCCTCCGGTCTGTGCCGGTCACTACAGCGAGGCCTCTGGTCTGTGCCGATCACTACAGCGAGGCCTCCGGTCTGTGCCGATCACTACAGGGAGGCCTCTGGTCTGTGCCGGTCACTACAGCGAGGCCTCCGGTCTGTGCCGGTCACTACAGGGAGGCCTCTGGTCTGTGCCGGTCACTACAGCGAGGTCTCCGGTCTGTGCCGGTCACTACATTGGCTGCCTATTTATTACAGAATACAATATAAAGTTCTCCCCCTCATCCACAATGTTCTCCATAATGTAGCATCTCCCTACGTTTTCTCCGTCATCTCATTGTCTACCGCCCAACCCCTGCTCTCCATTCACTCAATGACATAAGACTTTCATCCTCTACTATCAGGACCTCCCCAACTTCTTGAGGACAATCTCAGGCATATTTGCCATAGAGACAGTAGACCAATGGAAATATTCCTCTACCTCTCCTCGCATACATATAGTCAGCAAACCTAAGGAGGAATCTCCTGGTCAGACGTGTCCTCTCATCACTATGAGAACATGGTAAGGCCTGCAGCCACATCTTGTCATAACACCAGCCACGTATAGATGTTTACGTGGCCTGCAAAGTCCCTTGGAAGTTCTCATATACATTTGATGTTTGTGATGTTCAAAATATTTAGTCCAAGATGCCCCAACAAAGGAACCTACATCGGAGAACCTAAACAAAAAGTGCGCGGCTGGATGCCAATGCAGTAAATCGGCTTTCAGTCGCGGCTACCCGGCTTTTGGTCCGGAACTTGAGGCTGCCTCCGCCTCAGCTTCTGGACCAAAAAACCCCGTCTGAACTTACCCTCAGTCTAACGCCCGGATTTATGAGTCCTTGCTTGGGCTGCCAGGTGGCAGAGGTTGTTGATCGACAGGTAGTAACAGGAGCGGTGTTGCAATTCCCTGAAACCACTGCTATGGGGCTGCTGTGTCCTATTACTTGAATAGAAGCAGTGCTGCAAGTAAATAGGACATCAGTATTTCCCCAGGGTGTGACTATTAAAGGATTATCTTATCTTATCTTAGTATAAAAAATCAAATTGGGGTTGGAAAACCCCTTTTTTTCGATTTTCAATTTTGACTCCCCACCTCTCAAACCCCATAACTTTTTTATTCTTCCATTCACAGAGTCATATGAGGGTTTAATGTTTGCCAGACCAATGATGCCTCCATTTA
This sequence comes from Leptodactylus fuscus, assembly GCF_031893055.1. Taxonomy (NCBI): domain Eukaryota; kingdom Metazoa; phylum Chordata; class Amphibia; order Anura; family Leptodactylidae; genus Leptodactylus; species Leptodactylus fuscus. Next base: position 276,119,919 of record NC_134266.1, on the reverse strand, counting down.
TTATTCTGTACAATGTAGTGGGAAGCCGCAAAATAATTGGGGTGAAACTGGAGAAAAAATGCTTTTGTGCCACTTTCTTATGGGCTTCGTCTTTCTACGTTTTCTATTCTATGTTTCGATACCATTGCTGGGGATATCAAATTTATATAGTTTTAGTTAATATTTAACATCTTAAAAAAATCCAAAACGTTCATTTTTTGTTCTTAAAGTCGCCATATTGTGTCAACCGTAACTGCTCTTATTTCTGTGAACAGGGATACATGGGGGGTATCTTTGCACTCTTTAGTTGTGTTCTTCGGAGGAATGTCTATTGCTGCGATCCCGGCACTACGGCATAAAGCAACCTGCCATACAAATTACACCAGAAAATCCTGGGAATCTTCAATAGGCAACAGACCTCTGGCTCCAGATATGGTTCCGGGTGCAGGTAATCCTCCCCAAAAATTGTGCCTCGGATGGCTTTGATGCCTGCGATCAGTTTAATGCAGCAAAGACCTGGTGGCTATGGGAGGAGCTCAGCTCCTGGGCACCCGCTATATTTAAATACCCGATGTCGGGAAGGGGTTAATGATGTATTATTCCAAACTTAAATTGAGACAAGTAAGGCCTTGTTCACATCTGCGCTGGTAATCCATTCAGAGAGTACACACAGGTAACCCTCCGCCCCCAATGGAATACCAAATGCAGATGGCAAGCAGTGTACACTGAAAGCACATGGATCCCCATAGACTATAATGGGGTCTGTGTGCTTTCCGCGTGACCTCCGCACGGAATATGTAGACAGAAAATTACTTTTCTGTCCACATGACTCGTGCGGAGATGTCATGGAAAGCACATGGACCGCATTATAGTCTATGGGGTCTCTTTACTTTCACTGCACACCGCTTGCCATCTGCATTTGGTATTCTGTTTGGGGGGGGTCCCCATGCGGACTACCAATGCAGATGTGAACCAAGGGTAAGTGACACTACTTCCTGCGGGCTCTGCCTCCATACACTCCACAGAAGACGCCCTTATCATCTCCTGCTTAGACTACTGCAACATTATCCTCTGTATCTATACAGCTGACTATTCTGCCTCTCCGATCCACCCTGCAATCTACTGCCCGGTTAATTCCCTTTTCCTCTAGTTTCTTTGTATCTCTGATCCACTCCCTCCACAGGGTGACCAATGGCCAATAAATAAATAAACCAGACTGTCCTCATGAGTTAAACCACCAAATCCATGGAGTTTCCTACATTCTATGTTTCCACTGCATTACCATAAGGATAACTTACGCACCTATTGTGTCTCTCCATCTTTTCTTAGCGGTTGTAAATCCTATCTCCCATTGTACATGCGCATTATAATCTAAATAACCTTGTCTTTAATGCCGCACCAGGCCTCCAACCACTGGTCACCCCAGAGAGACAGTATCAGCTTAGGGCGGTAAACAAGTGGGTGAAGATCTGGTTAGGAAGGAGGGGTTTGGAGAAATGCATCGCCATCTGTTCTACAGGTTCGGCAGGACACGGCTGTGTTGCGGAGAAGACGAATAGAAGGTTGGTGGGTGTTGAGAACATAATAATAATTCATGTGACATATCAGTTAGTAACTCTTGTTAAGGCAGCGCTGTCTAATATTTAGGCTAATAGTTAAAAAAAAAACCAAAAAAACATTCACCCAAGGTTTCTGGATTTGGTGGGTTCTAAGAGCTCGTTCACATGGGGCAAGTGGGGACGGATTTTGGCATTGAATTCACGGCAGAATCCGCCCCCTCACAATAGAGGTCTATGTAGACCACTAGCTTACTTATTTCAGCAACATGCCGCTCACAGAAAAAAGAAGCGAGCTGCCCTTTCTGCAGGCGGATTCCGCGGCTGCCTCAGCCCCGGCGTCCGCCTCGCGGCAGCACCCTCCGGGCTAGGCCCATTCATTTGGGCAGAGCAGGAAGCCACGACTGTCGGAAGCCACGACAGTTGTGGCAGGCGCATTTTGGCACTATTCCGACGCGGCTTCCCGCGTTAAAATCAGGGCCAAAATACGCCTAACCGTGCCCCGTGTGAACTAGCCCTAAGAAATTAGATCATAGGTGAACATTCTTGAAAGAAACATAGTAAGTAATAACACCACATGTGAAAATGTAGTAAAGTATGAGCTATAGGGGGCATTCCCACGGAGTAATACGGCGCTGATTCTGGCACGATAACTCGCATAAGAATTAGCGTTGATTAAAAAAAAAGACTCCCATTGACTTCAATGGGTTTCGGTTAACGCGCGGAACTCATTGAAATCATTGTTTTTTGGGGGTTTTTTTATCAGCACTGATTCTGCCGCGAGTTATCGTGCCAGAATCAGTGCCGCGTTACTCCGTGGGAATCCCCCATATGGTGTAATACAATATAATAGCAGTCGATTATCTGTAAAGACTATAAGGATTATTTCTCTTTGACAGCAGATAGTAACCGGAGCAATGTAATGGGACTGGGGATGAAGCAGAGGACGGGCTAGAAGAGGTTAACGTAATAAGAGACAAAGAGGATCATGACCAAAGGTCTAAAACAAACTAGACCTGGGGGAGGCCGAGGACTTTATATATGTCAAAAGAATGTAATACTGTATCACGGAATTGGCATGAGCCTCATGGGGTGTTTTGCCTTCCCCTGGAACAACACTGTAGGGATTGTAGGGTTATAGGTTGGACTTGATGGACTGATGTCTTTATCCAACCTCATCTACTATGTAACTATGTATATGTATGTAAATAGTTGGTGCATTAAGTGAGCGTGCTCAGACTAGGGGGCAACGTCTGTACTTTGGTTTGGTAAATAACTGGCTCAGATATAGAGAACAGAGAATGGTCGTCAGACTGGGTCACTATTGCTAGTGAGGACCACAGAAGTCAACCTTGGGTATATTTCTTATTAACACCTCAACATTGTGCACCTTAGTATTGCAGTGTGCTGAGCCTATATATAATAATAAGGTGCAGGGGTTGTGCTTCCCCCTTTCCCTCCCTGAGACCCTGTGGTGGGATTGCAGGATTCCAAGAGGATGCTATGGCAGTCAGAAGGTAAGTAACTGTCTCCTGGCTTCCTTTGCACTTACCCCTCGTTCACATCTGCGTTGGTATTCCATCCTGGGGACTCCCCATATGGAATGCCATATGCAGTTGCAAGCGCTGTGCAGTAAAAGCACCTGGACCCCATAGACTATAATGGGGTCCGTATGCTTGCCACCAGATCTCTGCACAGAACATGGAGAGAGGAAAGTAGTTCACAATCTACTTTTCTGTCCGCATGATTCGTGCGGGCAGTGCGCGGCAAGCACACGGATCCCATTTTAGTGTATGGGGTCCATGTGCCGGCCGGCCGGCGTGCCAGGTGTTTCCATTCATTTCTATGGGTGCGTGCTGTTCGGATCGGCTAATCCGAACAGTGTTCGCTCATCTCTAATTATGATCAATAAATGTTTATAAATTAGACTTGGACATATGTCTATGTATGTTTTCTTGTGATAATGTTATGTGTTTTTCGCCTAGGTGTTCAATGTGTTAGTATGGCTATGAGTAATGGACGTTGCCCCGAAACGCGTCAGTCGTTGATGTCTTGGTCTCGTCGGTGTGGTATCTCCTTGTGAACAGTTTTTTCCTTTGTCTGAATATTCTCGTTGTCTCATGCTTCAAAGTTTTTATGGACATTTATCCTTGCTGTTAAAAGTTAAGTTTTAATTGATAAACTATACGTGCTGAATATACCTAGTTTTTTCTTGCATACATGTTCATTTGTCTGCACCCGGCACGGTAACATTGGGAGTTATGGCTGTGAATTCCACTTTTATTGTTTTATAACGACTTTATATATATATATCTCTCCCATTCCACTTATAACCATTCTTGGCTTTGGCTCAAAAAAACGCAACAAAATCTGCAACAAAAAAAATCTGCGTTTTCACAACGTAGGACCTTAGCCTTAAACTGAAATAAATGCGGAATCGCTGTAATCATAATGAACCACCAGAAAAATTCCATGTTCTTCGTTTTTTTCCTTCATTACTTAATGATGACTAATTAGTTCTTCTTGAGACGCTCGGAATCCTTAAGGGAATAAATTCTCTAGAGAAGGCTTCACTGTATAAGAAAGTGTAACGATAGATCCTGACGTCCAGAAATGAATCAGACACCAACTGTATGAGATTGTCCTCCTGGCCCCATCATGACCTTATTACAATATGAGTCAAGACCAAGGATGGAGAACATATCCAGAGCTGGGAGTTCTTTTGTGTTCCTGGGACTCTTGGAGATGGAAAGACACCAAATCCCATATTCTATCATAGCCCTGGGTCTGTACATTGTAACCACCTTGATGTGTTGTCTTTTTATCTACGTTGTTTGGGTTGAGGAAAGTCTCCATGAACCCATGTACATCTTCATTTCTAATCTTCTACTCAATGGTGTCTTTGGAAGCACGGCTATCTTCCCTCGGTTTATTTTTGGTTTATTATTGGGATCCCCAACCATATCATTCCCCGAATGTCTCATTCAAGCCTTCTGTGCACAAAGCTTTACTGGTGTGGAAATTTTCACCTTCACCGCCATGGCTTATGACCGATACTTAGCAGTGGGGAACCCTCTGAGATACCCTACCCTGGTCACAAATAGCATGGCTTTGAAATGTGTCTATACGATATGGGCTATTATATCTATATTCATATTTGTTACAGTGATATTGACGGGAAACCTCCAGTTTTGTGGGGTGAATATAAATAATGTCTTCTGTGACAATATGTCTCTGGTCAGACTGGCTTGTGGGAACGCGACAGTGAATAACATCTTTGGACTTGTCGAAACTTTGCTCTTTATTTTACTCACTCTAGTAATTATTGTCTATTGTTACATAAGGACACTGTTAATCTGTCTGAAGACTTCCAGGTCAAAGTCCCTCAAGGCCGTCCACACCTTGGTCACCCAAATCATCAGCTTTTCTATTTGTATGACTGCGTTACTTTTTGTCTTTCTAAGATACAGGCTGAGTGGTGGGAATATTTCCGTCACTGGTCACGTCCTACTTTCCATCGCTGGAGTTGTTACTTCCATCATTGTTAATCCCATTGTCTTTGGGATCAGGACAGAGGCTTTAAAGTTGAAAGTCATCCAAAATTTACAGAAAATAAATATATTACAAATGTTTTCTCAGCTGAAATAACTAAAGCCCCTGTAGTCAGAGAGGACATTGGCCGGTGGTGAGAAGCTTGACATTGGCCGGTGGTGAGAAGCTTGACATTGGCCGGTGGTGAGAAGCTTGACATTGGCCGGTGGTGAGAAGCTTGACATTGGCCGGTGGTGAGAAGCTTGACATTGGCCGGTGGTGAGAAGCTTGACATTGGCCGGTGGTGAGAAGCTTGACATTGGCCGGTGGTGAGAAGCTTGTGAATCTCCAACGTGTTTTGGAACTGATAATTTTCTGAATTCTAAAACCATTTCTGTATGAAGACATTCCATCCAGGCTGTGACATGTTTTACTGGGGCTAATGTTTTTCGATTATGGGAAAGTGCAAAAAGTTTCGGTTCACTGGTAAATATTAGTAACTCTCTAGAATGAAATTTGGCCATAAAGTTACCAATTTTCAATCTTATTTATGTTTTTTTTTTTCATTTGTAGAATTTTATGTTAGCATTTCTGTAGCTCTAATCCAAAAATAAAAAATAAAAAGTACTGAGATGATATCTTCCATAAAAAGTTTTTCTTACCTTGTAGTAGACTACACAACTGCTGAGGGGGCTCAAGAAGAAGAGAGTTCAGGTAAGGTTGGCTAAGTTGACATCAAGGATTTGGCAATTCTAGATATATCACCTTTTTCTAGGGAATCCATGGTGGAGATCTAGGTCTGACTACCGGATTTACGCCACAACCGTCACTATGAAGATCAGCTCCATTGTCATTAAATGGGCCCTAAAGAATTAGCAAAAAATTGAGAACTTCTTCATTACTCTTGTGAATGGCAGAGCAGACAATAAACTACACGGAATTTCCATGGCATGCGAATGAGGTTGCGGAAACCCCATTCACTTGGATGTTGGGTGGATGGATTATGGATTTGGGCCAGACATCAAATTTTTGACTTGTGAATTTAGTCTTATCCTATAGTTTAATGGAAGTGTGCAGCAAATTTTCTCATGTTGTAACCTAAAGCTTTAGAGAAAATGAAAAGTTACTCAAGATATATTGAAAAGTTAAGCGGGTGAAATTTTATTTTATTGTGTTCATAGTTTGCTTTATGGACATCGTGACGCCATGTAAGCCCTGATGTTATGGACATTATATAGTAGATGATAACATTGGTGGAGATCTAGAACCCCAATCAGTTTACAAAACAAGAAAGTTTATTACTTGCCAAAGCACTTGAACCCCCATACGATTATTTGGAGACATCAAACTCTAGAGTACACAGATAAAACCCTGAAGGCACAGCCCAAATAATATTGGTTCCCCAAGTAAGATATAGCAAGCAATATATGTTTCCAACCAGCAGCAGCTGTCACAAAAAGGAGGAGGTCGCAGCCACAGTAAGGTCATCTTCACTTTCCGACTCTTCATATGACCAGTGATGTAACTACCGTGGTAGCAGGGGTAGCAGCTGCCACAAGGCCCGGGACTTTAGGGACCCGGCGACAGCCGCTACCGCTGTTTTTTTTGTTTTTTTTAATAGGCCGTTACCGGCTGGAGTTACTTCAACTGGTAATGGACCCTACTTACTTACTGATCCTGGCATTGGCCAGGATTGGTAAGTGACGCCGCAGGCCTCACAAGCACTATTATTCTAGGGGTCTTTTCGGACCACCGAGTATAATGGTCGGAGGCCCAGGAGAGGTAAGGGAACATAAAAAGCATTGTTACTTACCTCTCTGCGATTCGGGCATGCTTTGGGCCGACTTGCGTGACGTCACATGACCCGGAACCTGCGTCCATATGCGTTACGACGCAGGCCCCCGGTCACATGATGTTCCAGAAGATGGCTGACAGCGGCAGAGAATGCAGCGGAGCCGGGAGATAGGTAAGTAACAGTAGTTTTTTTTATGTTGGTATCCCCCTTCGGACTCCGATTATTATACTCTGGGGTCTGAAAAGACCTCAGAGTATAATAAATGTTAATGAGTGTCCACTATGGGACATAATACTGTGTGCAGGGACCACTATGGGGGATAATACTGTGTGCAGGGGCCACTATAGGGGATAATACTGTGTGCAGGGGCCACTATGGGGGATAATACTGTGTGCAGGGGCCACTATGGGGGATAATACTGTATGCAGGGGCTACTATGGGGGATAATACTGTGTGCAGGGGCCACTATGGGACATAATACTGTGTGCAGGGGCCACTATGGGACATAATACTGTGTGCAGGGGCTACTATGGGACATAATACTGTGTGCAGGGGCCACTATGGGACATAATACTGTGTGCAGGGGCCACTATGGGACATAATACTGTGTGCAGGGCCCACTATGGGACATAATACTGTATGCAGGGGCCACTATGGGACATAATACTGTGTGCAGGGGCCACTATGGGACAAAATACTGTGTGCAGGGGCCACTATGGGGGATATTACTGTGTGCACGGGCCAGTATTGGGGATAATACTGTGTGCAGGGGCCACTATGGGGCATAATACTGTGTGCAGGGGCCACTATGGGACATAATACTGTGTGCAGAGGCCACTATGGGACATATTACTGTGTGCAGGGGCCACTATGGGGGATAATACTGTGTGCAGGGGCCACTATGGGGCATAATACTGTGTGCAGGGGCCACTATGGGACATAATACTGTGTGCAGAGGCCACTATGGGACATATTACTGTGTGCAGGGGCCACTATGGGACATAATACTGTGTGCAGGGGCCACTATGGGACATAATACTGTGTGCAGGGGCACTATGGGACAAAATACTGTGTGCAGGGGCCACTATGGGGGATATTACTGTGTGCAGGGGCCAGTATTGGGGATAATACTGTGTGCAGGGGCCACTATGGGGCATAATACTGTGTGCAGGGGCCACTATGGGGGATATTACTGTGTGCAGGGGCCAGTATTGGGGATAATACTGTGTGCAGGGGCCACTATGGGGTATAATACTGTGTGCAGGGGCCACTATGGGGCATAATACTGTGTGCAGGGGCCACTATGGGGCATAATACTGTGTGCAGGGGCCACTATGGGGGATATTACTGTGTGCAGGGGCCAGTATTGGGGATAATACTGTGTGCAGGGGCCACTATGGGGCATAATACTGTGTGCAGGGGCACTATGGGGCATAATACTGTGTGCAGGGGCACTATGGGACATAATACTGTATGCAGGGGCACTATGGGACATAATACTGTGTGCAGGGGCCACTGTATGGGATAATACTGTGTGCAGGGGCCACTATGGGACATAATACTGTGTGCAGGGGCCACTATGGGGGATAATACTGTGTGCAGGGGCCACTATGGGACATAATACTGTGTGCACGGGACACTATGAGGGATAATACTGTGTGCAGGGGCCACTATGGGGCATAATACTGTGTGCAGGGGACACTATGGTACATAATACTGTGTGCAGGGGCCACTATGGGACATAATACTGTGTGCAGGGGCCACTATGGACATAATACTGTGTGCAGGGGCCACTATGGGGGATAATACTGTGTGCAGGGGCCACTATGGGGGATAATACTGTGTGCAGGGGCCACTATGGGACATAATACTGTGTGCAGGGGCCACTATGGGACATAATACTGTGTGCAGGGGACACTATGGTACATAATACTGTGTGCAGGGGCCACTATGGGACATAATACTGTGTGCAGGGGCCACTATGGACATAATACTGTGTGCAGGGGCCACTATGGGGGATAATACTGTGTGCAGGGGCCACTATGGGGGATAATACTGTGTGCAGGGGCCACTATGGGACATAATACTGTGTGCAGGGGCCACTATGGACATAATACTGTGTGCAGGGGCCACTATGTGACATAATACTGTGTGCAGGGGCCACTATGGGAGATAATACTGTGTGCAGGGGCCACTATGGGGGATAATACTGTGTGCAGGGGCCACTATGGGACATAATACTGTGTGCAGGGGCCACTATGGGAGATAATACTGTATGGCAAGGCCTCTTTGGGACATTATAATGTGTGTGGAGCATTATACTATGTGGGGGCTGGGAAAGGGGACACTATGCCATGTGTGGGGGGAAGCCAAAGTCAAAAGTTTGCTGGAGGGCCCAGTCTTTGCTAGTTACGCCCATGTTCCCATGTACAGGTCTCACACACTTTTCACTCTCTTTAATCACCGTAATCCCTTTACTTCTTTTAGCAGTGAGATTAAATAGAAGAGCCCACATAGGTCTCTGCACCCACTTCTGACACTGACTATTTTGCTCCTGATGGGGACATCTCTACACACCCTGGTCTTTCACTATATTTTCCTCTTCCTGCACACATAGAAGTCCCACTAACCTCATCAATATTCACCATGTTCCCTCTCCTTATCTTTCTTCTGTCCCTTTTAACTGTTCTCTCTGGAACGGCCGCTCAGTGTGTAACAAACTAGAATATATTAATGACTCATTCCTTATATTAATTTACTTATTCCTTAGGAAATCTCTCAACCTGCTAGCCTTCACTGACTCCTGGATCCAGCAGTCTTATACGATATCCCCTGTCTCATGGTGGCCTACAATTCTCACATACTTCTAGGCCTGGTAGCAGGCAGGGTAGAGGGGTAAGCTTACTTCTATCACTGCAGTGCACTTTTAAGGTTATTTCCCTGGTACCCTCACTCCTATTCCCCTCACTTGAGGTCCATGCCATTAGACTTTTCTATCCACTCTTCTGATGCGTAGCCATGATCTACAGTCCACTGGGCTCACCTTAACAATTTCTGGATCACTTTGCTTCTTCGCTTCCCCTCTTTCTGTCCTGTGTAATTCCTACGGTTATCATGGGTGACTTTAACATCCCCATTGACACCCCTGTCTCTCCAGCTGCCTCAGTATCTCTCAACTTCTTTAGGTCTTTCACAACTTTCCTCTTCCGCCCCACATGAAGATGGCAGAACGATCGATCTTGTCTTCCTCTGACTTCTTGCAGTTTCTTCATTTACTAACTCTTCTTAGCCCCTCTTTGACCATAACCTTCTGTCTCTCACCATCACATACATATAGGAAACTACATGCTATTAGCACCTAGCACCTCTAAGACACTTTACAGTCCTCATTGGTGGGAGGTATGTCCCAGTTTCAACTCTGAGTTGAATACATACGCGACTAAAGCAAGGAGCTGTCACAGGTCAGCTCCTTGCTTTGCCGTGATGCTCAAGCTAGTGGCTGTGTAAACACGATGTGATGACGTCACATCGCACTTACAACTGTGTTAGTGAGACTGTGGAGAGAGCGAGGAAAGGTGAGTATAAGTGTTTTTTTGTGTTAAACATTGAGGGGGAACATAATGAAGAAGGCCCTTGAAACTGGGGTCAGATGAAGGTGAGAGAACGGCATGACACTGGGGCAGAGATGGGGGACATGAATCTGGGGGCAGATGAAGGGTGTATATGAAACTGGGGGAGGGATGGAGGGGGATCCTATAATTTACTGGTGACTGTAGGAGGATTATACTGTGTGGGGGCACACGAAAAATGAATGGGAATGGGTGGAGTCAACATAAAAGGGGGTAGAGCCAAATTTGTTGCGGCACGCGTAGCACAATTTGTCCCTCTTTTGGTTCTTCAAAGTTGGGAGGTATGCATTAATTGTAAAACTCTGCACATTATCCCCATGAAATGAGGCAGAGGGAACGAAAGCAAAAGCTTTCCATGGTGAAGATGGGAGCCGAAAATGGTCCAGGGTAGAATATCTGCTGTGTACAGGACCAATGATGGGAGATTATACTATGAGGAGGGGCCATTATGGAACCAGTATATTGCATAGAGGTGCAATATGGAAAATTATACTGTGTGCAGGGACTTCTATGGGGCATTATACTGTGTACGGGTGCCCCTATGGAACAATATACTATATACAGGGGCCAATACGGGACATTATACTGTATAGGCTACTATGGGACATAATATGTGCAGGGGCCACTATGGGACATTATACTATGTGGAGGGGCCACAATATTGTGCGGAGGGGCCGTTATGGAACAATATACTGTAGGGAGGGGCCACTATGGGACATTAAACTGTATGAAGACCAACATGGGACATAATACTGTGTGCAGGGGCCATTATGGAACATTATACTGTGTGCAGGGACCACTATGGGACATTATACTGTATGAAGGGGCCACTTTATGACATAATACTGTGTGCAGGGGCAACTATGGGTCATTATACTGTGTGGAGGGGCCACTATGGGGGATAGTACTGTGTGCAGGGGCCACTATGGGGACATAATACTGTGTGCAGAGGCCACTATGGGGGATAATACTGTGTGTAGGGGCCACTATGGGGCATAATACTGTGTGCAGGGACCACTATGGGACATAATACTATGTGCAGGGACCACTATGGGACATAATACTGTGTGGAGGGGCCACTATGGGACATAATACTGTGTGCAGGGGCCACTATGGGACATAATACTGTGTGGAGGGGCCACTATGGGACATAATACTGTGTGCAGGGGCCACTATGGGACATAATACTGTGTGCAGAGGCCACTATGGGGGATAATACTGTGTGTAGGGGCCACTATGGGGCATAATACTGTGTGCAGGGGCCACTATGGGACATAATACTGTGTGCAGGGACCACTATGGGACATAATACTATGTGCAGGGACCACTATGGGACATAATACTGTGTGGAGGGGCCACTATGGGACATAATACTGTGTGCAGGGGCCACTATGGGACATAATACTGTGTGCAGAGGCCACTATGGGGGATAATACTGTGTGTAGGGGCCACTATGGGGCATAATACTGTGTGCAGGGGCCACTATGGGGCATAATACTGTGTGCAGGGACCACTATGGGACATAATACTGTGTGCAGGGGTCACTATGGGGGATAATACTGTGTGCAGGGACCACTATGGGGCATAATACTGTGTGCAGGGACCACTATGGGACATAATACTGTGTGCAGGGGTCACTATGGGACATAATACTGTGTGCAGGGACCACTATGGGACATAATACTGTGTGCAGGGACCACTATGGGACATAATACTGTGTGGAGGGGCCACTATCATATCCTACTAATTTTATAAATGCGAAAGTTTGTGTGTTTGGATGTTTGCATTTTTGGATGTTTCGATGTTTGTTCCTCAATCACGCAAAAATGGCAGAACGGATTTGGCTGAAATTTGCCACATACATAGAATGGAACCCCGAAACATAGGCTACTTTTTATCCCAGTAAATTACGTAACTTCACGACTGTTATGAACAAATTTAGTTTCAGAGTATACCTGTGACATCATCACAGGTCCTTGAGCCATCTCTGATAGGATTGGGTGGGCGGAGGTACATGTTATTTTGTGGACAATGTAAAAGCTTCAGAAAATGGAGCCTCATGGAAGATCACGAGAGTCCAGAACATGCAGGCTGTGTGTGGGCAAGAGGAGTATATCAGATGTCAAGTTTCTGTAAGTATAAGGGGAATGTGCTGTTCAGCCTCTGTTGGGGGAGGGGGGAGAACTACGGCAAAGTTCAGCAACATCCGTTCAGCCCTTTCTAACACAGAAACTGCTCAGACACTCACATAACCAAACCCCTGTAATCAAAATTGCCCGATGTAGCAGAGCTTAGGCAACGCTGTAGCACAGCTCAGTAGGCTCTCCATATGCAAAAATGTACACACAGTTGGGTATCCTGCGCATATGCTGCGATGTAGCAGAGCCAAGACGCGGGAGCAGGTGGATCAAACTGTGGCAAATTTCTGCCACATCCGTTCAGCCATTTCTAACACAGAAGCTACTCAGACACTGACATAAGAACACCCCTCTAATCCAAATGGCCAGATGTAGCAGAGCTAAGGCAGCACTGTAGCACAGCTGAGTATGCTCTCCATATGCAGATATGTACATACATAGAGCATATGCAGCGATGTAGCAGTGCTGAGACGCGGGAGCAGGCGTATCATCGACAACAACCATTGGCTAAATATAAGCGGATCATCGTCAAAAGCAACACACAGACGAAGTCGTGGGCAGATGCTAGTGGATCATAATTCTGTGTCAAGTGGCCGCTATGATACGTTATACTGTATGCGGGGACCACCATCAGTTATTATAATAAGGGCAGGGACTGGTATGCAGCATCTTGCTGTGTAGAGGGGCCAATATGGGACATTATACTGTATGGAGGCTACTATGGGACATAATAATATTTGGAGGGGACACTATGGGCCATAATACTATGCGGAGGGACTGTTATGGGAAATTATACTGTATTCTGGGGCCAATATGGGGTATTATACTGTGTGGAGGGGTCACTGTGTAACATTACACTGTGTACAGGAGCTGGTATGGGACATTATATTGTGTGTAGGAGCCACTACGGGTCATAATACTGTGAGGAGGGGCCGCTATGAGCCATTGTACTATGTAAAGAGGTCACAATGGGTCAAAATTGTGTATGCGTACTGTGTGGATGGGCCATTATGGGTCATAATTCCGAGTGGAGGGGCCACTATATGACATTATACTGTGTAGAGGGTCCAGTGTACAAAATACTGTGTGCAGGGGTCATTATAGGACATTATGCCATGTGGAGGGGCCACTAGGGAACATTATGTTATGTGGAGGGGACACTGTGGAACAGTATACTGTGTGAAGGGGCCATTATGGGACAGAATACTGTTTGGAGGGGCCACTTTGGGACTTAGTATTTGTAAATGCGGCATTATACTCTTTGGGGTCTAGGATAGTTGGCACTATTCGTGTGTGGGGGGGGGGGGGGCACTATTCTGTTTGCTATGAGGCCCAGTCTTTGCTAGTTATGCCCCTGTATAGTATCTTAGAATGAGAGGTGTCTGGGAATCTTTCATTTTAAGCACTCTACATCAACAACCAGCTATTTTTGTCTGTCGGAGACACATCGTGAATTGGCTGTAATGACCATTCCATATATTTGGCCCATGCCAGGTACAGGTCCATCTCTTTCCGCTGTGTTCTGATGGCTGCTATATCTGCCTGTATAACAACTTGTCCCCTCCTCCATATGACAAAACATTCTTTCACTCAGAAACGTGACAGGTGTCCCAGATGCAATATTGATGCTTCACATGATGTGGGAGTTTGGCCCACTTGGACCCTTTGGAATGGGGTACTAATCTTGCCAAAGATATATCCATACTGGGCCTAGTGAACAGAGACAATGTAAAGACTCGAGTTTCTTTGGGTATTGATAGAATTCACTACCAGACGAGAAAGTTAATTCCCCAGTGTTGGGTCCGGCCGACCCCTCCGACTATGCCTGAAGAGATCACTGGACTGAGCAATGTTATTAGGAGGTATAGTACAAAGGAAAGGCAGAAGAGAACATTCAAAAAAATATGGAGACCTTGGGTAGACATCTTGAGACCAATGTATATGAGATGATACCCAATTGATGGTATAGGTCTGATCTATAAGGGGCTGGTGACCCATTAGATCTTATACAATATCCTTGTACATATGTTTCATATCAGCCCCCTCATTTATCATTTCACTGCCTACAATTTGATACAAGGTTATTATATGTGTCTGTGGGTTAGGGGGAATGGTGAATATTCTGTGTCATGGGGGGGATAGGTTTTATTGTATTTGTAGAACAAAAACTTTTAATAAAAAGAATCTGATTAAAAAATAACAACAGATGAAGCCTACAATACAAAGTATTTCATTTTCCCCCCGTCAGCATCCTTCATGAAGACTAATTAGTTCTGGAGTCACTCAGAATCCTTAGGAGAGTAAACCCTCTGAGTAAGACGTCTCTGTGTAACAGGTATAAAGGAAGAGCCTGACGTCCAGCGCTGGATCAGATACACAACCTGAGATTGTCCTCCTGGCCCCATCATGACCTTATTACAATATGCATCATAGCCAAGGATGGAGAACATATCTATGGCTGGAAGTTCTTTTGTATTCCAAGGACTCTTGGAGATGGAAAGACACCGAATCCCATATTCTATCATAGCCCTCGGTCTGTACATTGTAACCACATCGATGTGTTGTCTCTTTATCTACATTATATGGGTTGAGGAAAGTCTCCATGAACCCATGTACATCTTCATTTCTAATCTTCTTCTTAATAGTGTTTTTGGGAACACGGCTATCTTCCCTCGGTTCATTTTTGATTTATTTTCGGGATCCTCCACCATATCATTACCCGAATGTCTCAGTCAGATTTTATGTGTGCATTCCTTTGCTGCGGTGGAAATTTTCACCTTTACCGCCATGGCTTATGACCGATATCTAGCAGTGGGGAACCCTCTGAGATACCCTACCCTGGTCACAAATATGAAGGCCTTGATCTGTATCTATGTAATATGGGCCGCTGTCCTCATACTCACTTCGGTTACAGTGATATTGACGGCCAACCTCCAGTTTTGTGGGGTGAACATTAATAATGTCTTCTGTGACAATATGTCTCTGGTCAGACTGGCTTGTGGGAACGCTTCAGTGAATAGCATCTATGGAATGGTTGGATCGTTGCCAAGTCTTTCCATCGCTCTAATAATTGTTATCTATTGTTACATAAGGACATTGTTAATCTGTCTGAAGACTTCCAGGTCGGCGTCCCTTAAGGCCGTCCACACCTTGGTCACCCACATCATCACCTTTAGCATTTTTATGACGACGTCACTTTTTGTTTTTCTAAGATACAGGCTGAGTGGTTGGAATCTTCCTATCACTGATCACGTCCTACTTTCCATCACTGGAGTTGTTATTAGCATCAATATTAATCCCATTGTCTATGGGATAAGGACAGAAGCTTTAAAAGTAAAACTGATCCATAATATCCAAAAAATAGAAATATTCAAAAAAGTTTCTGAGCCAAATTATTCCTTAAAGCCCATGTATTCGGGACGGACATTGCCGGGACTATGAGAGCTTTGTACGTCTAGAACTTATTATGAAACTGGTAACTTTTTAGTAAAGTGAAGTGTGAAAAAGTGGTGGGTCATCCATTATGTCTAACGTGCAAGGTATCGGAACGCTGTAAAATTAGACTGGGCCAAAATGTTACTATTTGTTAACTTGTTTTTATTTTCACTTGTACCATTTCTTGTTAATGTTCATGTACATCTATATTAAAGGTGGAAGAACCTCAGAAGATTTGTCTCGTCTTGTGTTCAGAGGGAATAATCCCCAGTTTTGGTTCGGTCCAAACTTTTTTTCATTCACCTTCCGTTACTTCTTTTGGGCCTCCTCATGGCGTCCGATGTTCTTTCATGACATCATCTGCCCAAGGTCACCTCGGAGGGCTGTGACATGTTCATGCCAAGCATCATGACAGGCCTCAGAGGTGACCCCGGACACATGACGTCCAAGAAGAGCACCCGACGATGTGAGGAAGCGGAGACGAATGCCAAAGTGTTTCATGAAAAACTGAACAACTTGGAATATTCTGGTCAAATCCAGTTTGTTGCAAATTTTGTCCGTCTCTAATCTAAATGAAAAAAAAAAGGTGTTGGGGTAAAACGTATCAGAGAGGGAACTTCACAACAATTGTGGGGAGACAAGATACTGAGGTTTGCACATCAAAAGCTTGTTAAATCATAGGTGATCTATGGACGGTTCTTGGGTAAAGGGCACTGCCGTGTCACGGGTCGCCATGAAGATTAGCCTCATTCCCTTCTCTGTTCCCTTAAATGGTAAGTAGTGGCAATTGAGGAAGGTAGCCAGAGGGGGAGACTGCTCTCCTTCTGCTTGTTGAGATACAGCAAGACCACCTTTGATTCTCCTCAAATCTTGGAGGGACCTGCTACGCCCACACGGGGTGTGAGATTACACTTCGTGAAGTGGAGTTGTAAGTTGGGGCTGCATCCATCTGGGACACCGAGCACTTTGTGAGCACTGTGGAGCATTATACTGTGGGGGGCCACTGTGGAGCATATTGTACTAAGAAGGCCACTTTGGAGCATTACACTGTGTGGAGGCCACTGTGTACCATTATACTGTGCAGGGGCCACTGAGGAGCATTATACTGTGGGGGGCCACTGTGGAGCATTATACTGTGTGGAGGCCACTGTGGAGCATTACACTGTGCGGGGGCCACTGTGGAGAATTATACTGTGCGGGAGCCACTGTGGAGAATTATACTGCGCGGAGGCCACTGTGGAGCATTATACTGCGCGGAGGCCACTGGTGAGCATAATACTGTGCGGGGGCCACTGTGGAGCATAATATTGTGCGGGGGCCACTGTGGAACATTATACTGTGTGTGGGCCACTGTGGAGCATTATACTGTGCGGGGGCCACTGTGGAGCATTATACTGTGCGGGGGCCACTGTGGGGCATTAAACTGTGCGGAGCCACTGTGGAGCATTATACTGTGCGGGGCCACTGTGGAGCATTATACTGTGCGGGGGCCACTGTGGAGCATTATACTGTGCAGGGGCCACTGTGGAGCATTATACTGTGCAGGGGCCACTGTGGAACATTATACTGTGCGGGGACCACTGTGGAGCATTATACTGTGCGGGGGCCACTGTGGAACATTATACTGTGCGGGGACCACTGTGGAGCATTATACTGTGCGGGGGCCACTGTGGAGCATTATACTGTGCGGGGGCCACTGTGGGGCATTAAACTGTGCGGGGCCACTGTGGAGCATTATACTGTGCGGGGCCACTGTGGAGCATTATACTGTGCGGGGGCCACTGTGGAGCATTATACTGTGCGGGGGCCACTGTGGAGCATTATACTGTGCGGGGGCCACTGTGGAACATTATACTGTGCGGGGACCACTGTGGAGCATTATACTGTGCGGGGGCCACTGTGGAACATTATACTGTGCGGGGGCCACTGTGGAGCATTATACTGTGTGGGCGCCACTGTGGGGCATTAAACTTTGTGGCGCCACTGTGGAGCATTATACTGTGCGGGGCCACTGTGGAGCATTATACTGTGGGGGGCCACTGTGGAGCATTATACTGTGTGGGCGCCACTGTGGGGCATTGAACTGTGCGGGGCCACTGTGGGGCATTAAACTGTGCGGGGCCACTGTGGGGCATTAAACTGTGCGGGGCCACTGTGGAGCATTATACTGTGCGGGGGCCACTGTGGAACATTATACTGTGCGGGGGCCACTGTGGAACATTATACTGTGCGGGGGCCACTGTGGAACATTATACTGTGCGGTGACCACTGAGGAACATTATACTGTGCGGGGACCACTGAGGAGCATTATACTGTGCGGGGGCCACTGTGGGGCATTAAACTGTGCGGGGCCACTGTGGAGCATTATACTGTGCGGGGGCCACTGTGGAGCATTATACTGTGTGGGCGCCACTGTGGGGCATTAAACTGTGCGGGGCTACTGTGGAGCATTATACTGTGTGGGGGCCACTGTGGGGCATTAAACTGTGCGGGGCCACTGTGGAGCATTATACTGTGTGTGGGCCACTGTGGAGCATTATACCGTGCGGGGGCCACTGTGGAGCATTATACTGTGCGGGGGCCACTGTGGGGCATTAAACTGTGCGGGGCCACTGTGGAGCATTATACTGTGTGGGGCCACTGTGGAGCATTATACTGTGCGGGGGCCACTGTGGAGCATTATACTGTGTGGGCGCCACTGTGGGGCATTAAACTTTGTGGCGCCACTGTGGAGCATTATACTGTGCAGGGCCACTGTGGAGCATTATACTGTGGGGGGCCACTGTGGAGCATTATACTGTGTGGGCGCCACTGTGGGGCATTGAACTGTGCGGGGCCACTGTGGGGCATTAAACTGTGCGGGGCCACTGTGGAGCATTATACTGTGCGGGGGCCACTGTGGAGCATTATACTGTGCGGGGGCCACTGTGGAGCATTATACTGTGCGGGGGCCACTGTGGAGCATTATACTGTGCGGGGGCCACTGTGGAGCATTATACTGTGCGGGGGCCACTGTGGAGCATTATACTGTGCGGGGGCCACTGTGGAGCATTATACTGTGTGGGGCCACTGTGGAGCATTATACGGTGCGGGGGCCACTGTGGAGCATTATACTGTGTGGGGGCCACTGTGGATCATTATACTGTAACCCCCACTAGTAACCTGTCAGACTCAGGGCCGCCATCAGGAATTTTGGGGCCCTATACAGCCTAAGTGTCTTTACCCCCCCCCCCCCCGACTGCCGCCATTTTAAAACTACTTTATTTTGCGACATACCCATTCTGTATTACATTTCCCTTTATTTAGCAGCATTACAAGGCTTCATCAGATTCTATTTGCAGGTATAATCTGCTACGTGTGACAGCGCCTATAGAGAGCCAACACCATCTATAAGAGCCCTCCTAATAAATCCTCAGGGCTTATTCATGTTGCGTTTTTGGCCTCCCTTGCCGGGATACGTTGGTAACCAGTCACAATCAGCTCCCCACTTATCCCTGCACGAAGAACTGGCCATTAAAAAAAAGGGGGGGTCTGCAGTTCTCCGTGCAGGGATAAGTGGGGAGCTGATTGTGACTGGTTACCAACGTATCCCGGCAAGGGAGGCCAAAAACGCAACGTGAATACTCCTTTAAAGTGAAAGTCCCACCCCAAACAGGCTGCCTACATCATTATTAATACAAAGCACACATACCTTTGGAGGTCTTGTGTGCTTTGTAGTTCTCCAGCTAAAAACTTATATATTATTGCCCCAGTTCCCTCTCCGCAGTGCCGCACACCTGATGTCCCAACAATCCCCCCCCCCGTCCACCTTCTAACATCTTTCCACTGCCCCCTGTACCCATACCTCCCAACTTTTGAAGAACCAAAAGAGGGACAAAATGTGCCCCACCCACCATTATGTTGACTCCACCCATTCTCATTAATTTTCCATGTGCCCGCACACAGTATAATCCTCCTACAGTCACCCGTACATTATATGTCCCCCCTCTATCTCTCCCCCAGCTTCATATACACCCTTCATCTGCACCCAGTTTCATGTCTCCCACCCAATCTCTGCCCCCCAGATTCGTGTCCTCCCATCCATTTCTGCCCCCAGTTTCATGTTCCCCCCCTCCATCTCTGCCCCCAGTTTCATGTCCCCTCCATCTCTACCCCCAGTTTCATGTCCCCTCCATCTCTACCCCCAGTTTCATGTCCCCCCCATCTCCGCCCCCAGTTTCATGTCCCCTCCATCTCTACCCCAAGATTCATGCCCTCCATCTCTGCCCCCATATTCATGTCCCTCCATCTCTGCCCCCATATTCATGTCCCTCCATCTCTGTCCCCATATTCATGTCCCCTCCATCTCTGCCCCCATTGTCATGTCCCTCCATCTCTGTCCCCATATTCATGTCCCTCCATCTCTGCCCCCAGATTCATGTCCCCTCCATCTCTGCCCCCATATTCATGTCCCCTCCATCTCTGCCCCATATTCATGTCCCTCCATCTCTGCCCCCATTGTCATGTCGTCCTCTCCATCTCTGCCCCCATATTCATGTCCCTCCATCTCTGCCCCCAGTGTCATGCCGTCCTCTCTCTGCCCCCAGTTTCACGTTCCACATTACACTGACTGACTTACCTTCTCCTTCGTTCCCTCGCAGCTCTCTGCGCGCCTCTCTCTCACTGGCGCACAGTTATAGACGCGATGTGACGTCATCACATCGCGTCTACAAGCCAGTAGCGGAGGCGGCGAAGCGAGTAGCTGACACAGGTCAGCTCCTCGCTTCAGCCGCATATGTGACAGCGAGAGAGGCGCGCAGCGGCGAAGCAAGGAGCTGACCTGTGTCAGCTCCTCGCTTCGCCGCCGGCTACTGGCTTGTAGACGCAATGGCTGAAACGAGGAGCTGACCTGTGTCAGCTCCTCGCTTCACCGCTGCCGCCGGCTACTGGCTTTTAGATGCGATGTGATCACATCGCGTCTACAAGCCAGTAGCAGCGGCGGCGGCGAAGCGAGGAGCTGACACATGTCAGCTCCTCGCTTCAGCTGCATATGTGTCAGGGAGAGAGGCACGCAACTGCGAAGCGAGAAGCTGACCTGTGTTAGCTCCTTGCTTCAGCCGCGTATGTCTTCAACTCAGATCTGCGTCCTCTGGATGCAGATCTGAGTTGAAATAGGACATACACAATGACTGCTACGGGCGCCAGGGGGACAGCACACGGTGGCGGGCCAAAACCGGGCCCCCCCATTTTTCAATTTGGCAGGGCCCCTGACGCCAGTAGCAGTAGTATTGCCCTATCGGCGGCCCTGGTCAGACTTACCAAGGAGGTAGAAAACAGCAATCTTGGATATAGAAATAGTCAGAGCAGTCCAGAGGTGACATCCAGCCATAGAGGGAGAGAATTGTATCTTCAAAATGTTCACTTTGATTAAACTGTCAGAGGCCTAAGTCACCTGACCCTCAGCCACAGAGGAGAGGAAGAGGAAGAAGGAGGAGCCTGAGAGGAGGGAGAGGAAGAAGAAGGAGCCTGAGAGGAGGGAGAGGAAGAAGGAGGAGCCTGAGAGGAGGGAGAGGAAGAAGGAGGAGCCTGAGAGGAGTAGGAGGAAGAAGGAGGAGCCTGAGAGGAGGGAAAGGAAGACGGAGGAGCCTGAGAGGAGGGAGAGGAAGAAGGCGGAGCCTGAGAGGAGAGGAAGAGGAAGAAGGAGGAGCCTGAGAGGAGAGGAAGAGGAAGAAGGAGGAGCCTGAGAGGAGGGAGAGGAAGAAGGAGGAGCCTGAGAGGAGGGAGAGGAAGAAGGAGGAGCCTGAGAGGAGGGAGAGGAAGAAGGAGGAGCCTGAGAGGAGGGAGAGGAAGAAGAAGGAGCCTGAGAGGAGGGAAAGGAAGAAGGAGGAGCCTGAGAGGAGGGAGAGGAAGAAGAAGGAGCCTGAGAGGAGGGAGAGGAAGAAGGAGGAGCCTGAGAGGAGGGAGAGGAAGAAGGAGGAGCCTGAGAGGAGGGAAAGGAAGAAGGAGGAGCCTGAGAGGAGGGAGAGGAAGAAGGAGGAGCCTGAGAGGAGGGAGAGGAAGAAGGCGGAGCCTGAGAGGAGAGGAAGAGGAAGAAGGAGGAGCCTGAGAGGAGAGGAAGAGGAAGAAGGAGGAGCCTGAGAGGAGGGAGAGGAAGAAGGAGGAGCCTGAGAGGAGGGAGAGGAAGAAGGAGGAGCCTGAGAGGAGGGAGAGGAAGAAGGAGGAGCCTGAGAGGAGGGAGAGGAAGAAGGAGGAGCCTGAGAGGAGGGAGAGGAAGAAGGAGGAGCCTGAGAGGAGGGAAAGGAAGAAGGAGGAGCCTGAGAGGAGGGAGAGGAAGAAGGCGGAGCCTGAGAGGAGGGAGAGGAAGAAGGAGGAGCCTGAGAGGAGGGAGGGGAAGAAGGCGGAGCCTGACAGGAGGGAGAGGAAGAAGGAGGTGCCTGACAGGAGGGAGAGGAAGAAGGAGGAGCCTGAGAGGAGGGAGAGGAAGAAGGAGGAGCCTGAGAGGAGGGAGAGGAAGAAGGCGGAGCCTGAGAGGAGGGAGAGGAAGAAGGAGGAGCCTGAGAGGAGGGAGAGGAAGAAGGAGGAGCCTGAGAGGAGGGAGAGGAAGAAGGAGGAGCCTGAGAGGAGGGAGAGGAAGAAGGAGGAGCCTGAGAGGAGGGAAAGGAAGAAGGAGGAGCCTGAGAGGAGGGAGAGGAAGAAGGCGGAGCCTGAGAGGAGGGAGAGGAAGAAGGAGGAGCCTGAGAGGAGGGAGAGGAAGAAGGCGGAGCCTGACAGGAGGGAGAGGAAGAAGGAGGTGCCTGACAGGAGGGAGAATGAGGAGGTGGAGCCTGGGAAGAGGGGGAGGAGACTGCAATGGAGGAGCTGTGAGGAGGAGGAGCTGTGAGGAGGAGGAGGGATAAAGAAGGAAGTATCCTCTGTCTGATATTGGAGCAAATCCTGAGAGACTTCATCATATCTGAGGGGAAAGACAGAAGAGAAGACTTCACCATTATACCTCAGGTACCCGCAGATATACAGCCTCCTCCATTATACCTCATGTACCCCAGATATACAGCCTCCTCCATTATACCTCAGGTACCCGCAGATATACAGCCTCCTCCATTATACCTCATGTACCCCAGATATACAGCCTCCTCCATTATACCTCATGTACCCGCAGATATACAGCCTCCTCCATTATACCTCATGTACCCCAGATATACAGCCTCCTCCATTATACCTCATGTACCCGCAGATATACAGCCTCCTCCATTATACCTCATGTACCCCAGATATACAGCCTCCTCCATTATACCTCATGTACCCCAGATATACAGCCTCCTCCATTATACCTCAGGTACCCCCAGATATACAGCCTCCTCCATTATACCTCATGTACCCCAGATATACAGTCTCCTCCATTATACCTCATGTACCCCCAGATATACAGTCTCCTCCATTATACCTCAGGTACCCGCAGATATACAGCCTCCTCCATTATACTTCATGTACCCCAGATATACAGCCTCCTCCATTATACCTCATGTACCCCCAGATATACAGCCTCCTCCATTATACCTCATGTACCCCCAGATATACAGCCTCCTCCATTATACCTCATGTACCCCCAGATATACAGCCTCCTCCATTATACCTCATGTACCCCCAGATATACAGCCTCCTCCATTATACCTCATGTACCCCCAGATATACAGCCTCCTCCATTATACCTCATGTACCCCAGATATACAGCCTCCTCCATTATACCTCATGTACCCCCAGATATACAGCCTCCTCCATTATACCTCAGGTACCCCCAGATATACAGCCTCCTCCATTATACCTCATGTACCCCAGATATACAGCCTCCTCCATTATACCTCATGTACCCCAGATATACAGCCTCCTCCATTATACCTCATGTACCCCCAGATATACAGCCTCCTCCATTATACCTCATGTACCCCAGATATACAGCCTCCTCCATTATACCTCATGTACCCCCAGATATACAGCCTCCTCCATTATACCTCATGTACTCCCAGATATACAGCCTCCTCCATTATACCTCATGTACTCCCAGATATACAGCCTCCTCCATTATACCTCATGTACCCCCAGATATACAGCCTCCTCCATTATATCTCATGTACCCCAGATATACAGCCTCCTCCATTATATCTCATGTACCCCAGATATACAGCCTCCTCCATTATACCTCATGTACCCCCAGATATACAGCCTCCTCCATTATACCTCATGTACCCCAGATATACAGCCTCCTCCATTATACCTCATGTACCCCCAGATATACAGCCTCCTCCATTATACCTCATGTACTCCCAGATATACAGCCTCCTCCATTATACCTCATGTACTCCCAGATATACAGCCTCCTCCATTATACCTCATGTACTCCCAGATATACAGCCTCCTCCATTATATCTCATGTACCCCCAGATATACAGCCTCCTCCATTATACCTCATGTACCCCCAGATATACAGCCTCCTCCATTATACCTCATGTACCCCAGATATACAGCCTCCTCCATTATACCTCATGTACTCCAGATATACAGCCTCCTCCATTATACCTCACGTACTCCCAGATATACAGCCTCCTCCATTATATCTCACGTACCCCCAGATATACAGCCTCCTCCATTATACCTCATGTACCCCAGATATACAGCCTCCTCCATTATACCTCATGTACCCACAGATATACAGCCTCCTCCATTATACCTCATGTACTCCCAGATATACAGCCTCCTCCATTATATCTCATGTACCCCCAGATATACAGCCTCCTCCATTATACCTCATGTACCCCCAGATATACAGCCTCCTCCATTATACCTCATGTACCCCAGATATACAGCCTCCTCCATTATACCTCATGTACTCCAGATATACAGCCTCCTTCATTATACCTCATGTACTCCAGATATACAGCCTCCTCCATTATACCTCAGGTACCCCAGATATACAGCCTCCTCCATTATACCTCATGTACCCCCAGATATACAACCTCCTCCATTATACCTCATGTACACTAGATATACAGCCTCCTCCATTATACCTCATGTACCCCAGATATACAGCCTCCTCCATTATACCTCATGTACCCCCAGATATACAGCCTCCTCCATTATACCTCATGTACTCCCAGATATACAGCCTCCTCCATTATACCTCATGTACTCCAGATATACAGCCTCCTCCATTATACCTCATGTACCCCCAGATATACAACCTCCTCCATTATACCTCATGTACACTAGATATACAGCCTCCTCCATTATACCTCATGTACCCCAGATATACAGCCTCCTCCATTATACCTCATGTACCCCAGATATACAGCCTCCTCCATTATACCTCATGTACTCCCAGATATACAGCCTCCTCCATTATACCTCATGTACCCCAGATATACAGCCTCCTCCATTATACCTCATGTACCCCAGATATACAGCCTCCTCCATTATACTTCATGTACCCCAGATATACAGCCTCCTCCATTTTACCTCATGTACCCCAGATATACAGCCTCCTCCATTATACCTCATGTACCCCCAGTTATACAGCCTCCTCCATTATACCTCATGTACCCCAGATATACAGCCTCCTCCATTATACCTCATGTACCCCCAGATATACAGCCTCCTCCATTATACCTCATGTACCCCCAGATATACAGCCTCCTCCATTATACCTCATGTACCCCCAGATATACAGCCTCCTCCATTATACCTCATGTACCCCCAGATATACAGCCTCCTCCATTATACCTCATGTACCCCCAGATATACAGCCTCCTCCATTATACCTCATGTACCCCCAGATATACAGCCTCCATTATACCTCATGTACACCAGATATACAGCCTCCTCCATTATACCTCATGTACACCAGATATACAGCCTCCTCCATTATACCTCATGTACCCCAGATATACAGCCTCCTTCATTATACCTCATGTACCCCAGATATACAGCCTCCTCCATTATACCTCATGTACACCAGATATACAGCCTCCTCCATTATACCTCATGTACCCCAGATATACAGCCTCCTCCATTATACCTCATGTACCCCAGATATACAGCCTCCTCCATTATACCTCATGTACTCCCAGATATACAGCCTCCTCCATTATACCTCATGTACCCCAGATATACAGCCTCCTCCATTTTACCTCATGTACCCCAGATATACAGCCTCCTCCATTATACCTCATGTACCCCCAGATATACAGCCTCCTCCATTATACCTCATGTACCCCCAGATATACAGCCTCCTCCATTATACCTCATGTACCCCCAGATATACAGCCTCCTCCATTATACCTCATGTACCCCCAGATATACAGCCTCTTCCATTATACCTCATGTACCCCCAGATATACAGCCTCCTCCATTATACCTCATGTACCCCCAGATATACAGCCTCCTCCATTATACCTCATGTACCCCCAGATATACAGCCTCCTCCATTATACCTCATGTACACCAGATATACAGCCTCCTCCATTATACCTCATGTACACCAGATATACAGCCTCCTCCATTATACCTCATGTACCCCAGATATACAGCCTCCTCCATTATACCTCATGTACACCAGATATACAGCCTCCTCCATTATACCTCATGTACCCCAGATATACAGCCTCCTCCATTATACCTCATGTACCCCAGATATACAGCCTCCTCCATTATATCTCATGTACCCCCAGATATACAGCCTCCTCCATTATACCTCATGTACCCCCAGATATACAGCCTCCTCCATTATACCTCATGTACCCCCAGATATACAGCCTCCTCCATTATACCTCATGTACCCCAGATATACAGCCTCCTCCATTATACCTCATGTACCCCAGATATACAGCCTCCTCCATTATACCTCATGTACCCCCAGATATACAGCCTCCATTATACCTCATGTACCCCCAGATATACAGCCTCCTCCATTATACCTCATGTACCCCCAGATATACAGCCTCCTCCATTATACCTCATGTACCCCAGATATACAGCCTCCTCCATTATACCTCATGTACCCCCAGATATACAGCCTCCTCCATTATACCTCATGTACTCCCAGATATACAGCCTCCTCCATTATACCTCATGTACCCCCAGATATACAGCCTCCTCCATTATACCTCATGTACTCCCAGATATACAGCCTCCTCCATTATACCTCATGTACTCCCAGATATACAGCCTCCTCCATTATATCCTCATGTACCCCCAGATATACAGCCTCCTCCATTATACCTCATGTACCCCCAGATATACAGCCTCCTCCATTATACCTCATGTACCCCAGATATACAGCCTCCTCCATTATACCTCATGTACTCCCAGATATACAGCCTCCTCCATTATACCTCATGTACCCACAGATATACAGCCTCCTCCATTATACCTCATGTACTCCCAGATATACAGCCTCCTCCATTATATCTAATGTACCCCCAGATATACAGCCTCCTCCATTATACCTCATGTACCCCCAGATATACAGCCTCCTCCATTATACCTCATGTACACTAGATATACAGCCTCCTCCATTATACCTCATGTACCCCAGATATACAGCCTCCTCCATTATACCTCATGTACCCCAGATATACAGCCTCCTCCATTATACCTCATGTACTCCCAGATATACAGCCTCCTCCATTATACCTCATGTACTCCAGATATACAGCCTCCTCCATTATACCTCATGTACCCCCAGATATACAACCTCCTCCATTTTACCTCATGTACACTAGATATACAGCCTCCTCCATTATACCTCATGTACCCCAGATATACAGCCTCCTCCATTATACCTCATGTACCCCAGATATACAGCCTCCTCCATTATACCTCATGTACTCCCAGATATACAGCCTCCTCCATTATACCTCATGTACCCCAGATATACAGCCTCCTCCATTATACCTCATGTACCCCAGATATACAGCCTCCTCCATTATACCTCATGTACCCCAGATATACAGCCTCCTCCATTATACCTCATGTACTCCCAGATATACAGCCTCCTCCATTATACCTCATGTACCCCAGATATACAGCCTCCTCCATTATACCTCATGTACACCAGATATACAGCCTCCTCCATTATACTTCATGTACCCCAGATATACAGCCTCCTCCATTTTACCTCATGTACCCCAGATATACAGCCTCCTCCATTATACCTCATGTACCCCCAGTTATACAGCCTCCTCCATTATACCTCATGTACCCCAGATATACAGCCTCCTCCATTATACCTCATGTACCCCCAGATATACAGCCTCCTCCATTATACCTCATGTACCCCCAGATATACAGCCTCCTCCATTATACCTCATGTACCCCCAGATATACAGCCTCCTCCATTATACCTCATGTACCCCCAGATATACAGCCTCCTCCATTATACCTCATGTACCCCCAGATATACAGCCTCCTCCATTATACCTCATGTACACCAGATATACAGCCTCCTCCATTATACCTCATGTACCCCAGATATACAGCCTCCTCATTATACCTCATGTACCCCAGATATACAGCCTCCTCCATTATACCTCATGTACACCAGATATACAGCCTCCTCCATTATACCTCATGTACCCCAGATATACAGCCTCCTCCATTATACCTCATGTACCCCCAGATATACAGCCTCCTCCATTATACCTCATGTACTCCCAGATATACAGCCTCCTCCATTATACCTCATGTACCCCAGATATACAGCCTCCTCCATTATACCTCATGTACTCCCAGATATACAGCCTCCTCCATTATACCTCATGTACCCCAGATATACAGCCTCCTCCATTTTACCTCATGTACCCCAGATATACAGCCTCCTCCATTATACCTCATGTACCCCCAGTTATACAGCCTCCTCCATTATACCTCATGTACCCCAGATATACAGCCTCCTCCATTATACCTCATGTACCCCAGATATACAGCCTCCTCCATTATACCTCATGTACCCCCAGATATACAGCCTCCTCCATTATACCTCATGTACCCCCAGATATACAGCCTCCTCCATTATACCTCATGTACCCCCAGATATACAGCCTCCTCCATTATACCTCATGTACACCAGATATACAGCCTCCTCCATTATACCTCATGTACCCCAGATATACAGCCTCCTCCATTATACCTCATGTACCCCCAGATATACAGCCTCCATTATACCTCATGTACCCCCAGATATACAGGCCTCCTCCATTATACCTCATGTACCCCAGATATACAGCCTCCTCCATTATACCTCATGTACCCCAGATATACAGCCTCCTCCATTATATCTCATGTACCCCAGATATACAGCCTCCTCCATTATACCTCATGTACCCCAGATATACAGCCTCCTCCATTATACCTCATGTACCCCCAGATATACAGCCTCCTCCATTATACCTCATGTACCCGCAGATATACAGCCTCCTCCATTATACCACATGTACCCCCAGATATACAGCCTCCTCCATTATACCTCATGTACTCCCAGATATACAGCCTCCTCCATTATACCTCATGTACCCCCAGATATACAGCCTCCTCCATTATACCTCATGTACCCCCAGATATACAGCCTCCTCCATTATACCTCATGTACTCCCAGATATACAGCCTCCTCCATTATACCTCATGTACTCCAGATATACAGCCTCCTCCATTATACCTCATGTACCCCCAGATATACAGCCTCCTCCATTATATCTCATGTACCCCCAGATATACAGCCTCCTCCATTATACCTCATGTACCCCCAGATATACAGCCTCCTCCATTATACCTCATGTACCCCCAGATATACAGCCTCCTCCATTATACCTCAGGTACCCCCAGATATACAGCCTCCTCCATTATACATCATGTACCCCCAGATATACAGACTCCTGCATTATACCTCATGTACCCCAGATATACAGCCTCCTCCATTTTACCTCATGTACCCCAGATATACAGCCTCCTCCATTATACCTCATGTACCCCCAGTTATACAGCCTCCTCCATTATACCTCATGTACCCCAGATATACAGCCTCCTCCATTATACCTCATGTACCCCCAGATATACAGCCTCCTCCATTATACCTCATGTACCCCCAGATATACAGCCTCCTCCATTATACCTCATGTACACCAGATATACAGCCTCCTCCATTATACCTCATGTACACCAGATATACAGCCTCCTCCATTATACCTCATGTACCCCCAGATATACAGCCTCCTCCATTATACCTCATGTACACCAGATATACAGCCTCCTCCATTATACCTCATGTACCCCAGATATACAGCCTCCTCCATTATACCTCATGTACCCCAGATATACAGCCTCCTCCATTATACCTCATGTACCCCCAGATATACAGCCTCCTCCATTATACCTCATGTACCCCAGATATACAGCCTCCTCCATTATACCTCATGTACCCCAGATATACAGCCTCCTCCATTATATCTCATGTACCCCAGATATACAGCCTCCTCCATTATACCTCATGTACCCCCAGATATACAGCCTCCTCCATTATACCTCATGTACCCCCAGATATACAGCCTCCTCCATTATACCTCATGTACCCCCAGATATACAGCCTCCTCCATTATACCTCATGTACCCCCAGATATACAGCCTCCTCCATTATACATCATGTACCCCAGATATACAGACTCCTGCATTATACCTCATGTACCCCAGATATACAGCCTCCTCCATTATACCTCATGTACCCCCAGATATACAGCCTCCTCCATTATACCTCATGTACCCCCAGATATACAGCCTCCTCCATTATACCTCATGTACCCCCAGATATACAGACCTCCTCCATTATACCTCATGTACCCCAGATATACAGCCTCCTCCATTATACCTCATGTACCCCAGATATACAGCCTCCTCCATTATACCTCATGTACCCCCAGATATACAGCCTCCTCCATTATACCTCATGTACCCCCAGATATACAGCCTCCTCCATTATACCTCATGTACCCCCAGATATACAGCCTCCTCCATTATAACCTCATGTACCCCCAGATATACAGCCTCCTCCATTATACCTCATGTACCCCCAGATATACAGCCTCCTCCATTATACCTCATGTACCCCAGATATACAGCCTCCTCCATTATACCTCATGTACCCCCAGATATACAGCCTCCTCCATTATACCTCATGTACCCCCAGATATACAGCCTCCTCCATTATACCTCATGTACCCCCAGATATACAGCCTCCTCCATTATACCTCATGTACCCCCAGATATACAGCCTCCTCCATTATACCTCATGTACCCCAGATATACAAGCCTCCTCCATTATACCTCATGTACCCCCAGATATACAGCCTCCTCCATTATACCTCATGTACCCCCAGATATACAGCCTCCTCCATTATACCTCATGTACCCCCAGATATACAGCCTCCTCCATTATACCTCATGTACCCCAGATATACAGCCTCCTCCATTATACCTCATGTACCCCCAGATATACAGCCTCCTCCATTATACCTCATGTACCCCCAGATATACAGCCTCCTCCATTATACCTCATGTACCCCCAGATATACAGCCTCCTCCATTATACCTCATGTACCCCCAGATATACAGCCTCCTCCATTATACCTCATGTACCCCCAGATATACAGCCTCCTCCATTATACCTCATGTACCCCAGATATACAGACTCCTCCATTATACTCATGTACCCCCAGATATACAGCCTCCTCCATTATACCTCATGTACCCCCAGATATACAGCCTCCTCCATTATACCTCATGTACCCCCAGATATACAGCCTCCTCCATTATACCTCATGTACCCCCAGATATACAGCCTCCTTCCCCATTATACCTCATGTACCCCAGATATACAGCCTCCTCCATTATATCTCATGTACCCCAGATATACAGCCTCCACCATTATAA